>NC_056568.1:14243180-14274908 GCF_013358625.1 Macadamia integrifolia | reverse complement strand
TTCAACTTTCTATTCACTCGTGTGATCCGGATGGTCTAGAGGGGACCACCATAGCTCCTCTCTTCTCGAGAATCCATACATCCCTTATCAGGGTGGTGGTGATAAGCCGGAGGAAGGTGAAGATGACGTCAAGTCATCATGCCTCTCATGCCCTGGGCGACAGATGTGCTACAATGGACCAGACAAAGGGTCGCGATCTCGTGAGGGTGAGCTAAATACACATATTATATGTGTATAATACATGTATTCGACCGTAATTCAAAAGATCATAATTTGCCGTATCAATCCAAAAAAATTGTTTAATACAAGTATTTTAAATATAATTGTATTATACATGAATAATACTCGTAGAATACGTTACTTACTCAATAAAACTCGGGTTCAAAAAAAAAAAAAGAGATTAACCTAAATGGGCCAAATCCCTATTCCCGACCCCTGTCTTCTATCAGGAATCATAGTCGATCGAAACTGTAATCCATCTTCTTCCCTCATCTAAGTAAACCAAAAAAAAGGAGGAACCCTTGCCCCAGTGACCCCTACTTCTCCATCTCCGTTCCCAGTGACCAGCGACTGAGGGCGATAGGTAAGACATCAATAGTCAATACCCTCCGCTTTCATTCTCTTCCCATCAATTGTTGGAAACCCAATCAACCATTCCTCTTCTCCCTTTCTCTTCCCATTGGTAGTTGAAAATCCAATCGAGGGCGGCTACATCTACAAATAATTTTTAACGAGAAGCAAGAAAGATTCAAAAGAGACAACTCACATGGACAAAGATGACCAAAGGCCAAGGGTGGGATCCTCCAAAAAGGGTTGAAATGAAAACGTTTCAAGGAAATTTAGCATACAATCGTCATGTGAATTAGACTAACAATTATTTACAAACATAATTGTAGATGGACAATGTGAAGAATTAGAAAGAGGGAAATGACACGGGTATTCTCCTCCCTTTGTTCTAGCAATATTGCATATGAGAAATCAAAGGAGTTGAAGGGAGGATTCTTGAGCCTTAAAATTAATCCGTGATCGGTCTTAAACTGTATCCCCATGAAAATTTCAAAAAAATCCAAGTGCATCTCTCAGATGAATTATTGCAAATACTTATTCTCCATCTTCTTGAATCTTATTTTCGTACCAAAAAGAAGAAGAGGACATGTAAAAGTTACGAGACGAGATGAGGTTTGATTCTCCTCTTGGTTCTTTCTATCATACCCTTTTTTTAGGGTTAAATTTAATTAATATTAAATGTGAAAATCCAAAAAATTGGGAAATGATTTCAAATTAGAAAATCAAATTGGATTTTAGTGTCCATATAAGCATGGGAGATTAGAATTTAGTTTCAAACAATCATCTTTAGTCCTGTATTTTTGCTCCCGAATTTTTACAAAGCAACCGTAATAAACACATACCGTATCATTGCCATACGTGTTTTATTGCACCGGAATTTTTGGAACGTATTATTAACATATGGTCCATTTAATTACCGTACATATCTGTTTCCATATTATTGCCGTCCCCGAACTTACTATGGCATACCCAGCCTTTTTTTAAAAGAAAATGATGATAAATAATAGAATTTATATATATATAAATATATATATATATATATATATATTGGAAAAAAGAAGGGTACCTGAGGGCATGTATGCTCCTAAACACAATGGATGTGAAAAAGACCGCATTACCCCACGTTGAAGATGCTTGCATGTTCTCTCCCATTGGTCGTGCCAGCTAACATATACCATCATTGTTACAGGTATGCCTTCTCTCCCTCTTCCCACTGCCAAACCTGTGGCCACCTATGCATAACCCTTGAGGTCTCAAATAGCTCAAAATAAAACTGGGAAAACTTCAAGTACTTGTAAGAATCCCTTGAGCAACTGCAAGTCGATCGGATCAAAAATTTATGAATGCCATCGTTGAGGTTCCAATTGCTAAGATGTAGAGAAGATCATAGTTTGGACTCTGGAAGTTGCAGTTACAAAGTGCTTGTAAGAAACCCTTGAACAACTGCAAGTCGATCGGATCACAAATTTATGAATGTCATCGTTAGGTTCCAATTGCTAAGATGTAGAGAAGATCATAGTTTGGACTCCGGAAGTAGCAGTCACAAGAGATAAAGATATGATCTCATGTGTTTTCTAAGAAGTGGGTTGAGGTTCTGTTCTCATATGCATAGTTAGTAAGTTTAGGAACAACAATAATATGGGAACGGATACGTATGGCAATTAAACAGGCCATATGGAAATAATATTTTTCAAAAATTCGACGCAAAAAAACGTGCACGACAATAACACGGGATGTGTTTAATACGGTTGCTATGCAAAAATCCGGGAGTAAAAATTCGAGTTCATTTTGGTATTAAAAATGAATTAAAACTAGTTGTTTATAACTAAATTCTAAAATCCTATGCTCTCATATACACCTAAATCCAATCTAGCTTTCCAATTGGGGATCTTTTTTTTTTTTTTTTTTTGTTAACCAAGGTGTTAGGGTCACCTTACGCGCACCTATATCATAGCAAATAATAACATATATTTGTCAAAATAATAATAATAATAATAATAATAATAATAATATAATAATAATAATAATAATAATAATAATAATAATAATAATAATAATAATAATAATAATAATAATAATAGCATGTGGATAATCACTTAACAAATTAAAACATCGTCATTGATGATATTATCTTATCAAACAAGAAAATCCACAGTAGCCCCTACTGATGCGGATGCAGATCCGGACTCTAAAACTAGAACCAAATCGTGTAAAGGTCCAATCAGACATTCAATAGTTCAATCGTAAAGCAGATTCGTAATTAATGTAAGGTTTCAAATTGGGTGGCAAAATTATAATTAAGTAGACTTAATAGGCTAATGGATAGAAACAAGATGGTGGACACAAGTTACCATTTTTTATTTTTCTTTTTTTTTTTTTTTTTTTTTTTTTTACCCTGAATATTATCTAAGACTCGGGGGAGCCCCTAAGATATTATTAATAAAATAGAAAGAGAATACAAGGGGGGACATAACTCGCCTTACCCAACCTAACAAACAGAAGCACTCGTACTCTCAAACCACAACCAAAAACCCAAAGGAAAAAAAATTACATTCTAAATATTGACCACCCAGCTTTATCTTCCCTAATGATTTGGCTAAAGTCTCTAGGAAGAGTTTGGGCACAAAGAAAAATTGAATCCATAGTTGAAGCACATGCCAAGTTCGCCAACTAATCTGCCGCTCTATTACTCTCTCAAAAAGAGAAAGATATTCGAGTTTGAAGAGTCACAAAGAGTCATAACCTCCTGAAACCAATACCAACAACGCTATAGATCACAAAACCCATTAGATACTGAGTTCACAATCAAAGTAGAATCAGAGCTAATAGAAAAATCTGAAAACCCCATATCCATACATAACTTTAAACCATCCCTCAAATCACCCAGCTCAACCACAGAATTAGAACAAATGCCATAGAAACTAGAGAAAGCCTTAAGAACCGTGTCTTCCTTAATTCTGATGATCCCTCCTCTTCCACTAATACCAGGATTTCCTTTACTTACACCATCTATATTTAACTTGACTGATGTCCCAGGGGGAAGTCAGAACGTGGGAATTGGAGCTCTTTTCCTCGACATGGGAGGATTAATATTAAAGACCTACAAAATAATATTCTTCCTCATAGACGGAAACTTACAAAACTTAAATGGAAGAGGGATCTCATGCACCCATCTTTTTAGCCTTTCTATAATCAATCTAGATGTGTGAGCACCCTCCCCATGCCTTCGGTTGTTCCTTTCTCACCACAATTCCTATACTATTAGCAATGGTAATAAACATTTTATGAAGTCACAAGCAGCCTTAAGCCCAGCCTTGGATTGACAAAATAAAATTCTACTCCTAACGTCATGGGTTGGAATTAAATTCACATCAAATAATCTTCCAAAACAATCTCAAAACTTTGTCGTCATCCTTCCTAAAATCAAGCAATGAGTGGACATTTCTCTCCAAGGGCTCTTGCAACAAAGACACTTGGAAACTGAAGTGATACCAATATTCATCAGCGAGTCATCCGTTGGCATCTTATCATTGAGAATCTGCCAAGAGAAAAAACCAATCTTAGATGGAAAAGAGCAATTCCACAACCATTTAGAATACAATACTGTATTAAAATGAGAGCAAACCACACTCCAAGCTGACTTAGTAGAGAACCTATCATCTGGAGATGGCATCCACACCAATCGGTCCTCTCTGGCCGATAATTTGACATTGCAAACTAGAATATTATCCCTTATATGTTGTGAATCAATTATATCTGACACATCCTGACTCCAAACACCTTCAGCATTAATTACCTCATTTACTCGGGTATTCAGGTTTACATGCAAGGCACCGTCTACAAAATCAATAATTGGGCCCACACCCAACCAATTATCCAGCCAAAAATTCACCTCACCCTGACCAACTAACCATTTGGATTTCGATAAAACAAGATCTTTTAAGGCCAAGGCTTTTCTCCAAGATCTCGATCCCACTACTTTGGAGTTAGCTAACTCAATATGCTCACCTTTTAAGAACTTGACCATGAATAAAGAGTTCCATTGAGAATTTTCTGACATGATACGCCATAGCCCCTTAAGCCACATGGATAATTAAATTGACATCTTTCAGGAGATGGATGCCAAGGCCACCCTCCTCCATAAGCCTACAAATCTTTTTTCAATTTACCCAATGGTGATGCTTACTATGATCCGTTAAATTCCATATAAAATATGAGCAGAGTCTCTGGAATTTTATCATAACTAATTTAGGAACATCCAAACATGAAAAAATTTGAATTGGCATAGAAGCAAGGACATGCTTAAGAAGAATCAATATTCCTCCAAATGAGAGAAGCTTTCCTTTCCAACCGGCCACTTTATTACTAACCTAAGCAAGCAATTCACAAAAAATACTCACTTTCAACCTGTCAGAGTAGAGAGGAGCACCCAAGTAAGTAATAGGCAAGGATTTTCACACGAAGCCAGTGACATCGCCCACCATTTTCACACAAACCTCTATAGCTTTTGAACTAATAATAAAATAGTTTTTTTTTACGATTCACTAATTACCCCGAGAAGCTTTCATATTTATTAATAAAATCTATGATTTGCTTCAGAGAGGTCTTCAATCCCCTAGTAAAAATGATTATATCATTTGTAAATAAACTGCGAGATAACCTCGGGCACCCTCTTGGGAGATGAAAATAAGTTGCATGACCTTCTTTAAAAAGTGCCATCAAACCCCTACTAAGAACTTCTTCCCCCAAAATGAACAGGTTAGGCGATAAAGGATCCCCCTGCCATACGGGTCCCCATCCATGACGACCAAAAACCAACAATTCTCCAGTGACTTCCTGATTAAATCAATCCAAAGGGAAGAAAAACCAAACTTACTAAACATTTGATAGAGGAAACTCCACTCTAGCCGATTATAGGCCTTAGCCATATCAAGTTTCAAAATCAAATTATCGCCCTTTGATTTTATATTAATATCCTACGCTACTTCCTGCACAAGCGCAATGTTATCATGAATGCATCTACAACGTACAAAAGCACATTGTTCTTTTGAAATTAGTAAAGAAAGAATAGAAAACAATCTAGTAAAAATAATTTTAGCAAGGATTTTATAAGAAAAGTTGCAGAGACTTATCGGCCTAAAGTCCAACATAAACTCAGGACAATCCTTAACTGCTTGGTAAAAAACCCCCAATGAAGAAATCCTTGACTGCTGTCAGAATGTCCTGACACACTATGTCCCAACAGGAAGTGAAAAAAATACCAGAAAAACACTAGGGCCAGGAGCACTCTCTTTAGAAAGGAAAAAAAAAAAAAAAATGCCGTTTTCACCTCTTCCATGGATGGCACAAGGAAGAGACTTGCATTAATATCATTAGATACCAGCACGAGAATAAAGTCCAATAAACCCTCATCCCTAAGACTAGGTTGAGATGAAAAAATGCTTGAGAAATGTTGCACTGCCTCAGCATTCACCTCCTTTGCTCCAGTGATCCAAATCCCTTCACTCGATTTAATTTTCTCCACATTAGCTTTTTTCTGCCTAACATTTATCATAGCATGGAAGAAGCTTATGTTCCTATATCCAGCTTAAAGCCATTTGACTATGGATTTTTTCCCCCAAAATATTTCCTCCTGAAGAAGAGTTCTTTGAAAGATAGTGCTAGAATTTTGGAGAGCACATTTTAATGCTTCACTAGGATTCAATTCATAATCCGCTTCGGCTCGACTAACCTTATCCTCTGCATTGCTAACATTCTGATGAATAGTACCAAACGATTCTTTATTCCAAGTTTTAAGGCATACTCAAAGGTCCTTAAGCTTGAGAAAAAGAATCTGTAAAGGCAAACCATAAACCGGCCGATCCCAGACTTCCTTCACAATCTTCAAAAACTCAGGATGAGATACCCACATTTCTTGGAATTTAAATGACGAAACCCTGGTTGCCAACGTTGATGCAATCTCAACCCAAATAGAAGTATGATCAGAGCATATTTTATATGAGGTGGTGAATACGATAAAGAGGAAATTGGCTGGCTAAAGACAATTATACAAGACCTGATCTAGAAGAGCCTTCGGCAAACTGTGCCCTTCCTGGTTATTAGACCACGTGAAAGCGTTTCCCTCATAACCTGCATTGATCAACATAACATCTACCAAACTTTTACATCGACTGAGAACAAGGAGGTCGCCCTCTTACCTTCTCAGATCTCAGTCGGAGCCAAAATAGCATTGAAGTCCCCACAAACTGGACACAAGGTACTTGATTAATAGATTTAGGACAAGCTTGAAATGAAGTTAAATAAAGGGTATAAGGTAATAAAGGAGAAAGGGAGAGGGGCAATATGGAATGAGGGGTTGGAATTAATAAAATAAGAAAGTGATGCGCGTGTCATCCACATATTTCTCAAAATCAAGAAACCTACAGAAATGGAGAAGTGTCGTTTTGACTTTTGGGGTTGATCTTGAGTTTTTTTTGGTCCCGAACTAAACATATTAATAAGTATAAAACGTATTAAAATGCGTATAATATAGGCACCTATAAAATACAAGTATAATACGAATTCTTTTGATCGATACATCAAATTATGATTTTTTTATTGAAACGCTCGGATATGACAAAAATCCACGTATTGTATATGAATTTACTAACTATGCTTATATGTATGCATGGAAGTCTCAAGTCTCATGGGCAAAGGCGAGGGTGGAGATTGGGTGGTGGGGTTAGGGTGTGGCGGGGCACAACAAATGGCAGGGACAAACAAATGAGCTCGAACTGGTTTGTGCCCCTTTTTTATAAGAAAAGAAAAGTGCATTAGAACAGATCAAGGGGCAGAGTATTATATACAAAGTTCAAAATATTGTGCTTCCTAACCTTCCTAGCTAGACGATGTGCTATAGGAATAAAACATTTATCCTTCTTCATCTTAAAACATTAAGCATCACTGAGCCTCGTTTGTGGCCTTTAATTGAATCTCTGGGCTTTGAGGACCCAAATAGTTGATGCTCCGAGTTCAAACCTAAAGAATCACCTTCTTTTGCTACACTTTAATTTTAAACACTCAATTGATATATTTTACTTCTGATCTGAACCTTTTAATTCCCTAAAGCTCTTCTGCAATGTTATTACCCATGTCAAAAATGCCTTTTATACCTTTTAATGTTTCATAGATAACCCTTAACAACAGATTTTATAGAACACCTCAAGAATGGAAGAGAAAGGGGGGGAGGGGGGAGTGAGAATTTCACTTGGAGGGAGAGATAGATTTTCAATGGAAAGAGAGAGAGAGAGAGAGAGAGAGAGAGTGAGAGGAGGGACAAACGAAAGTAACAAATCGTGAGGCACTCACTGTTAAAGCCATGAATTGGTGAATAAGTGGAAAACCAATCCATGGTATGGATTAACTTTTTTTAAGATTTAGGAGGAGGTTTGCCTGAGGCCACGATGAACGGATATCAGTTCATTATGACAACGTAGAATAGGGGAGAGGGGAGTCACATCAGGACCTTCTCTTCCTTCACCGAGCGACGAAGGAAAACTTTGTCTTATGATCTATGGTTACAATTTTAGAACCTGAAAATGATTTGACGACACAACTATGCTGCCACCATCCATCAATTTTTTATTCCTATGTATCATAAATTAAGTTCTAGGCCTCACATGTAATAAAGTCATTCCCCTCCCTTTTTCCAATATCCTATCTAAAATGGTTAGACTTTAGAGAAGAGTGATTCGTATTGACCTGGTTCGTTCAATTATATCGAGCATTCCTATTCATAATTTTGCAATTTATTGGTGGCCACAGGCATCAATTAAAACTATAGAAACATGGATGATGAACTTTATTTGGTCAGGCCAAATGGAAGGTCAAAAAAAAATCACTGTCAAATGGGAGGATTGTTGTAAGCCAAAGAATGAGGGAGGATTGGTTATTCGGAAGCTGCGAGATATTAATAGAGCTTGTCTATGTAAATTAGCATGGAAGATCAAGCACGAGGATTCTAGAATGAGCCAATTTTTCAAAGTAAGGTTTACTAGATCTCAAAAGATACAAGTCTTCATCTATTTGGCTGGGTCTAAAAAGGGTGTGGGACTTTGTAACCAATATGGAGAGCTAGATAGTAGGAAATGGCATTAAGATTAGCTTCTAAAAGGATCGTTGGTTAGAAAATTCCTCATTTGCAGAATCTTCTAATCTGGATTTAGAAGCGCTCACTTTGAGGCAGCTGCGGGTGGTGGATTTCATTAGGAATGGTGAGTGGTGCTTCCCAAATGTTTCTTCAACATTCTTGTCTAAATTGTTTGAGAAGGCTAAGAGAATATCCCTAACGAATTTAGAGGACGTTTGCCACTGTAAATTATTTTCATCTGGAGCCTTCTTTTTGGCCTCGGCTTGGGAAGAGATAAGAAGCAAAAAAACGTCTGTTTCTTGGTTTTCCATTCTCTGGAAAGCTTTTTTACAGTCATGGCAGGCTGTATTTGGATGGAGGTTAGCTCATGATAGACTCCCTACGGATGACCAAGTGTGCAAAAAGGGATTGCGATGCCTTCGAGATGTGGGTTATGTGAAAAGACGGAAGAATCTAGTTTTCACCTATTTATTCACTGTGAGTATATCCAGGCCCTGTGAAATATGTTCTGTGATCTATTTGGTGTCAGATGGCAACACTTCGCAAGAATGGAGGATCTATTCAACTGGTGGAAACATAAAGCAAAATCCGTCACATTCTCAAAAGTATGGCTTAGTGGCGTGGTATTAACTCTTTATGCTATTTGGATGGAGTGGAATATAAGACTCCACGAGGGAACCTCTTGGCATCACAGGCAGCGTTTTGCTATGATTAAAGGAGAGATAGGCAATGATTTCAACAGTGCACCTTGGGAAGAACTTGTCGGTAGCTGATTTGTTGTGTGCCAGGAGAGTGGGAATTCCCCGTGTAATTGGCAAGCAAAGAGAAATTTTTTAAGTTCGATGTTGTCTCCCCCTCAAAACTAGATTAAGCTAAATACTGATGGGTGCTCGCTAGGGAACCTTGGAAAGGCTGGAGCTGGTGGTGTGTTTAGAAATTACAAGGGCGAACCTTTGCTGAACTTTGGAAATTACGTTGGTGTAAAATCTAACTTTGAAGCTGAATTCTTAGCTCTCATTGCCAACCTTGAGCATGCAAAAAACTCTCGTATCCAAAACCTTTGGATCGAGTGTGACTCTGTTGCTGTGGTGTTTTTATTCTCTAAAGAGTTGGTGCCATGGTTTATTCAGCAGAGATGGAGGGGTGTTCTTTCTTATTTGGGCTCAATTTCTTGGAAAGTGACTCATTGCTACCGCAAAGCAAATGTGGTAGCTGACTTCTTAGCGAAAACAACAGCAAGATTTGAAATTAATTCCCCTATTGAGGCCTGGCCCCTTCTCACTTCCAAGGACTTAGAATTGGATGTGGCCCAACAGCCAAGATTCCAATTCACTTAGTTATTTTTTACGGATTTTATGGGTTTTTAATCTAAGGTCTAATGTCCTCTCCTACTGATGGGGCCGAAGGTGGGGTTGATTTCACTTCCTTAGTCTAAGTCTTTTAGAATATATTCTACCTCTTGTATATTCTTTCTCCTTATTAATTCAATGATCTGTAGCATAAAAAAAGAGTAATATAAGAATGGTCACTTGCTTAGTTTTTCATCAAAGGCAACAAAATATTTGCCTTTCTAGAATTTTTGAAAAACCCTACAATTATTACACCCTTTTTCATTTTCACAATTTGAACCCACTAATTTCCCATCAAATAAATAGGTCGTTAAGCGGTAACACTCACATTAAGGTAGCACTCACCACTAATAAATCCCCCCCCCTTGGGGCCAAAATCTAGTGCCATTTCCCTGCACATCACTGTCAGAAATCAAAAAAATCCCAAAAGGTTTTGCATTATTACAAAAATACCCTTTACGATTACAACACATTTCAACACATATAACATCTGTCATAAATACTCTTTTTGTCAGAAAATATTCTCTTTACTATAGAATAAAATAGGAAAAAAAAAAAAACCCTTCCTTCAAGGTAGAAAATACCCAAAGACAAGGCACACAAAAAGACGATACTACCCCCACACACAAGGGCACTGAAGATGTTGACTAGTACATGATTTCTTATTGGTCCTCTCATTGGTCATGGGTCCTAGTGTATTTTTTTCCCTCAAGACAGGATTCTTTCACCCAAAAATAAAATGTTCCTTATTACTTCAAGGTTCATGGCCAAGCTACTAGCAAAAAAATAAAAAAATAAAGTTCATGGCCAAGCATTATGGGTGTGGGCCGCGTGGGGCTCCATCAAAACCCATTAGGCCGTTACCATCTTTTTAACGCTTGGATTGATTTGGTGGAAATATCGATTCGTATTGGTATAAATTAATTAATTTTATTTTTATTTTTAACTATACTCATGAAAGTGTAAATCAATGAAAAGACATGTGAGAGCATCTTCAGCGCAAGAACAACACGATCTTTCTAATCCTCAAATAGATAAATAACATATATCTAACTTCTATAATCCAAATCCTCTCTCTTCTCATCAAAGGTTTGTTGGACTTTGGTATTTGTCTATTCAAAATTTCATGTTGGCAAGGGCCGAGGTTGGTGATGTCGTGGCTGTTACTTTGGTTTGTTTATGGCTTGCCTTTCACGTTAAGTTGTGACAATACCTGAGCCTAATTGCACCAATAAAGAAACCAGACTCTAATTCCGAGAGGACCGAAGCCATTCTCCATTGACCCAAGTGTAGTTATTTTTGCGCGTTAAGTGTTGAAGTCTCATGTCCAGGGTTCTCACACCTATGGATGCTGTGAGATCGGGTTGGAGAGGATTAAAAATTTTCAATAACTCAGTAGCGTGGCTTTTCTACTATTAGGGACCAATAGGAGTGCACCTAAAAGTATATATTTAAACTTTTATTGGAATTGGAAGATCAGAGGTCATTTTGCCTTCTTTTGTGCTTGGGCGCATCATTTACATTCTTGGATAGAGTTCTTTTTCTTTTTATTTTGTACAAATTGGGGGAAAAAATTATGGAAATGAAGATGCACTCTTGTACCTAGGCACAAGGGTGGAAAAATGACCACCTTGCCTCACTTTGGATGCTTGGTTGTCTACTCTCATTGGTCCCACGTTGGCGTAAGTAGCGTTCTCTCTCCTAGAAATTTTACGAAGGATGTGGTCTTTAGAAAGGAAGACTCCCAAAAACCAAACCTATTTATCAAAATTTGAGAATCCCAAGCATGGTTTTAATGCACGGTCTCATAATGAAAATCAGTCATGTCTAAAATTGATACGGTATTGAATCATCCATACAGACAAAAAGACTCCTGATTCTTCTAAAAAAAACGGATTTTTCGGTCCATATCATTCAACTGATACAGTATCAAATAAGTATCGGGATTGAAGACCTATCAAACTAATACATAACACACAATATAGTCAATCCAATACTAATACTTAGAACCATAATCCCATGAGCTTGGACATTTTAAGCTTAGTTAAGCAACGAATGTGAGAGCTTGAGAATCCAAGTGTATACAAACCTCGTTGGATTCCAGCAGCTTTTACCATCTTTCAACTGTTTTTTTGGTGGCAAGGCTTCCAAGACAGACTAGAAGGAATGGAAACATGTGATTAGCTTAGTGGCAAACCATGCTAGGGAACCTTCCTTACTCATTAAAATAAGAAGCAGCCCAGCCAAAGTTTTGTTGAGAATATTGCATCGAAAAATGTATAAGCAATTTTCATGAGCACGTTTGGTGGTAACATTTAGCAATTAAATAAATTAATAAAGCGTTTGGATGATTAATGCGTGATTAATGCTTCAGCTATTACCATTTACCAGAACCCCAATCCAAGGATGGTGTAGTTGACTTGTCGAAGGATCATTTATGATCATTAAGGATGATAGTGGTGGATACGCTCCCATGAATCAATGGGGTGGCGGTGGGGGTGGTGTTGGATTCTTTGTGGCGTAGTAAGGCGTTTGATGTGCTCTCAATGTTCAAAAACGTCTTGTATTATGTGCGACTACCTTAGACTCCATGCATGAACATTTTTTATAGTTGGATGCTAGCCAGATGCCATGTTGTGTCACAGAGGATTCAAGTCCACCCCCCACCTCAAATAACCTGAGGTTTAAAGTGATCTCAGGATGTGTTCTCGGGTCCTTCCAATTGTGGAATCACTCTTTGAGCCTTGTACTCTATAAAGAAAAGTCAAATCAATCGAAACCTAGGGATATTTCAAATCATCTCAATCATTGGATAAATGAGAAGTAACTGTTTGGCATTGGAGAAGATCATTTTCGTTTACTTTCTCTCTCTTTCATGTACAGCCTGGTTGGGGAGGATCTAAATCCATCAATCAATGCTATTTAGAGGAGAGACAATGGTAGGATAAGAATTGGGTTGACCCAAAAATATAAAAAACTAAAGATAAATTTGGGTTCTGCAGGGACCATTTATGATGGTAACGGTGGAGTAGGAATCTGTCACTTTCTTAAATTTAAAGTAAAATTAAAGGATTAATCATGTGACCAAGTATTCAAGTAGTAGATGAGAGAGAGAGAGTACAACAATAACAATGTGGTACAAAACAATATCTTATATTGAAGAGCAAGATAATTTGCAGAGGATGGAGAAGTTGAAAATGTTATCCGCGTATTAGCAATAATCTCATTTGGTATGAAATGAATAAAAGTTTTGAAAAATTCATTTGGAATTTATTTGCATTGGAATAACACTTCAGGTAGTTGAAATTATTATTCTCTCAAATAGTAGAGTTTGGATTCGCTGCACTTACAATCCATGATTGTATATGTCATGCTCTCTCACTTTCTGTCATTACGAGGGTGAAACTGATACATTTTAAAGCAAAAAGGACTATTCTTCATGTAATTGAAATTATTATCCCATTTTTTCAGGGAACTTTTTTTTTTCTTCCTTCTTCTAGGCACTTTTTTTGTTACATAACTACTTATCCCAACAACTGGTACTTTTGCATGTACTACTTTGACAATCTTCATTGGGCAAAGTTTTCCTTCATCATGTCGAAGGGATGAGACCCTTGTACCCCTTAATCGATACCCATTTGGTGTTCATTACATGGCCTTATGGAAACACAGTCCATCTTTATTTAAAATTGATCACTTTTTGGGAGAGGGGGGATTAATGTTCCTTGCATGGCTACATAGTGTACGTTGATCTCTCTCTCTCTTTCTCTCTCCTAAAACTGGCAAATTTTACATGTGCCACTTTGACAATCTTTATATAAATTGATTTTTTTTTTTTTTTTTTTTTTTTTTTTTTTTTTTTTTTTTTAAGATAATGTTTCCAGTCCAACTACGTAGTGTACATTAGAATCTCCCTGCGTCTATCTTTGTCCTCCCTCCTGTTAATGGCATATCTACCCCTATTATGGGAGGAGACTCCCATGCTTGTCTTGCTACTACTGTTACAATTTGATATTGCATGCTACAGAGGACATGTATCCTTTGTCTTCCTTCCTGTGGTACTCTTCTTATGAGACTCGAAAGCCAATTCCCAAGAGGAAGTCTTCTTTGTTAGTTGAGCCAAAAGCCTTCTCCTTTTTTCTAGCTTGGAGTCCTGGTTTCCAACTTCTAGTTCAAGCTAGTGCAAAATAAAGCCAACGAGGCAAAAAGACCAATTCCTCTTTAGAAAATTTGCTTTTTTTCTAATGAGATGGGCTCATACTGTTTAGTTATCCTTCAAAGAAGAATAGAAGTCCTGGGTAGTGAACATAAGCCATGATTGGATTGGGAGGAAAGAGATAAATATAGGGAGGTGCTAATGTACGATACGCAACCAGACGAGGAACATTGACCTTTTCTTTTATTTTTAAAGATATCCAAAAATAAGTTCTTACAAATTCTATCAATGTCAATGCTAGTTTAAAAAATAAAAAATAAATAAATAAAAAATCTTTCCTTTTTCTATTCTTTTCTTTTATATATATATATATATATATATATAATGTAGGGGGATTACTACCTTTATATAGACTTACAAGTGGATTTCAAACCATTAGAACCCATACTTAAGGAAAGTTCCGGATTTTACATGCTCACAAAATTCACTACTTGTAATAAAGAAAACAGATATTTGTCTAGGACTCTATAGAGTTATCAGATGAGAAAGCAACGTGGAGTCCTGTCATTTCTTCTGCCGACTGATTCTCTAGAAACTTCATGTATTGTTGCTAGATGTAAGTGATGAGCAGATAACATAAAATAGTAAATAATACTCATATTGTTCTAGTAGAATGCGTTATTGTTGGTGGCACTGAGAGGTGGTCAACATCATTATGAGTGCAAAGGTGTGCATGATCTGACACCAATTTTCTAAATTTAGGCTTCGAAATTCATAGGGACCTTGATCAGAAGTGAAAAGGACTTGAAAATAGATATAATATCGGATAAGATTATAGGTATTATGGTTTTCATTTGTAGTTGATTGGTGGAAAGTGGGTTTATGGAAGAGAATGATCAAGTTATCTATATAGTAATCAATCCACTGTGAGTTAATTACCAAGATAAAACAGGTATATTGGCCTCCTGTCTGACCCTACAATCTCAAGGCCTTCGTCACAGTACAGATTGGCTACTGGATAATAACTATATAGTTTGCATATATCACTATTTATAATGTGGAGGATCCAGATAAACTAGCAACCTCATAGCATACTTTAGCAATAATGTACTCAGTGCTTAGATAAGAAAATTATAACTACTAACTAATTGGAAGAGAAGAAGAAAAACTTTGAAGAACATGGCTCTGGTACCAAATAATGTATTATTCTCGAACAACATGAGACCTATCCACTATCTCCTATCATCCTCTCATCACTCACATCCAACAACAATACATGGAGTTTCTAGAGAATTTATTGGTAGAAGAAATGGTAAGATTCCACATGGCATCTTCATCTAATTACTTTACAAGGTCTCAGACAATTTTTTTTTTTTTTTTATCAAAAGAAATGAATTTGTAAATGTGTAAAATCCGAAACTCTCCTAAAGTATGTTTTGTAATGGTTTGAAGTCTGCTTATAAGTTTATAAGGGCAATCCCCCTTCTGTTGTAAGCAAAACTAGTCTGTACTATGACTCAAGTATCCAATTTAATATCAAAATTATTAGAACCATTAATGAGAGAAAATGCTCATGAATGACGATAAAAGCCTAATTTTATAATTGAAAAGTCTCTAATGAGCAATGGTCAGTTGCTTAGCGCAATTGATTGGCACGTAGTGTGTAATAAAGCATTTTTACCTAGGAGGTCTCAGGTTTGGCACTCCCATTCCACATCTAGTTCCCACCCCCTTGTATCCCCTACAATGTAAATCCCCCCAAAAAAATTCCCCAATGAGCAGCTATCAATTGCTTAGTGTAGTTGATTGGCACATAGTGTGCAATAAAGCATTTTTACCTAGGAGGTCTTAGGTTTGGCACTTCCATTCCACATCTAGTCCCCAACCCCTTGTATCCCCCATACTTTGTAAATCCCCCTACAAAAAAAAAAAAAGTCTCCAATGAGCCTGAGTGATCTAGAATCATTCCGAGGAGTCTATGAAAAAATGACTAAAATTATTAATCCATTTATTTAAAAATGGTATGAAAATGGTTTGATTTGAACATTAATCTATAAAAGATTCTACTCATGACCTAGCAATATTCCCTTTTAAAATGATCTATTGACTAAAACAGTTTATACTTTCATCCTATCAAAAAGTATTTCCAAATAAGCTTTACCAAGCATTCTGAGTTAGGAGGATTATAGTGAAAAGTTAATGGATTTTTCAAGTCCGAAGGAAAATAATTAAAAAATAATAATTAGGTTGACCCATATGACCCAGACCAGCCCAGACGAAAATAGGCCGATCAAACCATTCCAAATAAGTTTCCAATGCATTTTAAGTTGGGAGGCTCCCGGTTAAAAGTTAATGGATTTTCGAAGTTCTACGGAAAATAATTAAAAAATAACAGTTAGGCTGATCCATATGACTTAGACCGGCCCGGACCAAAACTTGGCCCGAAAACCATTAATATCAAATAACCGCATCTAGTGCACTAGAACTGACATCATCAGGCATTGGCAAATAATCAACCCGAGTTGGTCAAGCATGAACCAGTGTCGACCAAGCTTCACTGGAC
Organism: Macadamia integrifolia; assembly: GCF_013358625.1. Taxonomy (NCBI): domain Eukaryota; kingdom Viridiplantae; phylum Streptophyta; class Magnoliopsida; order Proteales; family Proteaceae; genus Macadamia; species Macadamia integrifolia. The sequence goes on along the minus strand of NC_056568.1, from coordinate 14,258,145 downwards.
AACAGTCAAAATCCATCTCGTGCTAGCCTAGAAATACCAGAATTTTGTATTACAAGAAAGGCAAAAGGCTAGGCACATTGATGTACCGTATGTTATCACCCATGTGTGTCTCTCTTCTCCTTTTGTAATGACCTTTACCCTTTTGTATGATACCCCATCGGTGCCACCTGCTAGTTTACAGCACATGGGCTATGTGCATATCCCTCTCCCACAATAGGACTAAACCCAAAAAACCAATAAAGAGTTCATAAAATAGCATGCAAACATTTACAAAAAAATAAAGAGATGCAAATATTGTTAATAAAAGTCACATTTCGTTAAGGGGCAATTACTATCACTCTCATACTTACCATATATTCATTCGAAGTCCCCTATTTTTTAATTTCTTTTCTAATCCCCATAACAGCAAAATCTACCATTCCTTCCCTATTATTTTTAAAAATTTTAGATTACTAAACCCTTCAATCCTAACTGGCTGCTCCCATCGACCCTCGTCTAGGTCCTTACTCTCTCTGCAACTCTCGCCCACCCCCTCTCTGCTAATCTGGCTCCACCCTCTCTGCTACTCTGGCATGGGAATCTGGTCCGGAAAATCAGATTCATAAAATCTTTCTTTTTCTATTTAAACGTGAAGCCTCCATTAGTGATCAAACTCTACTTACCTCCAGTATCCGAGCCAATTCCTCATTGGATTATGCCTAAGCATTGTCGAATAGGTCTCTTTCTCATTTAGGAAGAGAGAACTTCATTGTCAACTTAGAGGTCGAGACCACAAGCAAAATGAAAGATCTTTTCCGTGTAAGACTACATGAAGGTCCAAAAAGGCAAGGGCAGCGTTACATGCCCTAGCCCCTAGCCAGTGACAGGCACCGCAGGTGAGGTGCACGAGTGAGCGAGCGACTTCCATTACATAAGATTTTTCTCAAGACTTTAGCCTTAGCAACAGCTGCTAACAAACCTTCATCCACTTCATTAATCGATGCTAATCAGAGTTTATCATCAGCTTGTCAACAAGCATTGTCGTGCACTTCATACTAATCCGAGTTTATAAGTGACCGACTTGAGAGTCCTTTATGAGCCGATTCACACCTCTAAAGATCTCGACACCGATCACGGTTGATCAAGGGAGAAGGAGATGCTGAACTCTGCCGGTGGAATTAGAAAAGAAGATGAACGCTGAGTAAATATGGGGTGAGTGTAGTAGAGTGATGCTACTAATTGCCCTTTTCTTTAACCCAAGCAGCCAAGAGAGTTTCCAAAGTCAAAACTCCCAACGGCCAAGCCCCGGGCCTGGCAAGGAGCCCAAAAAAGAAAAGGGATTTTCTTTCTCCCAAGTGGCTCAGTTCCATCTAGGTGTACAAGTAAAAGGAAAGGGAAAAAATAAAATTCCCTTTTCCACGTGGCTCACACCAGAAATAAATGAAACCTAACAGCTACAAACGGTTCTTCCTCAGATAAGGGTGGTGGGAGTAACAAAGGAATCATTAATGGAATTTACGGCTAAATACAAATTTCCATACATAAGTAACCTCGACGGCCACAAAACCATTAACTCAACCACCCATCCTGAAAAAAATAAGCATTGGCTGCTTCTCACCAAAGAGACAAATTGGACCCAATTAAACTGCCAAGGAAGAAATCATGACTAATGGCAGGTAATCACCACGTAGACTGTAACCTCATGCCCTTGACGGCAATATACAACTTTCATCTGGATCTGATCCTAGCCGTAGCATCGAGTATTCGTTCCCAAGATTGTCAAACAGAAGAAATCACCAACAGTCAAGGAGGCAAAAATGAGAGAGCAAGGAAAGAAAAAGAAAATATACCTCTTTTACTCTTTTTAACAATGATCCCAATAGGGATAGTTATGGGAGCCACATGACATTAACTGTACAAAAGCTCAAATGGAAAGACATGCCTTCCCCCCTCTAAAAAAAAAAAAGCAGGGAGCAATATAGGAAGGGCTATTCCTTCGCTAAGATAAGAGAGGATACCTCAACAAAAGCAATTCCCAGCTTTAAAGGGAACAGTTGGGATTGGCTATTAAATCTCAAACCTGTACAGTCAAAATGGTCACGAAACTGGATGCCCTGACTATGAAAGCCCTTGTAGACCATGCACGAGTTCCTCTTTGGACCGTTTAGTCAGAATAGCCTGTGATGAGCTGGAAATTCAATAATTGGAAGGAAAATTAATCAACATACTGGTAACTTAGAGAGGGAGCAGTAAAAAATAAAAAAAGATATTTTCGCTCCTTTCATATCCAAATAGTGTCATAGGCTACTTGAAAAAGATTGTGCCATTCCGTTCATCTCATACATTTTTTGCTGACATCATGATCTAAAAAAAGGGGAATTGCTATAAGCACTACAATGATGTAATGGAATCTTATACACTTAAGATTTTATTGATCATTGGATTCCTCATGCTTCTGGATCAATGGTGAGGATGGACCTGGAACTGGCACAGCCTACCGATATGCATAAACCCTGAACACGCTATCCCCTATATATCCCACCCCCCAACTCGATCTGGGTCATTAGATGGAACTGTGAATGGGACTGACTGTGTATATGACACTGACAGAGACATAGAGTAGGGTCTTATGCACCCGAAACATTTGCATGTCGGATCTGCAGTCTCTGTGCATACCTATGGCTATGGAAAGACCCCAATTCAAGCTTCACAAGAGAACTCTGTTTCTCTGCTCAACTAGCCTTCTAGATACCTACATAAGTTAAAATGACTTCACCCAAATTATTTCCACTATTTCAGTTGGAATACCACCGGACCTTTGAGAATTTGGGGCTGTGCTCATGTAACAGGAAACCAGCCTCACGAAGCAAGGACAAACCGAAGGGAGGAGGGGGGAGGATTATGGGTGGATGTGGGGACGGGGGAAGAAAATGGATTTTGGGAAGGAAGGGAGGTCATTGGTAGAGGGGGAAGTTGCAGCAGGAAGAAATCCAGTGGAGGGAGGAGTAGCAGTGGACAGATCGAATGGAGTTGCAGAAGCTGAAATTTGGCAGGGGTTGCAAAGGGGGGGCAGTGTGATGCAGGACAGGTTTGGGAAATCTAATACAAGTTTCCCTTACTGTCCCACTGCCTCTAATTGATGAATAAACATTGTGGTTGAGGCTATAATGTAATCTTAAGTGGGAAAATTGGGACTGGTAGAAAAAGAATAGGGGAGAGGAAGAGGGTGGTAGCGTAAGAAGGAAGAGTTTGGGTAGAGAGGGGACTTGGAGGATTCACACCATCTTGGATTCATCCCAAGAGTTGCAGTCACTCATGCTGCAGAAAAAGAGAATAATCTTCCAAGTTCCAAATACTTTCATTAATTCATTCATGGACAAATTGCCTAGATCTACTGGATAACAAAAAAATCACAAAATTATTAGGTACAAATTAAGTTTTACAATCACAAGTGACCATTTTAAAAAGAAATACCAAATCCCCATACCAGTTAAATAACCTAAATGGATAACCTAAAATACCCCCAACATCTCTCTCCTTTCTTCTTCCTTCCTCGGATGATGGAACGCCTCCCCTGCAACCCCACCCTGCCCTCCTCTATGCAAACCTGACCTGCACGAATGTCATTGCCACCCATTCCCTCCTTCCTCCTCTCGCTCTCTCCCCCAACCCTCTCCCTCCCCGGCAAACCTGCTCCACCATGCTCCCCTGCCCCGCCTAGCTCGAAGAAACCCAAGCCAGCAATCGATTGCTGTGAATACCATTGTATCTTCGCTACATCAAGGATTCAAGTGAAGGTCACACTATGAAACATTGCTTGTTTCTTTGGAAGATGGGAAGTAGGATAAGTAATTTGTATTGATTTAGAAATTCTAAGAAGATTACAAAGTTGCAGAAGGGGTATTGTCCTACCCATTATGCTGATGGAAGAGATTAAACTCTCCAGCTTTGAACATATAGAATATATTTTCACAGACGTGACATAATCCTGACGAAGAGAGAGAACGTTTCGGGGGTTCTAAACCCTTAACCGTAAAAGGGCCTCGGAGAGGAAAGTCAAATCCTTGATTCCCAAAATCAGTACAGGAAAACAAATAAAAAATAAAGGTAGAAAACAACCAAGAAGAAAGATGAGTTTGGAAAAGTAGAAGACAACAGAGCTACTACAGGGGGGTAGGGGGGAGAGCAGGAGAGGGAGGGGCTGGATGGTGGCGCTGGCGGTGGCACTGGTGGCAATGAAGGTGGTAGTGTGAGGCAGGTCTGCACGCTGGAGGATGGGGCAGAATTGCAGCGGGATTGCAGGGGAGGAGTTCCATCGTCTGGAGAGAGGAGAGAGATTTTAGGGGTATTTTAGGTTGTTCCTTTAAGTGTTTTAACTCATATGGGGATTTGGTAAATCTTTTCAAAATTGTTACTCGTGATTGTAAAACATAATTTATACCAATTGATTTTGTAAATTTTTTTTATTATCCAGTAGATCTAGGCAATTCTCCCTTCATTCATTCATTGTCCTGCCATCATGAGTACAAAGCCTTCATAACATGACACAACAAAAAACAGTTTTTTCCTAAAATAACAACCCATATATAACCACATATTGAACCTCTAAGCAATTATTTCCTAAAACAACTAATCATATAACAATAACATAATAACAACACAGCACAACAATAAAATAAGATAGTCTGGCCCAAATAAAAATACAAGAAGATAATAAAAGAACTTACACATAATGCTGGTCATCTAGCCATAATGAAATGAGATGTGTTTGCATATGTTTGTCTCCTCTAATAAGTCCTAAATCCCGGAATGATGTTCTCATCATAGTGGCTACACGCGTCTCCTCTAATAAGTCCTAAATCCTGGAATGATGTTCTCATCACAGTGGCTACACGTGTGTGTGAAAGAGAGAGAATAGTGGGTTACTGGGGAGATACAACGGGGTGGATTGCAGCGGGGGAGAGGAGACTGGAGAGAGATGGTTGCAGAAAGGTGATGATAGAGAGAGATTTTGTGGATGTGGAGAGATGCAGAGGACAATGGTTACGTATGGTGAAGCAGTTGTGGAGAGAGAGCGATACATTGGTGGAAAGAGACAACTGAGGTGTCTCCATGTTATCCGACGGTCAATAAGGTGCCAGTGTACAAGATTCTATTACATACTGCTAGTGTATAGACCCTCTCCCTTAATATATATATATATATATATATCTTGGTTCCACTATGTGTTTACGCTTTCAAAATAAAAATGTCATGAAGCCCAACTTCGGTGCCTGAAGTGGTCAAAAATTTTCTCTTAAGCTAAATCTAATTTAGGTTGGTCTCAAAAGAAGGAAAAAATCTTTGGACAATGGCTTTCCCTTTCTCAATAAGAACTTGGTTATTTATTACTCCTTGCAGTTGGTTGCTTGTTCCAGTACAACCCTAACTATTAGAACAGACCGAAACATCAAAAGCAGAATCAGGCCATGTCTGGATCAAATATGTGGAATTGACAAATCTATAGTGCTGTTAATACATAAAAATGTGTTACATAAAAAGTTAAACTTAATTACTTGCTCCAGTCACCTGATCAGATGACTTCACAGAACCAAACAAGTCCTCCAGGGTTTGGATGAGATTCTGTAACAAGATCAATTTCCAGCAACTAAAAAAGGCATACCCAATGCACGAGGCTCCCGCCACTGCGGGGCCTGTTGAGGGCTATGTAAGGGTTTCAATTTGAAACTGAAAGTCAATACCAAATCCAAAACCGAGCCGAATTGATTCGGTTCAAATTCGGTTCTGAGTATATGAGTATTCACCTTGGCTCGGATTGGTTATAATGCAAGGTATAGGAACTGCCGTTTAAACCGAAACCAAACCAAATTGATTCGGTTCAAATTGTGGCAAGTGTTTTTTGCAATTTATTATCATATATTCACATGCTATGGTCATAAAGCCCATTACTTGAGCCCATTATGGATGGGCATACTTTGAGCTAAAAACTATGGCCTTTGGTCCATCACAATTGTAAGGATTTGAGAACCAGAATCGAAGAAAAAAGAAAGAAAAGAGAGACAAAGAAATTGGTGTACCTTGAGAGTCAACCATATGTTTGGGACTTCTCCTTTCATTCAATATCTAACTACCTATTACATAGTCATAACCCAAATAGGAAAGTAGAAGACATAATCAAAAAAGGAAACTAACTTAGCCAACAACTATCCTAAACCCAATAAGGACACTAACAAAGATATATCAAATATAATCCCACAGTATGGAGGTCTATAGTCACCTATAGCTCTCCAACCGATACATGCTCTCATATACTCTAACACCCCCCCTCAAGCTAGAGTACACACATAGCACCAGAAAGCTCTAGTTTCAACCAACAAAAACTCCAATGACCACAGAAAGAACTCCAATCAACCATCACAAAGCCATCAGCAACTCCAGTAGCAATGAAAACCCTTCCATCCAATACCAACAAAAGCCCTTCCCAAAGATAGCATTCCAACAACCACATCAAAAGACCTTCCCAAAGAAGGCACTCCAACAGAAACTGTAGCTCCCAATAGCTACCACAAAAGCACTCACGAGCCTCAAACAAAGATCTTCCCAAACGGACGTTTCACAGAAAATTCTACAGATAAATAGGTAGCATCAGGTGGTTGGGGACCAAACAACATCAAGTTGTTGAATATACCAAACAGCTTCATATCATTGCATATATCATCTTTAAAAGAAAAAATAGTTGTTGAGGACACACACGAGCATAAACATCTTCAAACGAAATAAACAAAAGAAAAACTAATCTCGAGTGGCTGAATCCCTATTCTACACTTCGAACTGCAAGTATTTCTTCATCTTCAATGGCAAGTGAATGCCCTTCGTGTTATTCTTCCTAACCTTCCCTTCGTTCCTGGCTTTGCTAACCTTGCCCGACCCAACAGCCCTTCCAAGCTGCTGATTCAAATAGGGAAACTCAGAATCACCAACCAAATCGGAAACTCAATCCTAAACTTCGGAGTGGAAAATAGCAAAAGGCAGGTTCTCTGGATGTTGGCAAACGGGCATGAGAAGAAGCATCGTTCCCTACTGGAGATCCTTCACTAAAACCCCAGGAAAGCCACCTCTTCTTCATTTTGCTTTTCTGTCCAAGGCTCTTTTGGAGCGGAATGAATTCTGCTAATGTGCATGGAGTTTAGATGAACTTGAGCAAACAATCAATCATGAGCAGCAGTACGCAAGGACAAAATATTTTCTAACAACCTTCCCCATAAAGAATCCCATTACCAAGAGCACCACAAGAAAATAATTTTCAACCTCCCCCTTACTAGCAAATCTAAACAAATAACTCCAATTACCACGCATGCAAGTACCAATTTTCCCAAGAAGTACAAATTCCAAATTGAGCTGATCCTCGGCCCACCAAGGGAAAAATATAGACCAATAGTAATTCAGTAAATAATCCATGCAACCTTGGGTTGAAACCCAATATTGGCCACACTGATGGGACCACCCAAACAAAAGAATACTCAAAATATGGCAACAACAATAGACAATGGAAATTTTCTAAATACATTAAGATCTCATTGGAGAGTGGCAGAATGGTAATTAAATTGAATCTTTAAAGAACACTTTGGAAGGCACGATTGGCGTTTAACCTGAAGTTTCAGGTAAAATATCGCAATATCAATGCCTATTAAATTCAGCAAGAAATCCCAGCAACCAGCAAACAACTGTATGGTTAGTTCTGAAATCAGGAATTGGCAATACCTCAAACATAATAGCAATAGGAGTGAATCAGCAGAGAATCGAAGGAACCAAGTACCAACCTTCATTCTTCGACCAAGAGAAGGCTATCTTCTTCAACCTTTGACCAAGAATCGACCAGCAGAGAACCAAATACAAAGAACCTCAGTAAATCAAGAGGTGCACAGTAGCAAATCGAAAAGTTGAACCAGAAATTGACACACCAGGATTCCAACAAAAGTCAGAAAACTAAATCGATAGGTAGCAGCAATCAGTTGATTAAGCTAATCAGCAGACAACCTTCATCCTTGACAGCCACGTAACACAATGCAATGATGCAAATACCAGCAGATCATTCATTGAAAGAACTCTCTCAAACTAAACCCAATCAACCCAGGGTTTTGAATGAACTTCTTCAACTCAAGGATCTATCAGATGCCGCCAGGGAACTCCAAGAACAACAAGCAAAGAGATCGATCAAACCTCTCCAGCCGATACCCATGGAAAAGCCTAGCTCCCTCTAGAAGACAGCAATTGAACCAGCAGAACAAAGTAACACTCACCAACAACTTTTTCCTTCTATTTTTTTATTTTTTTTATTTTTTTACCAACAGTAGACAAACACAACACTTTTTCTTCTTCTTCTTCTTCATGGCTCTGATACCATGTAAAGATTTGAGAACCAAAATCAAAGAAGAAAGAAGAGAGAGACAAAGAAATTGGTGTAACTTCGGAGTCACAACCGTATGGTTGGGACTTCCCTTTTCATTCAATATAGACTATCTATTACATAGTCATAACCCAAATAGGAAAGTAGAAGACATAATCAAAAAAGGAAACTAACTTAGCTAACAACTATCCTAAACCCAATAGGACTAACAAAGATATATCAAATATAATCCTACGTATGGAGGTCTATGGCCACCTATAGCCCTCCAATCAACACATGCTCTCATATACTCCAACAATCATGGCCCAAGAGTGGAACTGTATATATTACTGAACTAAAACCAAGCTACAAAACCGAATTAAAACCATATTCCAGAACCGAATTGGAGCCGAAGTTGAGCTGAACCAAATTTAATTGGCTTGAGTATCCAAATACAAAACCAAGTCGTTCCCAGTTCGGTTTCGGTTCACCATCTCATCCCTTTGAACAGAACCAAAAAACCAGAACCGAGCTGATTGACATTAGTTAAGAGTCATGATGAACGCAGCCTACCCCCACTTTGCAAAGATTGTTACCCGACTCGAACCCATGACCACTAGATCACAATGGAACAACCTTACAGTGGCAACGAGCCCCCCCCCCAAAAGAAGTAACCCAAACACGACCTAGTCAATGAGGTACATCCTTTAGAAATACTTCCCAGATATTAGATGAAGGGATAACTTTATAATAATAATAATGGCCAAACCTCCTCTATTACCTATTGACCTATATATTTCTTCCATGAAAAGGGTTTCCTGCAAGCTGCAGCTGAAGGACACTGATTGGAAAGCCTGTCTGCATGAGGTCAATGAGATGGTGATCCCAGGGACAAGTTGTTTACACTGATTATTAACATCTACACAGATTTACAGTCACATATTGAAGATAAAGTTGGGGGAGGAAAGAATTTTACCCTGGAGCTTTATATTCAAAGATACAAAACGCTATCTTGAACATCCAAGAAACCAGCCATTTTTCCATGTGGTAAAACAGCAAAGTGAAGAGGCAGACCAAGTGGGGGCACCACGACCTCAATGATATTAAGGACAGAAATTTTAAAATGATTCTTCGCAGTGCTGCGCCACTGTTGAGATAGAGAACCCATATAATTTTTAAAAGGTTACTTTCCACTCCAACCCTCTACAATGAAAATGTTCATTGCAACCCCCCCCCTCCCTTTTTCCCCAGGGGACTACTTGTCAGCCTCGTAGCAGCTAATGATTAGTTGAAAAAAGCCCTTATTTATCGTTTACAGTTCTCTCTAAAAACAAAGGGAACAAAAAGGTATCCTATAACATTACCTTGGTGAATTTGAACGTTTTTGTGCTTGATTACTTATCATGGATCTTGAACCACCATGTACATCTTCAGGAGCCTGTAATAAAAAATAAAAAAAAAATTACTAGTCAAGAAGCAGAAATTAGGCCTTAAAAATGATTAACTGAAAAAATCGCAGGCAATGGATCAATATTACCAGTAACATCTACATGTTCAAGTGAAAAAATAAAAAAAATAAAAAAAACTAGTAAATTTATATTTTTTTCTTACAAGGAGAACATGGTTTTCGGACATTTTCTCCTTATAACTGTTCACATGTTTGCTGAAACAAAAGTCACAGAAACAATATAAATTACAAGTCTGGAGAGTTCATAAAATTATATTAATGAGTGTTAATGCAACAGCAAACATATCTCCAGGCAAGTTTGACAACTTACTCCAATGCAAGACACAAGTGTGAGACAATTGCACCAGGAGAGGGGACAAGAGCACTTATACAGCAGTTACTTAGATGTTAAAACAAGACTAATTTAAGTTTATTCCTATGAAAGGAAAACAAATTTTACTCCATTATATGAAAAGAAAAGGCATATATATATATATATATATATCTATGAGGTATACAGAGAGTTGCTTGGATAAGAGCTAGAAAGCAAGCCAAGAAGACCTACCCCATGGAAGGGGAAGTTCCGCGCTTAAATTACAGTATGATGGGCAGACGCGTAAGCCTCTTTTTCCACCTCTCACATCTTGATCAAACATGAGATCCATAGAAGAACTCCAGAAAGTATACCCAATGTTACCCGTCATCAGGAAATTTTTCGTGCTCTAACCCTTATCCAAGCAAGAAAAACGAATGTTTTAGCTATCAAAATTAAGCCAATTTTCTATGACATCATCAAACCTCAGAAATTCCGGCATTGGGTAAAGCTTCTTCTTTGTGCTGCTCCTTCAGTTCAGGATCCACAATTTCCCATAAAAATCCATTTTCACTTTTAAGAGAAAGCTTATCCAAATCTTTATCCACAGCTCCAGAATCAGGGGCAGCATTGTCTTTATATTCATCTGTAAAATCATATATGCAAGAGAAAAAAAAATCAAATCGGTACTTAAATGCCATAAAAATTTTAAAAGATGGAATAAATGCATTGAACTCTATCAGATGCAATACGTCAACAAAAAGAGAAGCGGCATTTTTGCAGCAGAAACGAAAAAAGATGAAAAAGGCAACCAATTAGAATATATGAATAATATGAAGGCAAACTACCATCGAAGCATGCTTCCATATATGTTAAAGGTGAATGTTTCATAACTGATATGCAACAACAAAGTCAATCATCCATTTTATCCCCTAGAGCTTCAACACACTTAAAAAGGGCAACAATGAACAAATATTTATTATGAAAGTCATAATAACAATACTGATGCTACAGCCTATATGCATATTCCTCTTGACCTTTTACATTATAATACTTAAAAGCCAGCGCAACAGTAATCCAAATGTATTCCCCTATTTTCATATACGCGTACATGAGTTTTTGAACTTGTACTCTAGACAATAAGTATACACATTTACTGATACAACAATATTTACTCATAGTATGTGTGTACATGTGCGTGCAGGCGTGTGACTATATATATTAACACTTGTTTCTAATCATTAGAACCATAGATTTACAGATATATAAACATTAACACTATAATCATATTTTTTTATGAATATGCATTACTATAATTGTATGCCTAGATATGCATATATAAATGGTTCATGCACAAATACTATTTAACAATTTAGTTATTTATTATTATTATTTTATTGATATAACATGTAAGTACTATTTATATATGCATCTACTAGAACTTAGAAGTAATCAGCAAATTTACAGTGGTAAGAAAGGCCAAAATGACCTGGGTGAAAGGTGGAAGCGATCAGGAAGAACATGAGTGCTTATGATTTAACAGCTGCTATGGCCCTAAATAATGGTGAATAAGGATTCCAACAACAATTGTTTGGGATGACACTGAAATGAATCATCTATGAATCACAACTAATAAGTGTATTAAGTACATAATTAGGTATACTTTAGGAGTCTAATTTCATTTTGATTTGTTCATACCTACATTAATAAAGCAAAGGTAGGGTTCCCTGGCATCAATGAGTTATCTTATTTAAAGTTTGTTTACTTTAGGAGTCCGATTGCACTTTAATTAGTTCATACCTAAAATCAACTTAACATCAAATCACAGGTAGCCCTACATCAAGTGGTTAGGATAGATGGCAGGGAGAGAGTTTTCTCTGTTTAGGCTTGTTAGAAGACTATCGTGAGAAGGAAGGAGGACTCCTGCGGGTTGCGCAGACTCCTCCCTCCTCCCTTGTTGGTTTCCTAAACTAATTAGGAAAGTCCTAGTTCTACTAGGACTGATGTTAGTGATGTTAGTCTAGAAGTTAGTTATCCTAGTCAAACTAGGAGAGTCAGAGTTCAACTAGGATTAGTTGGCTAATTAGTTTCCTATTATGTCTTCATGTCTCTAGTCCTACTAGGACTGCTGTCCTATTCACAGTTTATTTTTAATAGATGTTATTATATAATGAGAAGAAGAGGGCAGACCCAAATCACACGATTGGGACTCCCTTTCTCTCTCTCTCTCTCTCTTATTTCTTTCTTATTTTACAAGGCTCAATAAAAAATAAGGAGAAAAAGAAGATATGTAACTCAATGAATAAGAGCAGGGTGGGTTAAGTAGAGAGGTGCTTCTAAAGTGCCATGTGATGGACATATACACTAAAACTAAAAATAAAATTCAAGCCAACAAAGGCTCTCTTTTGGTATCATTTGTGTTTTTTGTTTATGGCCTATTTTTTTTTATAAATAATTAATGAAAACCGTTTTTTATCTAAAAACAAATTTGTTTGGTAACTACTAAATATAATAGATTGTAGAATAAAAATAGGTTTGGTATGCCTATACGAAGAATAATTTTCAGAGTTCCATTGCATCCCCGAGCATTCCAAGTGAGACTTTCCCTGAAAGGATTCCCATCCAATAGTTGATCCATCTTCCATTAGCTAACCTTCGCATCCTTATGCCTTGTCCAGATGAACCTATTCCAACATCCACAACCAAACAGATGGTGGGCACTGTTGGAGGCTGGGAGCCAATTCATAGAGCAGGTACATAACCCTATATAACATTGGCATACACCTTATTCGTGCCATTCAGAAACTTAAGGGCGTTAACTACATTGGCATTCACATTGGGGTTGAAGCAGTGGACCGATGGTCATGGAAGGGATAACAGTAACCCCCTCTTCCTTGCCATCTCCCACGCTGTGTCCTCTGTTATATCATCTTTCCATAACAATACCATTCCTACATAATTCTTCGTCAAAAAGATTAACTATTCCTCTGCATAAAATCAAATTAATTTTCTCTTCTATGTATGGACTACTACACGTGAAGCACAGTTTTACTTCACTCTTTTTTTCTTTTCCTCCCAATGTTAATTAGCAGATAGCTATTGAGTCTTGACATAGCTGGGATTGCTCCAGCAAGTCTCATTTTTCTCCCAAAAACAAACAAGGCAGAGTGCAATATTAGATTAATAAAGTATCTGGCAAATCAGGAAGCTAATATAAGTAGGTGAAGAGAGAGGCAAATCAGTAATCGACTCCGGAAGCAGAGGAGGTGAGAGTGCGGCACAGCATGTGCCCAGTGCGTCCTCGCTGGTGTCCCAGCATGTCTCTAGGCCATGGCAGGTCAGAGCCGGGTGCATCCACAGCTTTGAACCCAATCCAGCCAGTGGAAGATACGGAAGAGAGAGGAAGAGTTCACAGAGGTCACAAGAATGGCAAGAGGCAAAGAGTGTTGAGAGGAGAATAAGATAGAAAACTGCAGACACATAATGTAGTGGATCAGAGAGATAAGGCTTTGTCTCGGCTCAGCTAGGCTGAGCACTAATATGAACTCCTCCTTCGTCCGCTTCTTCTATGTGCTGCTTTAACGATTGGTTGATTGATCTGAGATGGGGTTGCAGGAAGGAGGGGAGGAGGATGGGGTCGGGACATGTCTTTCTAATTAAAAGAAGAAATGGCACTCTTACCCTCAACTCTGGGACAATTTAATCACGTGCTCACATAAGTGAGCGCAAAAAATGAAGGAAAACAGTTTTTGCACAGAATACAAAAATAGGTCTAGACCCCATTATGGATTTTGTGTTCTACTGATTTTTTTCTTTAAATTAGAAATAGGACCCATAAGTGATACCAAACACACATATTTTTGTGTTAAAAAAAAAAACAAAAAATGATACCAAAGAGAGCCGAAGTTGTATAAAGCTGAACGCTGCACATCAAAGAGAACACATAGGCAATATAAGTGTAGCAAAGATAATGATATTGAAATGGACGACTGAAAAACTAGAAAAGATAAAATAAGATATAAAAAAGAATTGGGATGATTTAGGAGTAGATCCGATTAAAGATAAGTTGAATAGAGACGTTGGATGTGGTATGAGTGTTTCCAACAGAGGCCTTTGAATGCAATGTTAAGGAGTCATATAGTGATATAGTTATGTATATTAGAGGAGCTAAAGGAACAAGGGATAGATTGAAGATTACTTGGGGAAAATGAATAGCTTAGGGTTACTCATAAATATGGCGTTAAACAGGATGTAATGGTAAAACAAGATCAACATAGCGAACTACCTTGATTTGGGAAAAGGCTTATTTGAGTTAAGTTTAGTTTCTCCTTGATTAGTTTATAACTTATTATTATAAGAGTTTATAACTTATTATTATAAGTTGTTGACCCAAAAGGTTCTTTATTTATTATGTGTTTTGGATATGAAAACTCTGTGATGTGTGTTTGGGAGTTCTAACATGTTTTTTTAAATGTTGAAAGAAAGATGGAACCCCAGTCACCGAGGTGAAGCTAATGATAAGAATGATGGTATGTTGAATGATGAAGGATTGCTGATGACGGTCTAGCATAGAGAAGCTATGGTCTTCCGTAAGGTGAGAGACTCAAACACTTTAAAGGCAATGCAGAAAAAGTCTTTCATGAAGATCAAGATTATCTAAGCTTTAAAAGTGTTACTTCTATGTAATCTTGATGCTGATGTCCAACAAGAATGAAAGCCCTATAGAAGACATGAAAGGACCTAATGAACGGATGATAATTTGTACATGACATGGGAGGAACCTCTCTTTCTATTTCTAATTGAAGAAGGGTTTCCATCCTATAGAGTGAAGTGATACCCC
>NC_056568.1:14243003-14243160 GCF_013358625.1 Macadamia integrifolia | reverse complement strand
CTTTCAATACTCACTACTTATTTTATTATTAAGTAGCAAGTATTAATCCTTACTTGTGAGTAAAGATCGTGAATACCAGCACCATACTTCAAGTAGGTGATGGTATTAGTTGTATTCATGGTCTTGATAAAGTAATGGCAGGTGAATCAGTACAATT
>NC_056568.1:14221112-14242931 GCF_013358625.1 Macadamia integrifolia | reverse complement strand
GAATGAAGTTTTGCAAAAGCAACAAGAAGAATTTCTCAGATACCAGTAAGTGAGGCTTATTTGAGTCCTGTTATAAATGCTCTCGCTAAACCTATTGATGGTAGAGGGAAATAGGATGGTTTGACTTGGAAAACTTTATGATCCTACTGTTCGCGGTCTTTCACGACTAGCTACAAGCATCCGTGCTTCATTGATAAATTCCATGTTATTCAGAAGGGCTCATGAATGGTCATCCGTGAGATGCTTCCGTCAAAACAGAAGCAGTGGCTTTTGAGGCCTCTGTTCTACAATCCACCGAGGAAACTGACGGTCTTCCGTGCATGGAGAAATTACTGTTCCGCATTAGTGATGTCTGACTCATTGATTGAACATTTAATGCATCAATTGGACTCTAACCGCCTGTGAGGAATTCTATGATGCAGGAGCGCTTCTATGGAGCGACTAAACCCGTTTGAGAACCTTTGTCCTCGAGGACTTGAAACTAGAATTTCAGCCCCAAAGAACCCCCTTTTGGGAGGAATCGAACCAACAAGCAAGTTGTTTTTGGGTTTCCTCTAGACCTGATTTGCATAACTTGTGTTCTTCGTTTTATAATTATTCTTGGTGCTGCTTGTGTGGAATCGGTAGATTCTGGAGTGACGATTCTACACCTGATGTTTTAGGCCCAATTGACAATTATTGAAGGAGATCTTTGTATCAAAGCTCGCTAGCTGCTCCGCCTTGGTTCAGAGTAAAAAGGTTATCTTCAACCTTCCAACCCACCCCATGTTATTAACATTAAAGACTGATTTCCTCTTTTTCCCTCCTCGTTTTCTTAAGCCAATCTTGTCTTATTTGTGATTATTCCTAGTATGTCCCTCCATGATAAATTTTACTACCTATTATATCTCTCCTCTTTATTTATTTAGGGAACCCTTGAAATTATGGTTATTTACAGTTGTTCCCATAGGAGACGACTTGGTGTCCAAGCGGTTTGCCTGGGGCCTAGGCAACAGTCGCCTTGTTGCACTGCATGTTGCCTTGTGTTTTAGCACTTATTTATGCCAAATATCATTTAAGTAAATGGTTTTTATATTTTTTATTTCATTTACTTAAGATATTATTCATAAATAAGCAAATATCCCATATTTGAATCTAATAAAAATAGTTTAAAAATCAAATTCCAAAAGGATAAAAGTCAATCCCCAGTCCAAGAACAAAAACTAGATTTTTATTAAAGGGGCAATTTTCAACTTTTAAATGCTGGGGTTTTCTCAATTATGAAAATTTTATAAATCCTATCATGTTAAAACATTGCTAAAAACCAAAAGTCCGGTAAAATAATCTTTTGTTTTGCTATCCATAAAATTATTTTCATTCAGACGATTTTAACAGCATTCGTGCACTTTAGAATAAGTTTCACCAGAGCATAACTTTTTCATTACAACTCAGATTTAAGTAATCTTAGACTTGTTGGGAAGCTGGTTTTATGTTATACCTAATACAAAAAGTCTCATATAAAAATAAGATCATTTGACCAGTCAAACTTATTATAGAACAAGAGCATTTCTCTAAATGTTAATTTTTTATGACTTAATGTTGATTTTTTATGATTTGATGTGGCTAAATGTTGATATTTAATGACTTGATGTGGTTTAATATTGATTTTTTATTATACAAGGTATATAAGATATATAAGGCTTACAAAATAATGTTAGAAAATAGGAAAAATAAAAAATAACACTTGTTCGCCTTAAGGTGGGCGCCTTCTCGCCTAAGTGCTTAGACAGCCCTCCACCGCCTTAGTTCACATTGGCATCGTAACAACTATGGTTGTGCCACTCTATTATGGAATTGAGTTATGTGGTGAATGGGTGGACCCATAAGAGAACCGAGTAAGGTTTTTGAACTCCGGTTTTGAATTACTCCACAACAAAAAACTCAGCCTCATCCCAACTTAATGGGGTCGGCTACATGGATTTGTGCAAAACAAAATAAGAGAAAGGAAAGTCAAATGAAAGTAAATGAGAGTAAAAGGGAAGAAGCACGAAACAGCAGAACAGGAAGATCTCAACTACATGGGGTCGGCATGGATTCTAGCTCTCCAGTAGGCTCTATCCGCGGTCATACTTGAGACAAGCCCTAGACTATGCATGTCATTCCTCACTTCTCCGATGGTCATTTTAGGCCTGCCCCTAGCTCTTCTAGCTCCTTCAATTGGAATCAAATCAGTCCTCCTTACCGGGGCATCCTCAGGCCTCCATTGAAGGAGTTTGTCATTAATTAGGGCTACTCCTAAACCAGCTCTAATATGCTCATTCCTACTTTATCCTTCCTAGATTTGCTACACATCCATCTTAACATCCTCATCTTTACGACGCATAGCTTCTCTACATGAAACTTCTTAACTGCCCAACATAACGCGCCATAAATTATAGCCGGTCACACAATAGTTCTATAGAATTTTCTCTTAAGCTTTAAAGGAATATGCTGGTCACACAACACTCCAAACACACCTGATGTAGCAGCACTCTGATGGATCGACCCAAACCCGCTCCACCCGGACCAAGACCCAGATCCAATTTGGGTTCCAAGTTACTAATTTGGGTTCAAGATTATTAGAATATGCTAGGATTTTATTTTATTTGAGAATATTTATTTTCTTTTATTTTAGGTTATTTTAGGGTAGCTATTAGGTAAGTAGAAATTTTCAATTTTAGTTTTATTATGTTTCTATTTTACTAGACTTTAGTTTAGGATGTAATTAGGATTTTCTATTTGAGATTTTATTTTGATTTAATATAAGTGAGGCATGCAACCAAGGAATTAATCAGTTGAATGAAGAACTGATTTGGGAAAACCCTGCGTGGCTGCCCCATCCCCCCCTGCAATCTTCTCTTTCTCTTATCTCCTCCTTGTCCAGCAAGACAATCCCCCATCTTTCTTCCTTCTGTGAGTTCTCCTCCCCCTTCTCTACTTCTTCTTCTTCTTCTTCTTCTTCTTCTTCTTTTCTCTTCCTCTTCCTCTTCCTATGTCTCTTTCATTCTTTGTTCCCAAGTGACCTAACAGCCCCCACATAAGTTGATCGATCTCCTTGGAAAGCAAGTGGTTCCTCCTGAGATTTCGACCGAAGGAATCCCATCCCTGGGCGACCCACGACCCTAGGTATTAGTTCCTAAACCCTTTTTCTGGTGGAGCAATAGATACCTGCAAGAAGAACTAATTCTGCTGCTTCCGCCAGTTAGATTCCAGCAGCTTTATTTCATGTAAAATGGATTGTTGGACCTGGGTACCCCTTGATTTCAATAGGGTTTTGAATCATGAAATCAGCCTCAAGATTTTGGTTCGATTGGATTCTTGTTGAGTGAGCTTTATCAATCAAAATCTTCTGCTGGATCCTGTTTTAGCTCCCCTTATTTTCCTTGTTAAGCAGCTGCACCCCATATGTGTTGGTGATCAATAGGTCTGAAGAACACGAACCTGCCCACAGGTTTTTCTTGAGTTTTGAGCTTCGAATAGGTGGCCTGGACCAGTTTCCATGTTCTTGTCCTCCGCCATGTCTAAAACCTAGAGGTTGAAGATGAACTCCCCTTTCCCACGATTCTTTAAGCCTTCTTCTAAAGTGGGAAGTCAAAAGATCTTCTAGGTCTTGCCCTTTGTGTCAAAAGTCTTTCTATTTTGTCTTTTATGGCAGTCATTTATTTCATCCCAGATTAATACCCCTCCCTTACCCTTATATTTACACCCTGCCACTAAGATGTTTGCTATTCATAATTTGCCCCTATACAGTAAGTAGTAATCCCCTTCAAATCCCTTTGGATAGCCCTAGAGAGTTCTGGTTTATTACAAGATTGCCACTGATTATTAGAATTGCATTATTTGTTGATTGGTTGGGCCCAATAAGTGATCCAATTGATATTTGTGCTATTTTATTCAAGTGGACCCACAACCACCTAGGTTGGGTCTCTAGTGGGCCCCCCATTAACACCTCTCCACTTTATCCTTCCCACTTTAATTCTTTGTAAAACATCATCCTCTATGTCACATTTATCTATTGCTGACCTCATAAATCCAAAATAATTACTTTGCAGCATCTCTCTCTCTCCTCAATTTTCACTATATCATTATCCACCATAATGTAACTAAAGTTACACATCATATACTCCATCTTCGATCTACTAAGACACCGTTTGACAACATTCCGTTTTTGCCATTTTCACGTTTTCTTGTTCTCAGAAACGGAGAAACAGCCTGAAAAGCATTTGATAAAGTTGCTCTGTTTCACCCGTTTCTAGAAACGTAAATCAAAATTTATGCTTATTTACAATTCTAGAAACGACTTTGATGAGACATTCGTCGTTTCTAGAAACAGATTTGAGAGAAGAAAAAAAGACTGTTGTGCCCGATAAATCTCTCAACTATTTAAACCTGAAAAGAGACAACCGAACCCTCTCTCCCTTTTGGGCATCCAATGAGCCTATTGGGTTTTTTAGTGGTATTATGTCTGCAAAAAACGTTTCAAGAAATAGATTTATCAAACACCAAAAAATTCGATTTTGTTTTCGAAAATGTGAAAAGTCATTTCTGCTGTTTCTAGACACAGAAGCAGCAAAAACGTTATCAAACAGTGCCTAATTTTAAAACCTTTTGTTCCAAGGTTGATCACCATCGCTACAACTTAACGTTATTCTCTACTTTTAGTCTCATTCACTAAAACGATATCATCAACGAAAAGCATACACTAGGGTAGCTCGGCTAGAATGCTCTTAGTTAACTCCTCCAGGATAAGTGCAAACAAATAGGGGCTTAAGTCCGATCTCTTATGTAACCCAATTAGGAATTCATTGTCCTAACCTCACTAGTCACCATGCCCTCATACATGTCTTTAATTATATCCGCAGAGGTACTCGACACCCCTCTCTTAACTAGGACATGTTGGATTAAATTTCTAGGGACTGTCATAAAACTATTCTAGGTTGTTTTCTTGGAACTACAATTAAGTCTTGAAAATCTAAGATAATTTAATACTTCACATTGTTTTCAAAATCAGTTTTAAAAATCCAAGATAATTTAATACTTCACATTGTTTTCAAAATCAGTTTTGAACATAATTACTACCTTTAGGGAAACCATGCTTGACTCTAACAGCTAGTCATATTCACTCTAACGGCTAGTTTGTTGCCTATTATAAAGGCTTAAAGAAGAAAAAAAAAAGAGACGTGATAAGAACTTAAGAAGAAGATATCATATTGAGAAAAAGGGCAAGAAACTCTTGTCAGAATCACTGTGATTAACATGTTCAGCCCCTGACTTGTAAAGAAGTCTTATTGTTGCTTCTGGTGGGAGCTTAAAGAAGCTCATAGTTGTACTTTGTGTTTAAAAAAGGAAATCTTTGGCCGGTGGTTTGGGTACTTAATCCGAGGGACAGTGATTGGGTTTGAGAAATCCTTGGCCGGTGGTCTGGATGCCAATATGAAGGATTGTGAGTGATTTTAAGGCTTGATTCTTTCCATTTGGAAAGGGATAACAATAGTGGAAGAAATCCTTTGTCTGATGGATCTAGATTAGTGGATGCAGGATCGTGGATCTGAACAACTCTAAATCTTTTTTGTGCTTTACTATTTCTTACATTATCCCTCCCTTACACCCCCAGCTTGGGTGCCTTACAGGGTTGTGCCTCTTTCCTCTTACTTTCATTTTCCTTTTGTCATCCCTCATTTTGTTGGACCTTAGTTTATCCTAGTTTGTATTGCATGGATCCATGTAGCCAACACCATTAAATTGAGATATTGCTAAGTGTGTTGTTGATGTTGTTCACCCATCTTTTCAAGTTGTTTGTAAAATTTCTCATCGCATTAAACTTGGTTCTCTCATTTGTTTTATCTATCATATATCATTGTTTGTTGACGAGTTTTTTGTTATATTTTGTTTAAAATTGCTATAACCCAATTCAACCCCCCTCTTGGGTTGCATTCAATCCTACAAAAGTATATACATGTTGTCTAAGTAGAATTAGGAGTTAAAAGTTGGATTTTGGCTTACTTGTTATTAGAAGTGTATACATTTCGTCCAAGGAGTAAAAATGCAGAAGTTTTCAGATTTCAAGCTTATCAACATAAGAGCTGCATAAGGCTAGATGTCTTTCCTCCCCAACCACGACCACCCCACCCCCAACCAAAAACAACCAATGTAAATTATAGAAGGGGGGCTGCTTTTATTTAACTGCTCAAATTAAAGTGTTCAACAAAACTATTCCCTCTTAGCTACTGCTTGTTTGTGGGGCACTCCACTTTTTGATGGCAACCCCAGGGTTTGTAAACCCCTGTTGCAGTTGCTAGCATAGTTTTTAAGGCAGTAAGGCGACGGAGGCGTTTGAGGGTCTTTCGGAACACATTAGCGATAAGGCGGGCATAAAACATCGCCTTATTGACTAAAGCGTTTCTATGTAATTTTTTTTATAAAACTAATCTATTTGGCTCAAATCTTAATTGAATCCTAGTACTCATATGTTAAATAAATATTAAAGGTTCATATTCATACCAATGTAAGATATTCATCAAGAAAACAAATCAATAAAGTGAATAAACTAAGTTCATCTTCATCATTCATCATTCATCAATCATCAATCATCAATCATCAATCATCAATCATCAATCATCAATCATCAATCATCAATCATCAATCATCATAACATATTAACATATAATATAAATACATAATTATGAAACAAAATTATAAATATAAAGAAAAGAAGACATAAAAAATACAAGTATTTATTATACTTACCTCTATGATGCCAAAATGAGTGCCTAAGCCCTAAGGTCATCCACTATTTTTACTCCTGTCAAAGAAGAATGAAGCTCACCGCTGCCAAAGCTAAATGGTTGCCTGGATCAGTGGTTCTTCCTTGTTCTTTGATTCCTTCTCAAAGCCCTTTCTTAAAACCCTTGACAAAATCCAAACCCTGTTTGTGAATCATGTTTTTGTTTTGTTTGTTTTGGTTATTTTTGGTGGAATAAAGTTGATCCTATACATTTCAAGTGTTAACAAAACCATACAACTACCAATAAAAAATCTATATTTGGAATCTTCATCAAGTAATTCTAAAATGTGTTTAAAAAAAAAACCCCATAAGGCGCCACTTCACGTAAGGCAGAGCACTGCCTTACCATCTCTAGACCGCATCAGCGCTAAGGCGATGCCTTAGCAGCGCCATAAAAACTATGGTCGCTAGCTATGGGCCCTCCCAAATGTATAGTAGCCAAAAAGTAGAGGGGCAATGGCAATTCTGGTAATATAACAAAGGCTGCAAAGGGGAAATATGGTCCAACAGAACCAGAGGCAGAAGAGACTCATTTTGGAGGAGATTACTCCTTCATTGTGGTTCTGTTGAATCTGGGATTTTAGGGCAATGTTCTCATTCCCAACCTCTATAAACTCCAAGTGTGAATCCAATGAAACAGAAACAGTCGAAGGAAAATTTCAGAAATAGCAGATGGCAGTAGGGAGAAAAACCAGGAATATGTGCAGAGCTCCAACTCACAGCAGAGGTATTACTAAGGCTTAAGTGTTAGGGTTCAGGTAGCCTATGAAAGGGGTTTCTTCAATCAAAATCTCACAGTAAAAGGGTTAGGGAGGAGAGAGATCAGAAGTTAGTATGAAGGAACTACGGTACTGCTGGACAAAATACCGATAGCTATGGGAAAGGTATTTAGCAGGAAAGAGGAAAGAAAAATGAGGACCAGACGTGGAAGACGAAGAGGAGAAAACAAAAAGACTAGAAGAACAGAAGAAGGGGAACCAGATTTCAAGGAAGAGAGGGAAGACAACCAAATTGCCAAGCCACGCAAGCACACACTCGGCCAAAAACTCAATTTTAATCCCTATTCCGAAATCCATCGTAAGTACAAAGTCAACTAACAAAAGAAACCTATTTAACTAGAAAACAAAGCCAAATAAGGAATCTAGAAAATAAAATCTAATCTCCTACATGACCTACCCAAATAAAAGATTACATGATTATCCCGATGACATAAATAAAACCCTACTATCCTACTAGACCCAAATTAACAAATTAAATCTTAAATATCCTATTACTCAAATCCCAATTCGAGCCCAACTATTGATTGGGGCTCTCAAACAGGTTTGACCTGGTCCACAGAGTTGCTCCTGCATCATTTTTGGGTTGGGGTATACTCCTAAGGTGAAGTATACAAATATAACAACCTGACAGCGATATTAGATTTATCCATGAGATCATCTCTTCTTACTACAGATATTCTTGGATGGACTGGGGTGCATCCATGTGGCAGACCTACAAACATCTCATTGTTAATAAAGCAGCCCCAAAAAGCAGTGGAAGAGGTCAAAAAGAGAGTTCAAAGCTCCCTCCTAGAATCGCAAGAATGCCACTTCACGTTAATAGATTTTTTTTTTTTTTTTTTTTTTTTTTTTTTTTTTTTGGGGACTTTGGAACTCAATTGTAAGACACTTTCCTGGAATGCTTGATCTGAAACTCAAGCAAGGACAATGGTTGTGAACTCCTCCATCATATGGACACACCCTTGTTTGCTGATGTGGCAAATCGTGGCACATTCACACTGTCAATAACAGGTCATAATGTATATCATGACCCTATTTTTAATTTATTTTCTCAACGGGAGATTAAACTAACACTGCTTTTTACATGTTCTAGTTCATATACCAATACTACTTCTATAGCTCGGGTCCATCAAATTGAATCTATGTTGTATTCTCTACTCCAGCCAATGACCTTCTCTGAACCCTAATAATAATATAGAACTAAAATCACAAGTGATCCTAATCCCAGGAAGGATCTGAAATTCTAGCTGAATAGAGAAGATGGCTTGGTTCTAGCTCTCAAACACTCTCTCACAGCAAACAAATAAAAGGAAAATAAGAAAAGAAAGAGAATTCAATGGAGGGTTGAGAAGGGGGAAGAACTAGTGAATGGGCATCACCCTCAGGTTTAAGGCATCTCACCCTCAGGTTTAGGCATCCCATATCACAATAGCATAAGCCATCTTTTTTTTCTTTTTTTTTCATTAATAAATTCGTGTTCAATGTTGTAGCTCCTTACAAACTAATATAGAAGACTCAAAACTGACTCAAACACTAAAAAGGAAAGGCCTAACACAATCCTTAACTAATTGGGAAACCTAAACTGACTAGGAAACTATAATAACAAAGGAAATAGACCAAAAACAGGAGTCTAACTAAACTAATGAATTAAATCTCGTTTTCCTACTTTCTACCCATATTTTATGCCTGTTAAAGTGGCTCATTATAAATAAAACCCATGGGATCAAAGGCCCAACACATAAATAACCCAACATAAGGCTTATTTGCTATAAAATAAGCTCATTAAATGACTTATCTGCATCAATTCAATCTGCATCAATTCACCCTCTTAGAAAAAATGTCATCGAATTTTGTAGAGTGTGAGGGTGATTATAGCATGGTGCACGTCCCAATTCAAGCCATAGAAAAATTCAGGTAGCTCTTTGATAATAAGGATGTAGTCAAAAATGTGAGGAGCTCGATCTTTAAGATACTTTAATGGGATGACGAACTCCACAAGCTCAGCTTCAACAACCTCAAATATATCCATGGGATCATCCACATGTACGCCCTTCAACTACTGTGTTCTTGACCTCCACAATTTCAATCTCAAGCTCCTTAGGATTTTCATCTTAGCTGTTCACATTCATCACAGATGTTGAAGCACCATTCTCCTTGGGTTCGATCTCCTTGTCCACAACTATGACTATGTTGCTTACGACTTCATCCACATTAATCTCTCTAGTAGGAACATCAATAACTACCTCTTTCTCGACAATAGCAATCTTGTCACTTGTGGGTGGCTTTTGAAAATTTGGTGGAGGGAAGTACATTCTTTGTTCATGCTTAGATAGGAACATGTCTGTCAGCTCGTACTACATCTCTTCCCACGTTCTAGGCTCACGTCCTTGAGCTTGAAGTTGTCTTTCACGGACTCTCCATTGTATTCGGACACAATCACTCATTTGGGAGCAAACATATCGAAGTTGTTGCATTTCTGTCAAGTTGTAGTTGTCGAAATACATATCCAATTTATTCACCCATTCAAGGAAGATGTATGAAGAATTTTTCTCACGAAATTCACGTGGTTCCATCTTTGGTTTGGCTAGGCCCATAGGTTGCGCATTAGATTAGGTAGCAGTAGTCTCCTTCAACTCTTCAAACTTTTGCTTCATGGTGTCCATCCTTGAGTTCGGTCGTTGGAGGAATTTCATCACATCCCCCAGTGAGTATTGGTTGGAGCTCTCTTTAGCCATAGCTTTGATACGAAATAAGGTAGAACTAGAATCACAAGTGATCTTAATCCCAAGCAGGATCTGAAATTCTGGTTGAATAAAGAAGATGGCCTCTAATAGGCTTGGTTCTAGCTCTCAAACATTCTCACCGCAAACAAATTAAAGGAAAATGAGAAAAGAAAGAGAATTCGATGGAGGGTTGAGAAGGAGAAAGAAGAACTAGTGAATGGGCATCTCACCATCAGGTTTGGGCATCTCACCCAACTGCATCCCACAGCACAATAGCATAAGCCATCTTTTTTTTTTTTTTTTTTTCATCAATAAATCCATGTTCAATGTTGTAGCCCCTTACAAACTTATATAGAAGACTCAAAACCGACTCAAACACTAAAAAGGAAAGGCCTAACACAATCCTTAACTAATTAGGAAACTTAAACTGACTAGGAATCAGAAATAACAAAGGAAATAGACCAAAAATAGGACTCTAACTAAACTAATGATTTAAATCTCGTTTTCCTACTTTCTACCCATATTTTAAACCCATTAAAGTGGCTCATTACAAAGAAAATCCATGGGATCAAAGGCCCAACACATACATAACAACTTAAGGCTTATTTGCAATAAAATAAGTCCATTAAGTGACTTATCTGCATCACCCAAAGCATTGAAAGCTTACAAAACGGTACTTTTCTTAGTTGATTTTGCATTTCCAAAATTCTAATTTCTTTGTTCTGGTCTGAAAACCTTTTTCAATAGATCAACCCTGGTTTTATGATACTTCCACTTGATAAATCATTTTAATTTCTTGTTTCAGTATTCTGCTTTCTGAAAGATGTCATCCCTTAAGGATGATAGAACACCAAAACAACTACAAAATAGGAAGTTGACAATGAGAAAAATGCATGGAAAATTATATCATCGTGAGAATGAAGAAGAAAAATGATAAACATCTCACCAGCCAAGTTGTGAAGAGCATCCTCAGAAGCCTGTTGCTGAGCTTCCTTCTTTGTTTTCCCCATCCCAACACCTATCTTCTCCCCAGCAAACAAAACCTAAACCAAAATCTCAACCACATGAGCTTTCGGGAGTGCATTGACATAGAACAAGATGACAGCTATAAACCTTTATAATCACTTAAACTAAGTTCTACAGAAAGCAGAAACACTTGTATATCCATGACGAAAAAGTGAAATTCTAAATTTAATATGAAGTGAAGATGATGAGATTATTCATTGAACTTCAGTAATATACGACTGGATATGCATAACAATAAGAGCCCAGGAAAGATAGTTCTCCGTTACATTGTAAACTAAAAGAACATTAGAATGCTGGTGGGGTTGAGATAAAATAGGAAAAACAAAGACGACCCACAACACTTTTTTTCGGGGGTGGATGAAGAGGATTTGAGCTTTGAACTCGATTTGGCTCAGCCCAAAACCCACCAAAGCATTGACACATGAGCATTTATCATGATCCTGATAAACCATTCCACCATCAGGGGACAACTGTCAAGAAACCCTTGTCTCAACTACTTGGAACAAATCTTCTTCATTCCACCAGTTCAATCTAGGATCATATAGACAAATTTCTATATTTTTATTGAAATACTAGACTAGATGGAACAGATCAAACATAACAATGTAGAAATATGCTCAAATTTTTAGATGCAACAATGCCAACCCATGTTCATAAATATTAAGGGGCATATAGTTCTGACCTCAACAGAAAATGGCAGATCCTTACTGATGCTTACTGTAGACTTGAATTCAACCTAACCATCCACAAATGGCACCAGAAGTTATTATAGGAATGACCTGAGGAATGAATATGCAATCTCGTAACCCATTCACTGTACCTTAGAGCCACACCTCCGTCCAATTTCTTGCAGCACTCCAATTGATATGGAGGACGATAGTGAAATCACTTTCCCACCTTCAGTCTGGACGTCTTTACTATTTGTAGATGCATGATTCTCATCATCCTCTGCAAAGAAAAATCTCAGCAAATAAATATAAAGAAAACTAACACCAATCACTCAATACAGACCATATGTAGGAAAGCTGAATAGAGAATTAAAATAAGTTTCATAGTCAATACTAGGTTGAATTCCGAGGTAAGTACGAATGCTTAACTACACTACAAACCATAAATGACCAAAATCCATTTGACATTAGTAATTTCACCAACTCCAATCATCAAAGCATTAGCCTAGATCAAATCAACAAATAGGAATCCTAACAGAAGGAAGGGAACTTGCCAAGGACAATCAGGTTTGGCATTTGGAACTACCAGTCCTATGTAACAATTATTGGTTCAATCAAATCTACACCTTGAAGTAATATTGCTTCCACCACCATCAATCAATAACATGATTATCACCAAACACTCTTTGCATTGCAGCTGTACATGCAAATGCACATGTACAGCCACCTTATTTGCACTTGAAGATTACTAATTCGGTCCAATCTCTTGTTAGAAACATAAAACATCTTATCATATAAACGAAAAGGAACTTCAACCAACAATTAATTGTAGAATTCCACGAAGAGGAAATTTTAGCACCCATTGGGCACGCGCGTGCGCGTGGGGGTAGGGGGCGCATGCACAATAAGTACCAGCAGAACAATAACAGAACCTTTGTACAACTCAATACCTGAGAATGAAGAATTCTTTGATTGCGAAAGATTTTGTTTTTGACGTTCATTTCCAAAAGAGGCCTGCACCCAAGTATGATTTCAACTGGCTGCACTGAACTACTGATATATAAGTCGCAGTATGTGAGGTACAGATGGCAATGCAATGGTTGAACGGCTACAGTATCACTTCCCCTATTGGATAGGTAGTGTATGACACTTGTCAGGCTAGGCCTATTATGTTCAAATCCTGAGCACCCACCCCAACTCACCCTTGCCCTGCAGGTACCCAGCCTGGTTACCTTGACAATTAACAGGCCCCCCATCAGTGTTTAATGGGGTGGGGCAGGGCAGGGTAGGGC
This sequence comes from Macadamia integrifolia, assembly GCF_013358625.1. NCBI lineage: Eukaryota > Viridiplantae > Streptophyta > Magnoliopsida > Proteales > Proteaceae > Macadamia > Macadamia integrifolia. Next base: position 14,229,641 of record NC_056568.1, on the reverse strand, counting down.
AGGTTAGGGTTGGGAAATATTTTCAGATATTGGAATTGTACTGGTGGAACTCACCTGCCATGATTCCTAATATGAAACATTAAAGAAGAAAGAGAAAACAAGGGTGTTTCAGGTAGGAGTGGAAATTCACACCCCAGCTTGCTTAGTCTGCCCTAACCCACCACTCTAACTCACCAGAACACGGCTTGATTAATATATGTGATGTAACCAGGTTCAGCCCAGTAACCCATATATTAAAGAGGCAGGGTATAGGCATGTGCTTTAAACAAATAAGCAGTTGTAATCCCATCACCCCATCAATCCCAAGCCAAACCTTTCTAACCCGATTGCCCAATTAACACTTCAACTATGATAATATTTTACTTTTATCAAAATCACTTTGTATTTTATTTTTGAACATGCCATCCAAACCTGCCTGATATAAGGCATGCCATGCCTAACCCTGCCTGTTTATTAATCTATGGTACCTGGACACTTCAAATTATGAACCAAACCCTCTCCAACACATCATATCAACCTGTAAAAATGCAAGAATTGGAATCTTGTGGCAACCAATCTATATCCTATCCCATAACCGGATGACAAAGTTATTAATCCATTGGATTCACAGCAGGCCCATTTTATATTACCCCTTATCTCAACCCACCCAATTGCCACCCCTATTTCAAGGCAAACAGCAGAGAAAAAACCTCTTCACTTTTCACTTGAGATGCATGAGAGGATGTGCCATGTGAAGTAGAACTCTCTGAAGCATTGTATAGCAGACTCTGCCTTGCCCGGTTATTAGGTGGTCCCATATTGTTGTCCTCTCCAGACCAGCTTCCACTTGACAGCGTTGATGGTAGCAACACCTGTGCAGGCAGCCTTGACTGAAAAGAAGGATCACCTGAGCTGTGATCCCGCATATCTTGGCCATGCTGCAAGATTAGGAGTCTTCTCCTCATGTCAGGGTCCAATTCAACAGGGTTGACCTCTCGCTTAGCAGGAGCTCCAGGCAAACCATGTCCTAATGTAAAACAACAAAATATGAAAATTTTAAAAGCTAACCAAATTATTACATGTATCAGAGAAACAGACAAATCCACGAACAGCATTTCAAACAACAAAAAATGGCAACCATACTCTGTAAAGGTGGAATTGGTCTAGAGGCTGCTGGGTTGATAATATTTGGCGAGATGGTCACCGGTAGTTGAGGCATTTCAGGTGTCAATTCAGGATTATTAGAAATGAAACCAGCGGCCGAATCCAGAATATACTTCTCATCCTACCATGGAAAATAACATTGTCAACAATATATTCAAGGCATTGAGATTTTAGCATAAGCATAGCATATTGCCATTCCAGCAAAAGTATTATCTTCTATTGATATGCCAGTTGAAGACCACATCAACCTACTATCCTTTCCCAGTGAATGAAGCAATATGTCGGTTTGACTATAAAAAATATAATGCTTGGAAATGGAGGACTACCGGTCGATTTACTCTTCGATCAACTTCAGCACCATTTATGCCCTCAGAGATGGAAGCATCTCTATTGCCATTAGGCACAAAACCAGCATCCTGACAATTCAGTGAGTAGAATAATAAATGAACATTTCATATGCAACATAACTTCATAAAGCTCAAAAGTAAAGAAAAATGATTCAATTACCTCTGACATTAAGTAGTTACTGACATCAGGTGGAATTGGTAAACTTGAAGCATCATCTTCATAACAGAGTTCATAGATTCTTCTCAACAGATTCTCATCAAATTCTCTGCATGACATAGGTACCATATGCATATCACATGGCAAACTCAAATATAACCAATAAGAGCAATTATAAGCCAACATTTCGACACATACTGTCACACAAATGCTTCAGTTAGACAAAATAAAGTGGCTCACTTACTTGAAAAAGCCCCCTCTGACATTGCATGCAACATTTCTGGCTACACATAAAACTGGCACCGCATTTGCTGTCTACAAAATACATAATTTGGGTAGTTTCAGCTCTTAAAAACTTGAAAGTAAGACCATACCCAGGATTCTAGGAAAGTAATTTAGTACCTCTGCCTGAGGAGCATAATAAGGAGTAAATGCAGGTACAACATGAACTCGAGGCTGGTCCTTATCTTCCCAAACCTTCAGACGATCATCAATCACCATTGCCATCTTCGAATGACAAATTCCATCCTGGAAGACGTTGAGCAAAGATTTCCTCAAACCTACAAGTTCAATGCAGAGGTAAGTGATGAAAAAAGAATGCAGTCGGATGGTTATTGTTTAAGAAGTGGGACTGAATTGTCCTTGTCCACTTTTCAGAGTATTGCACAGGCACAACCACAGAGTGCAATTGCACAGGCACAACCACAGAGTGCATCTAAAGGCTGTCTTAGTAACAGTAAACAAAACCCCACTGCGTGTTAAGCATGATGGACTCATGGACTTGAGAAGCTCTCTTTGTAGTCTGTGGTTGTGACTGCATGATTGGGCCTGAAAAAGTGGCCACAGATCTCTGAAAATATGACAACTAAGAATAGCAAATGAAGAACATCTCAATATTGTGAGAGTTAAATAGTGAAAATCATAGAACAACCATCAGTACAGAAAAACAAGTCTCAGGAATATTTAATTATGTAAGAGTCAATATCAAAGCATATTTGAAAGGAGAATTCTGTTTATTTTCCAAGATACCGAATTATCAATGAATAGAATATTACCTCTTGACATTTGGAATGTGAATTATCTTCCCAAACCACATGGACCAAAATCGTCTGAGACAAGAATTGGTCTTACCTGATTTTACACAAACAATACGTTCCAAAAGCTGCTTTAAGCTTATTAAGTGTGCCTCTGGGTCAAGAAGCCTCCATATCTCTAGAGCATAATCTCTCTCAGCCATTGTACATACATAAACTTCAAAACGCTTGCGTCCTTTTGCTGTTAAATAACTTTTCAAATCCTCCCAAGCAGGTCGCAGCCTTACAAGCACACTAGTATCGCGGATCTGAAGAAAGATAGGAATTAGTCATCAAAATACGTGTAACATGCTCTTTCACAATAGGAGTCACAGGTCGCTATTGTTATCCACATAAGGACAGGACAGAAAGTGAATCACTAACTTCCCTCAGATACAGCTAAAAAGTTGCCAGAGGCTTCAATATTGAAAGAAAAATCATCAGTGACTTCAAATACTGAAATCGTCAAAAAACCTAACCATAAATGCATGGCCATAGGGACTCAAAACATGTATTCCTTCCCAGAGAATCCATAAGGTAAAAGAGGTGCAAGCATGATGACATGTAAAATATTAGAATGAATGCAACAGTAAACCAAACAGTTCACTATTGTTGACCTAGACCCCCCCCCAAAAAGTAATTATTATTGCTAAGCCAGCTAGACAACAAAAACATTCAGTCCTCTTCATACTTTCAGTCTTCAGCAGCTAAACTTTGCTTGCAAGGAATTTAGTTGTAGCGCCGGCATGCTCATAACCTTCCTAGTAACTTTAAAATGTGTTAATCTGTTTGGGCATGAGGCACAGCAGACAAGTGGGAGGAAAATCAGAAGGATTATATGCCAGAGGTACAGCCACAACATATTGTTCTGGCTCCTATTTTTATAAGGCAGGGTTTCTCTCTTGCCAGTTATATTCTCCAGAAAAGCTGAAAAGCCTAAGATTCTAACTTTGGAGGTGGTACCGTCAGCTCGAACCACTTTCGTAACCTTTCCATTAATTGTGTGATTAATTGAGATATCAGTAGGTTTCACCAGAAGAGAAATAGGATAAAGATGACTGAGGATGATATATACAGAGATTAACACAAAAACAACAAATGGGCCGAGTTTGGCAACCACTTGTCAGTGCATTCCTATTGAGTTGACCACTTGAAAGTTTTGATATACATTTTTGTTGCCCTTAACAGCTCAAGCTTTTAGGATATGTAGTTTTAACATGGTACCAAAGCAGGGACGTTGGAATAGCATTATAACGGGATGTGTAGAACCTACATTTGCATTCAAAATCTCTGACTACCCACTCAATTCAAATTATAAGCAACTTAGGCCACATTTGGAAACACTTCTGCTTCGCTGGAGTGTTTCCACACTGAGAATGCTTCTGAAAGATTCAACTCTCGGCCTAGTGGTGAAGCTAAGGAATTGGAGGGTGTTAAAAATATACAAGCATGGGGTACCCTACCCCATGATTTTGGCTATTCTCTTATGACTTCTTCTTTGAAGAGTGCTTGCTACTGTAGTGATACAGCAGCCTCCTTAGTTCTGAAGCTAAGTAATTGGTGGGTGGTGAAACCTATCACAGGCCTTGGTGGTGTAGCACTGTAGCTAGGTTATACCCTCCTTTTTCCTTCCTCTTCCTCTTCCTCTTCATTCTCTTTTTTCTACTTCCTGCCATGCATCAGGTTGGGTGGAGGCTTTGCTGTTGTGGACTAGACTGATATCAAGGGCAGAAGTGAACTTAATTCCTTGTTCTTTGCTGCTGAAGACCCCTTCAAAATTTTATTAAAACTGCTACTGATATACTGGTTGTAAGAATACATTAATTGGAATCAGAGGCAATGGCCAGTAGTGATCCACAACCTTCTAATCCAGCCAGCCTTTAAGAATCCTTAAACCAACTCACTGATGTGTTCAGACTGCTCTCCCATTGTGTGACTGCCATAGAACAGCAGTGTATTGAAGAAGCACCCATGTATTCCACAGCCAACAACACCCTAAGATTTTTGGGAAGGGGCCACAAAGAATCTTCACACTATAGCACACTCTCAAGGACCATGTTTGTCCTTACTCCTAATCGACGCTTCATAGATGACTTTTACAAGCTCAAGTTGGAGCTGAAAGAGTACAATGGCAAGCATGACCCACAGGTATTCTATGATTGGATGTGTTGTTTGGATGACTACTTTGATTAGTTTGATTTGACTAAGTCAAGGAAGCTACAACTAGCTCAAGCCAAACTGATCGGGCCAGCCCGAGAATGGTAGAGGAATAAGGAAAGAAGGTTGCAACAGAGAGATGCAGCCCTGACCACCTGGAATGGTTCTTTGCTGCTGAAAACCCCTTCAAGATTTGATCCAAACTGCAACTGATTTCATACCGTTTTCTGGATTACATTAAGCACTCCCGCAAAATGTTACCAAACGCAGCCTTACTTTCCCTCAAGTATGAAGAAAAATACCCATATTTCTAAATTATGAAGAAGAATTGAAATTCCAACTCCATATATATTCTCCAAAAATTCTCCAACAGAAACAGTGGCCAACACCAAAGCAATGAACAATGACGTACTATTACGCAGAAACCGTGGGCACAACAAAGGGGCACTACCCATCTTCATCTGTAGAAATTTATTACACACACTTATAAATTATATGGAAAACAATTATCATATCATTCCAACACCATACCCAATGGCAACAACTTGTACAAAACTTTCAGACTAAAGATAAGTCCTCTAAGGTACTGTGATGTGCTTTTTTTAGCCTTGATATTAGCCTCATTGCTGTGTTAGAAAGACAAACATTGAGAGGTTTTCATCCATAAATATTAGTCTATTAATACCTGTGCAGGCCATGATACCATTCATGTCAAGCTTCTCTGCAAGTCATCATATTTTAGCTATTTCTGGAGGTGATAATTTTCCCTTTATGTGTTGGTGGAAAATATTATTTTGTTTACACCATCTTATTAGACCTAACAAGAGAAGTTGCGAGAGGTACTAAAGTTGTCCTAAAAGTGTAAATCTACTGCTGATCAGCGATGGTACATAGAACATGTGCTAATTGAAAGCAGATTAAAGAGAGCTCAGTCACAGACAATGCATACTCTTTGCACAGTGAAAAGCTACCTTACCTAACTTCCCTTCCTACCAAGAACTTGAATTTAGAGAATAATTGTGTCAAATATAAGTAGCCAGATAACGCAATTTGTGCCATGAATAGGAACTTGCTGATCTGGAAGGTAAATTGAGCCATAAATAGCGTCAAGTTCCCATTATGCTGAGGCATTAAGCACTCTTCCTACCTTCTACCAAATGCCGATTGGTGAATAGTCTAACACACGTGATCTGAATTTATTTACAGTTATAACAAGCTGTTATAACTGTAAGTGAAATATTTGTAGGATCAATAAACTAATAAATGGATGCAATAGATTTCATACAAAACAACCACAAATTTATGAATGCAAAAAGGTATAATTCATGAGAGCAAGGAATTTGTAACCTCAGGATTAATCCGAGTAAGGACGATATTCTTTTCCTGCAATCTAATAACTGGCCGAATGACACGTTCATGGTTATTAGATAGTGGAGGAACCTCTTCCGGCTGCACCTTGAACGAATTCCCATTATCCATTACAAAATCACCCTCTGCATACTGCTTCAGTAGTGATTTATCTTCTAAGTAGCGTTTTAGCTCTGCCTTCATTCCCGCAATCCGAAGAGAATCGGTCTCACATGCAAGCCTACGTTGAAGAGCCTCAATTCTATCCTCAAACGACTTCATTGTGTTGGCAACAATAAGGGTCTCATCAAGATCAAAAACAATCGCAAGGCATCGTAGATTCAGCATCCCTAAGCAAGACATATAAAGACCCAATGGAACAGAACAACACCAAAAGCAAGTAAGCTTCTCCTGCTTAGTCGGCATTGCCACCAAGTGAAGTTCTTCGTCTCCAAGCAACACAACCGCTGTCTGTAACCCAAGTGAAGAGAACAAAATCCCCAAAAAAAAGTCAGGAAAATATCAAGAAACTACATGTTGAATCGACAAAAGGCTGAACAAATAAAGAAAACCTTGAGTTCCCGGAAGCAGGAAGCATGAAGCCGATAGAGTGGAGACTGTTCGGTTAACGCTTTCGATTCGAGCTTGCAACGAACTGCGAAAGGGGAAATAGTTTGAAGGATCGAAAGAGGAGGGCATCGCTCACTAGGTGGAGTGAAGTATTTGATTCGTATTTCGTTGTTTGGGAATTGAAATTTCTGGTTATTCGAAGGGAAAACCTCAACGTCTCCCACGAAGGTTTCGGCATCGAAGATCACAGATTTAAACCCTAAACGACTCATCCAGGAAACCCCAAATGTTAAACTATACAGATCTCGTACCAGACCCAAATGTGAGGGAAAAACTACGGCTTCTCTTCTCAGTTCTCGCTCGCTTTCTCGATGAAATCTATAAATTGTTTTTTATTTTTTATTTTTTTTCACTTGGTGATGTAATGACAACGCCGTTGTCCCTACCTCTCTCTCTAGACTCTACCCGTTTCAAATGGGATATGTTCATATGAACTTGGCGACTGCCTTGACAGGTATACAACGAAGGACCGAGTTTCGCCTTCGTCGAATCCCTTCACCGTGTCACCACGATAACAGGATAGGCATCATTATGATATTATATATGAGTGGAACGATAATCTCACACTCTCACCCCGTCTACTGTAGTAGTATGGGAGTAATAATTATAATAACCTAATTTCTTACCAAAAAAAATTTAATGAGTAATTTTCATTCCCCTCCCTGTAGTTTGCATTTATTCCACTCCCCTCCCCTTTGTTTTTAAAAATTCCACATATCTCCCATTTATTTGACAAATTTGATAAAAAATATGACTCCGCCAAATTATGTCCGTTAAGCTTTAAAAATATTTTGTAAATACCCAAATCACCCCTGTAGAATGTAATGACCATTATACCCATTAGAAGATAAAAGGTTATCTTCTTTCACTTTCGTCTCTCACTTGTAGAGACTGAAGCAGCGAGCGGCGAGCGGCGAGCGATGAGTGGCGAGTGGCGAGAGGTGAGAGGCGAGTAGCGTTGAGCTATTGACGGTGACGAGTGACGAAGGACGAATGTTAGCCACTTGCAATCGTGTGACGGTCAGCGACAACGATTGGAGGTTGCGGCCTTGTTCAAAATACATTCGCACGCCCACTTGCAATCAATGGAAGATGTACGGCAAGAAGCGCAGTGACAAACGGTGATTGGAGACTGATTACGAAAAACCCAGGCTTCACACGGTTAATCGGTGCTCAGCTCTATCTTCCCACAGTTAGGGTTTTTTTTCCCTTTTTTTGCTTGTTTCTCTAATTTGGTAATGGAATTGTTGGGTTTTGAGCTTGTTTCTCTGATTCGGTAATGGAATGTATGTTTTTTTTTTCTTTTATTTGTTTCTCTGTTTAATGATGGTAATGGAATTGTAGGGGTTTTTTTTGTTTTTTGAGCTTGTTTATTTGATTTGGTAATGGAATTGTTGGGTTTTGAGCTTGTTTCTCTGATTCGGTAATGAAATAGTATGTTTTTTTTTTCTTTTATTTGTTTCTCTGTTTAATGATGGCAATTAAATTGTTGGGTGGGTTTTTTGAGCAATTTGTTTCTCTGATTTGTGTCTGTGTTCTATTGCTGGTAATGAAATTGTTGGTTTTTTTTTTTTTTTTTTGGAACGATTTGTTTCTCTGATTTAGATTTGTTTCTCTGATTTATGTCTCTGTTTTATTGTTGGTAATGAAATGGTTGGCTTTTTTTTTTTTTTTT
>NC_056568.1:14196707-14221092 GCF_013358625.1 Macadamia integrifolia | reverse complement strand
TTTCAGAGAGATTTATTTCTTTGTTTTATTGTTAGTAATGAAATTGTTGGGATTCTGATACTCCCTGTTTCTCTGTTTTATTGTTGGTAATGAAATGGACTGGTTTCATGTTTAACTCCCTTGGTTGTATTGCTTACTATATTTGCATTGTACTCCTTGTCTCTGTCCAGCGATGCCTGTCGTGGTTGCCACAGAGTTCAATTGGGGTGGGAAAGTGTCCAGAAAATACATTGACCCCGATAGGTATGCATACTTAGAGATGGTTTCTAACATTTACAATTCAGTTCTTAGGCATATTCTTGATAGACAAAATGTCACCTTCAAGATCAAACATGTGTCCGATACTGGAACTGTTCATGAGGTTATAGATGATTATACCATGTTGATGTTGTGGGGTTTGGATGTAGTGGATGTAATCAAATATATATGTTTATGATCTTGAAGTTAGCAATGGTCATGTAGACAAGTATTGGGTGAATGGTTACCCTAATGACAATGTACACAGATAAGACCTTAATGAGTGTGATGAAGATGTTGGTGGTATGGCACAAAGAGTACATGATCGTGTGGGGATTCGTAGGGAAAAACAAACAATTAGAAGACCTTATGGTGCATGCAAAGCTATCACTGGAGCAACAAGTGGTGGTAGTAATGGTTCTGTTGGGCCAGCAAATGCTGCTGCAAATGCAATTGACAAAGGGAAAGCATCTACTAATGCTACTGCTATTGCTGTGAAAAGAAGAGCAACTGGTACAGGTGTTGTAAATAGTATTGACCCGAACAAGGAATCTGAGATGTTGAAGGCTATTAGTAACAGTACTGCTAATTTCGATGAGTCACACCATACTTCTTGCTCATTGAGTTGTGATAAAGATTGGGGTCAAGAAAGTGGTGACAACACTGATGATGAAAGTGTTAGGGATGAAAATCAGTCTGATGGGATTGATATGGATGGGACTGCTATGGAGAAGGGGAATGAGGGAATTAGTAATGAAAGTCAAGGTGCTATATTTGAGTCTGATTCTGAACATGATGATGTTGATGTTGTTGGTACTGGTGGTGATGCTACTAAGATAAACATTGTGGAAGGTGCTACATTTAGAGATGTCAACCATTTTAGGGCACATTTACAGGATTTTGTGATTTAGGAAGTGTTTCAAATTGTGAGACAAAAAAATGAGAAAGCAAGAGTAACTGTTATATGTAAGGAAAAGGGTTGTACATGGAGAGTACATTCTTCACCAACAGCGGATGGGACCACATATATGATTAAGACATTCAATCCAAAGCATACATGTATCAGAGACTTAGACAATAAGTCTGATAAAGTGAATAGCTGAGAAGATTGCTCCATCACTTAAGTCTAACCCAGACTTAATTGTCAAGGATTTGGTTATATCTGTGAGGCAAAATTTCAAAATCTACATTCCTTACAAGAGGATGTGGAGGGCATGTAATATGGTAATTGAAATAAATGTTGAGAAATATAACCTGTCTTATGCAAGACTTCCTAATTATGGGGATTTGGTTTTACAAAAGATGTTTGGCAGTACCTTTAAATTGCAGTATGCTATGAAGAAACAAATGACAGAGAATCCAAAGTCTTTGAGGGTGTTTGTTGGTTTCAAACCATGCAAACAGGGTTTCATTAAAGGATGCAGACCATTTATAGGTCTGATGGCTATCACCTAAAGGGTAGGTATGGTGGAGTGCTTTTGACAGCCATCTGTGTTGATGGAAACAATGCTTTGTACACAATTGCTTACGGTATTGTTGAGGTTGAGTGTAAAGAAAGCTGAACTTTTTTCCTTGAATGCTTATGTGAAGCTCTTGGAGATAGCAGTGAAGACTTGTCTCTGACATTCATATCAGACAGGCAAAAGGTAAGTTGTTGCCATTCTATTCAAATATTCTTGGTTTTTATGTATTGGGATTCATTACTCATTATAATATGACATTGGTGCAGGGACTATCTGATGCCATTACTACATTTTTCCCACAGGCTCATCAGAGGGTTTGTTGTACACATTTATATCAGAACTTCAAGTCCAAATATCCAGGTATTTTATTAAGAGACCATTTTTGGGCTGCTACACGTGCATATACTACTGTTCAGTTTGAAAGAGAGATGAAGGCTATCAAGGAAATTAATTCAGAAGCATATGACTAGTTGGATATCCAACCCCCAAAGATATGGTCTAGGCATGCATTTGACATTAGAGCTAAGAGTGACCATATTACAAACAATACAACTGAATCTTTCAACCAATGGATATCAGAGGTAAGAGATAAGCCCATATTGACTGTGATTGATGAAATACGGATTAAGATAATGGAGAGAATGTACAGACATAACAATTATGGAGTTCGTCATGTGCATGACGATCCCATCACACCTAGGGTCAAGAAAAAACTAAACAAGATTCTGCAAAAGTCTAGGGATTGCATTGTCCATTCATCAAGTCCGATTGCATTTGAGGTGACAAATTTTCATTTTAATAGATTTGTTGTGCATTTGATGGACCGAACATGTGGTTGCCATGAATGGGAGTCTACAGGATTGCCATGTCTACATGCAGGGACAGTTATTTCACATATGCGATTGAAGATTGATGATTATTGTGATGAATTTTACAGTGTCAAGAAGTATATGGATACATACAAGGATATGATCCAACCGCTTCCAGATTTGAGTTATACCACATCGGTATGCTACAGCCTCCATAACTTAAAAGAATGCCAGGAAGACTGGAAAAGAGTAGAAAAATAGCAGTGGATGAGCCTCCTGCTAGTGAGTTCAGGAAGAGGTCTTCAAGCGTAAGATGTGACATATGCAAGAAAACAAGCCACAAAAAAAGGACATGTCTGAGAGATCCTAATACAGAGAATCGGGTATCAACTGGTGTGAAGGTATGGCTAATTCTTTTCAGTTGATATTGCATATTTTCTAAGTTACTAATACTAATACATATGTTGTCTATTCATGTGTAGAGAAAGCGAAGGGGTGATCATCAAGGGGAAGATATCTGTAGCTCGCAAAGAATGACAAGGTCACAAGCAGATGTAATAGGCACACAAGATACTACACAACAGAGAACAATAGCACGCTTGTCAACCAAGTAAGTAAGGAGGAAAGCGGCAAAGGCAAATGCAACTGCAGATGCTACTAACAAATGAAGGACAAGATCTTTATGTTGTAGGTGATTTGGAATTCAGTTAATGAGAGTGGAGTTTGAGACTGTTAATTTTGTATCCCTTTGTGTGGGATTTGAAAGTATGCTTATGTTTGTATCCAGTTTTAAACAATGAAATTATGCTTATGTTTGTATCCAGTTTTAAACAATGAAATTATGTTTTGTTTACTGGATATGATTTCAGAAACAATGGCGTGGATTTTATTGTATGTGGATTGGAAACAATGGTGTTATTTGTGTGGATTTGAAAGATTCAGTTGTATTATGCAATATTGATATTTACCACAGGTTGAGTATTAAATGGAAAATATTAGCAAAAATGCTGCCAAATTTTTTTCTGAAAATAGAACTTGTCACAATAAGGTCCTTACATTAGCATCACAACGCTACATAAGACAGATATAACCTACATTGTAGTGGATTTTTTTTTTGTCAATTCTTAACTAATAACAGTAAATAAAGACCAACAAAAACAAAAAGTAAAATCTTCATAATTCCATAAGACTTCTCCAACTGCTTCACTCTTTTTTTCAAAGCACGCATCTCTTCATTCTTCTGTTGTTTTTCTTGACTGCTTTCACCAACCACTATCTGGGAATTGTTCTGAGGATTGCCACCAATAATTGGCAATAGGCTAGTGGAATCTACAGGTTCACACCATGAGAAAAATCCACAACCATTTGGTGCATCTGGGCAACAATAGTATAGCATGTTCGGATTTGACCTTGACTTGGATATACGTACTAATGCCCTTCTTGGATTCTGACATTTACATCGGACGTTGATAAACTTCAATGCAGATGTATTGCTATCATTAACACTTGAAGTTGGCATAGTCTAACTGCAAATAAAACATAGAAATCCATAAGTTTGAAGAGTAGTAGACATTACTATCTTGGATGGTAAATGTTTGTGTATACCCATGTTACATTCACACTTATATAAATAAATGGAGGATTTCACCTCCAAGCTAGATAGTCTTATTTTTACCTGCTAAAAAACTGAACTATAATGGGAATATAGCCCGATTCATATCAGAATCGAAACTCACTCACCTTTGTATCATATATAAAAAAAAAGGGAAAAAAATAGAGATTCAAATATAGGGAAGTTACGGTTTGAGTATCTTTGTTTTATGAGGATTTGTTGGAGATTAAAGGGCGACTGCTACCTTTGGGGTTTGTTTCCCCTTAGAAGCTTTTGCACCAAAAAATAAGAAGAGATTCAATTACAGGGGAGGTATGGTTGTGCAAGGAAGCTTTAAGCACAAGGTGACTATTTTGAAACAAAGCAAGGAAGAACGTGGAGAAAGGGACAACGAAAGTAAGTTCGCTACTCCATCTTTCTCTCTATGATTTGTTTGTTTTGGTTGAGGTGGAGAAAGGGAAGAGTAAGGCATTTGGTTTCAGACATATACATCACAGGGCGGTGGAGATCGGCTGGTCCCTTCGTCGCCGTCGATCTGTCACACTTCGCCATTGATATCTCCGTCACAGTCAGTATCTTCATCGCTGTGAAGGTCCAAGAATCCCTGCCGTGGTGATGGGGTGAGTGAAAACGTGAAAGTGAGGGTTCGATTATATGGATTGGGTTAGAGGATAGAATAAGGGTATCCTTGGTAATAAAATTTTTGGTAAAGGCAGAAGGGTAGAATCGTACTTTAACATCCACAACTAACAGTTCACTAACCAAGTTATCTGACAGGGGAGGTATGTGGGATTTTTTAAAACATAGGGGAGGGGGGTGGAATAAACGCAAACTACAGGGGAGGGGGATGTAAATCACTCAAATTTAATAATAATAATTAGAGGGAAAAAGAATCCTGCTATGCGAAAAGGCCCTGATGCCCCTGTTGTTCACTAAAGATGTTCTTATATGTCCTCCCATTGGTCTACGCATCTGATATTTCTTCATCAAACCGACAAGATTCTTGCACGGTAATAATAATAACCTAAATGGGTAAGTGGCAACTTTTTTCTTATAGAAGAAAAAAAATATTTCATTACTCAAAACACTTAATTACATCCACATTAGTTCCTAATAAGAAAATAATTGTTTTTTTATGCATAACATGGTAAGCTAATTGCTTAAACAAAAGTATTACCTCATTAGATGGAGTGAAACAAGAATTGGTTATTGCAATGTAATTATACATATTCTTTTTTTTTCTTTTTCTTTTTACAAATTATACATGTTCAAAAATAAAGAATATATAAGTGCTCCACAGGCCACAGCCACAACCACGAACATTTGCTTCAGTGCACAACTAGATTATGCATTTCCTTTGAGTCATAACAGATTACCAAAGCACCCCAATCTCATTACTTGGCTAACTTTAGAACTTGGGGAAGACTTTGTGAGTCTGTATCATTACTTTTCTTGTCATCAAATAATCTACAATTATTAATACAAGACTATCTTTAAAAAGAATTCCCAAGGCCCAGCCTGATATTTTTTGCTTATAATTAGTAATTCCAGTACATATCAATATAGGAAACTCTATAAAAGGTAGGGATGGAAGGCACCTGAGAGCAAAGGTTCTAAAACTCAGATCGGATTGATTAGTATCGGCTGGTTTGGAATGGTATTGGCCTTGATTGTTCCCCAATCCTGAGCTTTCCGATCCCAATACACAAGTATGGTCCAATTGTAAAATCATAATAAAAACTGATTAAAAAAAAAACTAGTGGTAGATCTGTCTGATACGATCCGGATCAATATTGGAATGGTATTAGCCTTGAACAATTCCGTGATCGTTCCCAAAGTTTAGAACCTTGCCTGTGAGTCTCAGTCAATTCATCAAAGCAATGAGTATTGAAGGAAAGTAAGTAGAGCATGGGGAGATATCTAAATCAGAAATCCAACTATTAATGTCAGAAAGCATAGAAATAGGATTAGGTTTAATATTTGATACAATTATTTTTTTTCTGTGGGACCACAGAAAATAAGTAATTATAATCAGAGTACTAAAATATCATTGTTGATCACATTTAGGCAAGAAGAATGAGTAAAAGATACATAATAAGGGAATTAAAGATGAACTGGACAGAGATTCCATTCTTAAGTCCAGCAGTCCAGCAGTCCAACAACCTAAATGTGTTTAAAGAAGTCACAAGAAAGAAACACATACTAAAAGATTTCTTTATAGGAATTACAAAAGTTATTTGAAACTTTCATGTTTATTTATTTTTCCACAATGTCCCTAATAGGCAAACCATCATGTAAGAGCCTCCAGAAAAACAACATAATTTTCAGTGGATATTTAGTTTCCAAAAGAAATCCCACCATGATGAGGAGGGAGATGACCTAATATACCTATTTAAGATATCAACAGAATTAGTAGTACCATATAGATAAAGAAATTAAGCTACAATTTTGGCGGTGAGAAATCTTTGTTTAGAGAAAGCACAACACCATCGATCATCCATAGAAGAAAGAGACAGAAACAAAATCTTTAGAGAAACTTAAAGAGACAAAAACAAAATCTTTAGAGAAAATTGCATTGCCACCCTCTGGACTTTTAGAAACTGTTGGGTCCTGATTGACACTGAGAGGGGTGAATCAGTGTGCCAAATATTTTTTCATTTTTCTGTTGTACCCCTGATGTGGCAATCACTATTTACACTTCAATAGCACAGTCTACTGATGCCGCCCAGAGCTGCTATGTATAATACTAACAATTCTTACTGTTATACAGAACTTACTCACATAACCTGTATTGCTGCCCAGAGCTGTCTCATAAATCTCACACAGTAATTACTGTTACATACATCACAGTCGTATGCACATCCACACTTGGCAAGGAGTAACCATCGGAGATGCAATAATGTCGATCTCCACTTGATGCGGACCATAACCACGTTGTCTCGGTGCTGTCAATGCATCAACCCTAGTTAGCACTTGAGTTTCTTGAAGCAACTCACAAGAACCAAATTCTGGGTTCTTCTTCTTCTTCTTTCTTTTCTCCTTGTCTTTACTTTCATGGAGCAACAATGGCATTCACATTCACACACACACACTTCTCTCTCTCTCTCTCTCTCTCTCTCTCTCTCTCTCTCTCTCTCTCTCTCTCTCTCTCTCTCTCTCTGTCTACTTCTCCTCTTCTAGTATTCTTTGTAAATAAAGCTTTAATGGGGAAATAGTATTCTCAACAAGAACTATCAAACTCCATTAATTGGATTTGAGAAAATCTTTCTTGAGAGGCATTCAAGACATACACAAAGAGAGGGAAAAACTTCTTCTCTGTTTCCCTCTTCTTCTCTTCTCTTCCATTTTCTTTTTCTTTCTCTTGGCAACAACCAATAGAGCTTGCTACTTTGGTTTCCAGCAGCTTCCTAAGCCTCTAATGGGGGCTATGGATGAAGTGCAAGAGGATGGAAGTCTTTCATTCAAGCCCTTAGTCTTCCACGAGCTTGAACTCATTTTTTTGACCACCTCAGCAACCCCTCTGCCTGATTTCTTTCTATGGTGTGTAAAGTTCGGAGAGAGGAAGAAAATCCAACTTGAATCACCTAAATCCGAGTTAAAATGAGGGAGATATAACCATTTGAAGTTAGAGCAATGAGATAGCTTGAAATGGAATCTTCGTAGGGGCGGCGTAGGCTACACCGGCGGAGCGCGCAACAGAGGCATAGATCTGGCCGTAGATCTCATCAAAAGTTTATCTCTTAATTTGAGCCGTCCGATTGAATCAACGGATAATAGATCTAAACCATAGATTTTGAATCTTGATGATGTCATCATGGCGTAAGCGCTGGCATTGTCAGACGCGTTGTCGATCACTGATTGGTTAATGTAGCGAGTTTCACGGTATGCTGTCGGCTAACTTTAATAAAGCTCCATCGATCTTGACCATTAGATCAGAACCGATCTGATATGATTGGCTCAGATCAAGATATGGAGAATTTTTTTTTAGATTCTATGCACTTGCGCTACATACAATCAAGACTCAATATGGTGAGGCGCCACACCATCATATCTAATACACTTCACCAATGAGAAGCCTCAGATAAGCACCTTCAACGCAAGCTCTTGCATGAACCGTCAAATCTGAATCTGACCGACGTGGCTCAATCTGACCGACGTGGCTCAATCTGAGCCGTGTATTAAGGATCCCTCTGATTTTTCTTATATACACATAAACCCCTGCCTTCATATTTCCAGTGCTAAACACCCCTTATCAACTAAGACCTTCAAAATCTCAAAATTACATATGATATCCGATCGAGATGAAACGAAGTGCATTGAAACCGTAACTGGACGCTCTATGACTTTCCAGAAGACTCAATCATCTGACTCAGTCATGTAAAAAGACCAAAATGCCTCTAGACTTTTCTAATGACGCATCTTTCTCATATGGAATCAGAATGCGATGTAATCAGAACCGTTGTAAAGATTGGATTTTTTTCGTATTGTTACATGGAGAACACTTCCTTTGAAAAATTCATCTTCAATGTCAAAACTACCCTCGACTACTACAAATGCCGTAACTTCTTCATGCTGTATCGGAATGTGACAAAATCAGATGCACTGGACTAGATAAATTACAATTTATATTTTTCATGAAGAAATGATCTTCCAAAAATGTCATTTTCATTGTCAAAAATGCCCCCGAGCGTAAATAGGCCAATTTTACCAGTTTTGACCCAGAAACCCGCACCACATACTAAGGATGTATCAAATCATTCCATGCATACCAAGCGGCTCTATTATCTCATCGGTAACACTGAACACTACAATGTCATCATTTTCATCCATGTCATCAAAGTTGGCCACGTCATCACCGCCACGTGGCCGGGTTGTCAATAAGGACAACCATAAACCAACAATCTCCCCCTTTGGAGTTGTTGGCAACCACTTCATCACTAATACACTCTAAAGCTCAGATGAGTAACAACCACCTCATCACTAATACATTCCAAAGCTCCGATGAGTAACTCTCTCCCCCTTTGACAACAAGTACAAAGGGTGGAACCAATGGACTCCCCCTGAGTCCAATATAGGGGTAGCAACATCAAGCAACTTGCTCCCCCTCTCCCAATGCCCCTAGTGCTTGGAAAAAACCACCACTCCCAGTTTCTGTCTGAGGAACTCAAACTAATCTTTGGGAAGTGGTTTAGTAAAGATATCAGCCACTTGCTCTGTTGTGGAAACAAACTCCATCCTTACTTCACCTTCTATCACCTTGATACCGGATAGCAATGTGCTTCGATCTAGAATGCATCACCGGGTTCTTGGAGATGTTGATAGCACTAGTATTGTCACAATATAATGGCACTTCCTGCTCAACCTCCACACTCAGTTCCTTCAACATCTGCTTCATCCACAACACTTGTGTACAACAAAATGTAGCTGCAATGTATTCTGTCTCTGCAGTTGAAAGAGAGACTGACTCTTGCTTCTTACAGTGCCATGCCACCAAGATGCTCCCTAAATTGAATGCACCACCACTGGTACTCTTCTTGTCATCCACACATTTAGCCCAATCTGCATCTGAAAAAGCTGACAAACTGAAGTTCTTGATCTTCAGATACCATAATCCAAACTCACTGGTCCCTTTCAGATATCTAAAAATTCTCTTCACTGCTACCACGTGTGTCTCTTTTGGTCCTACTTGGAATTTGGCTACCATGCATATAGCTTGTAATATGTCAGGCCTACTAGCTGTCAGATATAATAGGCTACCAATCATTGACCTATACGGGGTGTGGCCAACTGATGGAGAGTTATCTTCCTTGCTCAACTTACATCCAATCATCATAGGTGTACTAACTGGCTTGCAATCCTCCATGGTGAATCTCTTCAACATCTCCCTCACATACTTGACTAATCTACAAACCCAAGAAGAATGACAGTTCACCCAACATGGACATCTTAAACTCATCTTGCATCCTCATTGCAAAATCTCTGCACAACTCATCTTTGTGACCCCCAAAGATGATATCATCTACATACATAACCACTACAAGTTGGCTGCTTTCTTCAGTTATAATGTAGAGATTAATGTCCACTAAGCCTTTCTTTAAACCCAACTTGCACAAGTAAGAGTCCAATCTGGAGTACCATGCCCTTGGAGCTTGTTTCAAACCATACAATGCCTTCTTCAATCGCACACAAGAGTGGGGTCCTCACTCAGCTAAAACCCATCAGGCTGCTCTATGTAAACCTTCTCTTCTAAGTTTCCATTTAGAAAAGTTGATTTAACATCCATCTGATAGACCTTGAACCCCTTGTACACTGACAAAGCCAAGAACATTCTGATAGCCTCAAGTCTTGCCACTGGAGCAAAAGTTTCCTCAAAATCAATGCCTTCCACTTGAGCACTCTTCCTCTTTGACTTCAGTATCAAAGAACTATAACATCTCTCTCTAAAGCAATCTCTCCCAGTGTGGGATACAACCATCTATAGGAGTACCCATATGCATCTTTCCAATCCTACAGATGTGAGAGTTCAAACTACATAGGAGTGCCCATACGCATCTTCCCTATCCTATGAGTTGAAACCTCAATTACTTAACTGACCTCATATCTGCTTCAACACTGCTCATCAGATAAGTGTTGCCTCAACTTGATATACATCATCAACAACAAATTACAGTACACAACTGCTCAACTCACCAGCTTCCTGTCATAAATCTCTGCATCCAGTCAACATATCATTCTCTCTGTCACTAGTGCTGAAATATTTAACTCTGTCAAAGTCAAACAATCACCATGATCACACAAAACTGCACTCTGACAACTACCACTGAGATTGATACCAATTGAATCTCTGACCCATACTAATGCATACAAAAGCTAATTGTTGGCTGCCACACTCACAACTGCATACCTCTGACCATCACTGACATCTTTAACTATTCTGCCTTCTGACTGACACTGAACTGTTCATTTGGTGATTGTTCCATCAAGATGCAAATACTCAAGAGAACTACACTAAGTTTCAACTGATGTCTCCAATCCAAGCACTATTGCAGGAACTTTACTGTCATAATCTGAGTCCTGCTGGGGGTACTAATATCCATCTAGTGAGCTCCCCCATTCTTGTGCACCTGAGTACACCTAGTGCCTGGGAGGTGTGTCCTGTCTAGGTGGTGTGAGGGTGGTGACTGTGACTGTACACACCTCTATGTGCTTCTCTCTCCAAACTAACTGACCATTTTCCTTAGTCCTATGCATTTGCTTCTCACCATAAGCTTTCCTACTACTCTGTTTTCCTTTCTGCTCACCTTCTGTCTTCTTCAGTCTCTGCCTCTGTCTAACCAACCTAATTCTAGACCTCTCTGTTACCTTCCCAATTAATGGTCTTCCCTTTCTGAATCTTTCCTGCACAACTGTAGAATTGACATCTCCCTTTGTTTTTCAAATTCTATTTATTGACGTCTTAGTCTTTTGTATATCCTTCACTTTCCATACACTACACAAAGCCACCTGAGACTCACCACTAGATTGTGACTGATGCTTCTTAGACTGCCTTTCATTGACTTGCCTTCTACAACCACTTCTTAACTTTATGGTTCTAGAGATCTGATAGTCTCTCTCCTCTTGTACAAGCTAAGGGGAGAGCATTGCCTTGCAATGTTTGGCTCAATGTCCATAATGGTGGTATCTAAGGCATTCTACTAATTGTCTACCCATTGATGCTATGGGAATCCTCCCTCCATAGCTAGAATCTAATCTAGATATACACTCTGCTCTCCTATTCCCATATCCACTGCACCCATGGCAATACCCATAAAAATATGACTGTATCATTGGAAACTGCATATGCAAGCTGGGTGAAGCATTATATCTGTTGGTGGGAGTCATTTCTGACTCTGCCTGGGAATCATCTGCATAGGCCTCTGATAATTGAACTTGTTGAACCTGCCATGCTCAACTGGTCTCTGCTGGTAAACTCTGTCATAACCACCAACTCTGATTGTGTTCCCTGTTTGGATCGTTTGTTCGCCTTTATCTCTACTTTTTGTATCTTGTGGACTGCCTCCACATTGTGCCTGATGTGTAGGAGATCTCATCTCACTATTGTGTCTCTTCTCTCTCTTCCTCTGTCTCCTCGGAGCTCTCTTCTGTGTTTTTCCTGTAGTCTATCTCTGTGGTCTGATCTCAACTGTCTCTATAGCTTTCCCTGATGACTCACCCTGCTCTATTATAGAACCAGAGCTGATGATGGGTAGTCTCTGACATTCTGCAGACTGAGCTAGATGTCTATCTATCTCTGCAACCATAGGTGGAGTGGCTAAATGTCTCTTCTGCAACTCAGCCAATTGTGTTTATAGTGAAATGATCTCTGCTTCTAATTCTTTGTTTAACTTCTTAAAATCATTTGAAATTTCATTACCTCTTTTAATCACTCGAGATTGCACATCTATTTTCTATCTCAAGGCTAAGGTCTCTGACTCAAGCTTAGTACACACCTCACTTTGCTTTCTCAGTTGATCTTCAAGAGATTTTATAACCTGAGGGTCATTTCTGGACTCCATCATCCGTGAGATACAAAAAGCATCAAGCTCTGACAATTATGCTCTCAACACAGTGACTGTCTCTTCAAGGATTCTACATCTCTCATCTCTATTGATGACTTATGTTTCTAATACTACAATAATGAAGTTGCTCTTCTTCATATGTGTTCTCAAATCAATGCTGATCTCATCCTGATTTGTAGTAACATGTGTCTCAACATACTCAGATCCACTAGTATAGCACTCATCTAAACATCTGCTTTCAACCTCTAATGTGGACTTTGATATAGTTGGCTCACCTCCATATAGGTTTTGTAATCTCTCCCACATCACCTTAGCTAATATGCATGAACTGACTTTGACACTCTCACTGTCTGTTAATCCATCTAAAATGATCTTTTTAACCCTAGAGTCAATAGTAGAGTCTACACTCCCATTAGCCACTGCACTCCATAGATCATACCCCAATAAACTAATATGTGACTTCATCAACTTCCTCCAAAAGATAAAATCAGATCCATTAAAAATAGAAGCTTCAGAAGTAAACTTACTGAACCAAACACCTGATGCCATCTTCAACCAATCGGATCACTCTGAGCTGTTTAAGCTGCCTTTAGAGCTCTAGCTCTGATACCAATTGTTGGGTCCCGATTGACACTAAGAGGGGGGTGAATCAATTGCTAAATATTTTTTCATTTTTCATTTGTACCCCTAATGTGGCAATCACTATTTGCACTTCAATAGCACAGTCTACAATGAGAGCATATTGATGAATTTTCGGTTTGGATTTTCGACCGATTTTACAAAAACACTTATAACTTTTTCATACGATATCCGATCAAGATGAAACAAAGTGCGTTGGAACCGTAACTGGACACTCTACGACTTTCCAGAATACTTAATCATCTGACTCAATCATATAAAAAGACCAAAATGCCCTTAGACTTTTTCAATGATGCATCTTTCTCATATGGAATCGGAATGCGATGAAATCAGAACTATTGGAAAGATTGGATTTTTATTGTATTGTTACATGGAGAACACTTCCTTTAAAAAATTCATCTTCAATGCTAAAACTACCCTCGGCTACCACAAATGCCGTAACTTTTTCATGCGGTATCGGAATGCGACAAAATCAGATGCACTGGACTAGACAAATTACAATCTATATTTTTTATAAAGAAATGATCTTCCAAAAATTTCATTTTCACTACCGAAAATGCCCCGAGCGTAAATAGGCTAATTTTGCCAGTTTTGACCCAGAAACCCGCACCACATACTAAGGATGTATCAAACAATTCTATGCATACCAATCGGCTATGTTATCTCATCGGTGACACTAGATACTACCATGTCATCATTTTCATCCGTGTCACCCAAACTGGCCATGTCATCACTGTCACGTGGCCGGGTTGCAAACAAGGACAACCATAAACCAACAAAAACACCAAAGACACTCCTTGAAAATTCAAACAATTCCAAATCAATCCCTCTCATTAGCCGACCGTGTTAAGTGAATGAACTTCTGTTAGTTTTTCATAAATACCCAAAATACCCCCAACTGTTGTGAGAGGACAATATTACCCTCCCTTTCCCTTCTTCTAAACCCACACTCTCCCTCTCACTCCACACTCATACGAACAAGGAAAGCCCCAAACCGAGAAGAAGATAACTTACAACTTGATAGCTCCCCTCTGGCATGTGATTCTCAGGCCATCTCTCCACCGGCGTGCGATTCTCAAAACCTCTCCTCTCCGGTGACTTGTCCGTCCAAGGATTTAAGGGTTCTTCTTCCTTAGGGTTTTTAGGGTTCTTCTTCCTTCTTGGAAAGTTTATATCTCTATTCAAATGGTTAGACTTGATTAAACAAAATTAATTTGTGATTTTGGGATTCTATTCTCTAGCTATTGGGTTGAATTTGTGATTGACATTGGAGGGGGAAATAAGAAACTATGCTCAAATTTCTGCTATATGTAAATATTATTGGGGTTAATTTCTTCAAGTTATATGCATTAGGAAAACAAACCAGCCATTTGAGTCAATAGTAACATGTCTTCAACTGGAGGGGACCCAGATCTGTTGTGAAAAGGGTCATTCCCTGTTACACCTGTGCCTAATCCAGTCTAATTTAAACTGTTGTGACAGGCCTCGGATCGGAGATCGAAAGTATGATCAAGTTTTGGCTCACGGATGTACATTATCGAAGGGGTAGGGATGACCCCGCATGTTCGTGTATTTTATGACTATCTAATTGGAGGGGATTCATACCCTCCGATCCCAAGCAGTAAGTGACCCGACTCCCCACACTTAATTTTTGGCATGCATCATAATTATCGAAAAGCCTTGGGCATGTCCGAGGGCAACCACCTATGCTAGACCAACCATGGGACAGCAAGCAGTCTTGAACACTGAAAACAAGCCACCGAAAGCAGCCTGGGCAGGAATCCAGTGCCTATTTTCGGTGGGTCCATAGGCTGCTGTTGAGGTTTCGATGCCTGTAGGTCCCACCACTCACATCATAAATGGTTCCAGATGATCCCAAATCATCCTCCACACCTTCCTCTTGATGCGAACACCTTATGGACCCAAATGTGCAGGTCCTCGTGCCCCGAAACTCATTTTAAAACGATTGATTCAAAAGAGGCCCAAACCAAATAGACCCTTATGCCCAACTTAAGTTATAAGTTGGGAAATGAGGAATGAATCCTCATTTTCCTTGTGCCCAACGTAGGAGAGGAGAGTAAGAGGAGAGAAAGGAAGAAGAAGAAGGTTGGAGGCTTACCTTGGTGCCGACTATTGCCTTGTAGCTGGAATCGTTGCTGGAGGTAAGTACAACCTCCTATGTCACTCTCTCTCTTCGTTTTGACTTGGATAAAGCTAGGTATGGATAGAATCTTGTTGTACACACCATGTTAAGGTTATAGGATGCGTATTCTACCCTCCTGGTGTTGTTACCGAGCTCGAACCAAGCCTAGTGAGCTCCGACAACATGTAATGCTAAAAGACCAACTAGGGTTTCGATCATTCGATCGATGTATCTATTGTTTTATGGTTGTCCTTGTTGGCAATCCGGCCACATGACAGTGATGACGTGGTCAGTTTGGGTGACATTGATGAAAATGATGACATGACAGTGTCCAGTGTCACCGATGAGATAACAGAGCCGCTTGGTATGCATGGAGTGGTTTAATACATCCTTAGTAGGTGGTGCGGGTTTCTAAACTGGTAAAATTGGCCTATTAATGCTCAGGTGCATTTTCGGTAATGAAAATGATATTTTTAAAAGATTAGTTCTTCATGAAAAAGGTAGATTGTAATTTACCTAGTCCAGTGCATTTGATTTTGTCACATTCCGATACCGTATGAAGAAGTTACAAATTTTGTGGTAGTCGAGGGTAGTTTCGGCATTGAAGATGAATTTTTTGAAGAAAGTGTTCTCCATATAACAATACGACAAAAATCCAATCTTTTCAACTGTTCTGATTTCATCGTGTTCCGATTCCGTATGAGAAAGATGGGTCATTAGAAAAGTATAAGGGCATTTTGGTCTTTCTATATGATTGAGTCAGATGATTTAGTCTTCTAGAAAGTAGTAGAACGCCCAGTTATGGTTCCAACGCACTTTATTTCATCTCAATCGGATATCGTATGAAAAAGTTATAAGTGTTTCCATAAAGCCGGTTCGAAAATCCAAACCGAAAATTCATCAGTATGCTCTCGATGTTGGGTGGATTTTTCGGAATTTATTTTTGAAATTTGAAGGGCATTTATGAAATTTTGAGATTTGAAGTTCTTAGTTTATAAGGGGTGTTTAGCACTAGAAATATGAAGGCAGGGGCTTATGTGTATATAAGAGAATCAGAGGGATCCTTAATTCACGGCTCAGATTGAGCCACGTCGGTCAGATTCAGATCTAACGGTTCGTGCAAGAGCTTGTGTTGAAGATGCTTATTTGAGGCTTCTCATTGGTGAGGTGTATTAGATATGATGGTGTGATGCCTCACCATATTGAGTCTTGATTGTGTGTAGCGTATGTACATAGAATCTATAAAGAGATTCTCCATATCTTGATCTGAGCCAATCATATCAGATCGGTTCCGATCTAACAGTCAAGATCGATGGAGCTTATTAAAGTTAGCTAACAGTGTACCGTGAAATTCGCTACACCAACCAATCGGGAATCAACAACGTGTTTGACAATGTCAGTGCGTACGTCATGATGACGACATAGATATTTAAAACCTATGGTTTAGATCTATTGTCCGTTGGTTTAATCGGACGGCTCATATTATTAGATA
Organism: Macadamia integrifolia; assembly: GCF_013358625.1. Classification (NCBI taxonomy): domain Eukaryota; kingdom Viridiplantae; phylum Streptophyta; class Magnoliopsida; order Proteales; family Proteaceae; genus Macadamia; species Macadamia integrifolia. The sequence continues at coordinate 14,204,139 of NC_056568.1, read as the reverse complement.
CTCTTTGATGAGATCTACGGCCAGATTTGTGCCCCTGTTGCGCACACCACTAGCGTAGCCTATGCCACTCCTACGAAGGTTCTATTTCAGGCTATTTCATTGCTCCAACTTCAGATGGTCATATCTCCCTCATTTTAACTCGGATTTGGGTGAACCAAGTTGCTACTTATTTGTTTTTTTAAGCCCTACACTATGGAAGCAAGAAAAATGAGTTTTCATTGAGGAAGGATATAGTTTTGGCAATAGAAGCTTCCCCCTCTTTGTTGGTCATTAAATGAACATGAATACTTGATGATAAATATTCTTAGGCCATTAAAGGAGGTAAAAGAGGTGGTTGAAATGTGTTACTAGTACATTAACTCAAAACCAAGGAGGAAGAGAAGAAAGCAAGGATGTGTTTGTTTTGAAGAGTAAGAAGCTAAAGAGAGAGAAGGTGTGAGCATTAAACTTGTCAGTGCAAGTTTTCAGTCATCTCAGGCAATCGGTTGTGAGATTCTCTAACATTTTATTTTATATTATATGCATGTATGCATGTTAGGGTTAGTTATGGATGAATGTATACATGCTAGGTTAGTTGTGGATGAACTGTAAGCATTCTAGCTAGTTTTGAATGTATATGCTAGGCAGAGCTTGACTGTAGGGCATTGATATAAGCCCAAATTTACTATATTCTTTATTGAGGTTTAGTGGGTGCTAAGCACTAGGAGTGGGTGCTCCCATCTAGTGGGTGCTACATATTGTATCGGCACTGCAAGTGGCATCTCAGCTTCAGCTTGAGATTAATAAAATTGAGTGTTAGTGCTCCCGATTGTGGGTGCAGTCAAAAGTAGTGTATTGAGTAGGTATGAAGCCTTTACAGGCACTACTCCGAGGATGTAGGTAAATTATCGAACATCGTAAAAATCCTGTGTTGTGGGTGCTTGTTGTTTGTATTTTATATTGAAGTGCATGGCATGTGTTGTGGGTGTGCACTCTTAGAAGTACCTATGAGAGGCTGAGTATGCATAGGACTGTGTGCAAATAGGGACAGGTATATCAGGTTTTTCTTAGCCAGACATCAGACAGTTTTTTGGGGAACGGAATTAGACTCACTGATTCACCCCCCCTCTCAGTGACTGCTGGGTTACAACAGTATCTCCCAAAAGGCTCAATGGAAATGGAATTTTCTTGGCTTAGAATGATGCTAGGGACATCCCCTACAAACTCCATGGAACAAATCCCGATAATCGGGCTTGAGCTACAAAGCCCCAAATTGGTTGGATTGCCCTGTACCTCCATCGGAAGCAGTCCATCGAATCCACTGGGTCTGTTTTCGGTGGCATATTTTCAATGGACTTGGAGCCTTATGTGCTCTCTGTCCCCTCCACCAGAAACAAGCCTGATATTTCTGATGAAAATGCCCTGTTTTCGGTTGTTGTTTCCGGTGACATTACTGTCATGGGGAGACAATGTCTATACACTTTGGGGGTGACTTGTGTGGGTCCCTCCCGATGTTTCCGACGTGTATTGATGTATGATCCCCTTATGTCTAGGATAGTGATGTGCACGTACCCTGAAGCTAGAATTGAATTGATCGATCAATGGCCGTACTTGAACCTGAACACGACCGATCGTAAAACAGGTGAGGGATGGATTGTGTTTATTTTTTGAATGTTTATCATTTATTAAATTGCTCATATACTTAGAATTATATGTTTAATTGTAATTGTCATTTTTTGATCATGATATGAATTATATGGAAATGTATGACGGGATCCGATGTGACCGAGGTGGTATCGGTACCGTGATCACCGCGTGTTTGGATGTGTGTGTGCATGAGACAGAATCCGATATGGCCGAGGTGGTACCGATGCCATAATTGCCGTATGTATGTTGCATTCATGCATTGATTATGTGTATTAGAACTAGTTGTAGTCGCGGGTTATACTTTATGGCTAAAATCTCACTGGTATCGTGTACCCTGAGACTACATTTGGAAATAGATACACTTCATGGACGAGGTCTTGCTGGTGTTGTGTAGTCTATACTCAACTGTGATATGTTTGCTAGATTAGGTAAACGGTCTCGGGTTTCACTTTGTGACCCAGGTCTCTTTGGTATCGTGTACTCGGGACTGTATTTGGTGATGGATTACACTTTGTGGCCGAGGTCTCTCCGGTATTGTGTAATCCACACTAACTGTATCATTATGAAGGTATATAGTATATATGTGGTTAGGTATCACTCCCAATGCTACGCACCCTTGCCAATAGGGGTTGAGGTATTGGATAACCCATTGTGGTATGTTTGATGAGCCTTTCCGAAGTGCCACTCTCGCTGTACGATGTGATTGTTGCCAGAGGTGGGAACCTGTCTGACGTGGCCGATGTGTTACCGATGCCGTGACTGCCAAGAGGGAGTTATCAGGGGTTTTTTGGGTGACCCATGGATGTATACAACGACCAACAGGCTTCTAATCATGGCTAGGGTTTGTATCGCTGTGTTGTCAATGTCATTTTTGAGATGAGGGATACAACCTAATGCACCGTAGTAGCATTTACCAGACTTAGCTTGTATTGTTAGGTGGATAATAAATAAATGAATTACATCATGAGCATCATGAACTATGTGTTTAATTTCCACAATCATGCATTATAAATTATTATTGCTATCATCTTGCCTGGATGTGTTTGACCCCACCCCTCACTGAGCGAGTTGGAAAGCTCAACCCACGTATACACCTCTTTTTAAATGATGATGCAGGTACCGTGGTGCCAATGGCGGGTGACCCAGTATCTTCTGGGTCAGAGTATGGTGTGAACGATTGGTGGATGCCAAAAGCTGAGGAGCATGATTAGGACTGTGCTTGCGATCACTGTGCTTACGTCGCACCGTGAGATTTTACATCATATTTTGATATTTTTGGATATAGTTGTAGATTGTATGTTTTCTTGAGATTATATTATATGTCATGGATGAATGTAACATAATAACTCGGTTATTGCTATTATATTACTATTAGATGTTTCCCTATTTTATTTATAATTCTGCTACTATACTCTGATTCCGCTGCTTATGTTGATTTGTGTTGTGAGATTGTGAAAATATTAAGGTACTGCTATCAAAGATCCCAATAGGTTTGTGAGATAGGTATGTGTCTTACTCATACCTCCGGTATTCCAAATGGTAAGTTGGGTCTACTGGAGTGGGGTGTGACATTCCCAATGCTCAAAATAAAGGAGATGGCATTGTTGTTAGAAGAAGCATTATAAGGTTTTCATTCTCTCTTGTACCATAATTCCTCTTTTCTTCTTCTTTTTTCAGTGTTTTCTCTGTTCTAGATCTATGACTTGTGTTCCCTTCGTTTGGGTTCTGGGTCTATATTTTGATAATTTCTCATACTTTGGATGCTAACTATTTGTAATTCACTTTTACCATATTTAATTTGTAGATAACTGATATCTACCACGAGATTTAATGACAGCAACCAAAGTGGGTTAAGGTTTGTGAATATAAAATGCAAATGTCTTGAACCCAAAAGGGTATTGGTGCGAATTTCAGAGCCTAGTTCGAACCCAAACATATTGTACTACTGCTGCCTTGAAGCACCAAAAGGATGTCGATTCTTCTCATGGTGTGATCCTATAGTTGCACCAAGACTTTTGCCTTAGGCAACTAATTCAGAATTAGTTGTTGGTGAAAGAATCCAAGATCAACAAATGAAAGAAGAGATTTGTGCCTTGATTAAAAGAATTAAGCATTTAGAGAAAGCGTACGAAACGATGAAGATTGTAATTGGTGAGCTTGTGGTGGTCTGTTTAGTGTTATGTGTTAAAAAATGACTTCCAATGTTTAATAGTGAAGTTGTGTCGAGTCTTTAAGCTGTTGAACTTAATGAAATCATTAATTCTCTGTTCTTATTACTAAGTTATTGGTTAATCATGACCCTCAAATTGAATGGGTTGCATTTTGATAGAGAGAGGGCCATCATTGTGATGAGTTCCTAAAACAAACGGACAGTATTTTGGCTATAAAATGACATTTAATATATACACTTGTAAATAATACTAAATTGACAATGCAATTTTCTCATACCAAATTGACATCCCATGTCTAATTTTAAATGGATAACATCTTAATTAAATAGCTGTAACATTACACACCTGAAACCAACATATTTCATCACAACCAGAACCATAAAGAAACATCCAAAACATATCCATGAATACTTGTTCAAATGCCTGTTCATAACATATTTCGTACAACCATATCTAGTGTGAAATAGAAATAATTCTTAAAAAGCAAATCCGTCAAACACATCCAAAACCATAAGGAAACACCCAACTGTCTTAAACTTAGAAAAAGTTAATTAACACATCATTGTTTTCTTGTTCTAAATTAAAACATCCGGATTGCTTGTGCTTCATTTCTTCCCCCGCTCCCTTGTTGTCCTCTTTGCTCGATTAGTCTTCTGTTTGGTCAGTACCTTGTCCTGTAAACACCAAACTGTGCTAGCCATAAATGTCTGTGATCTAGTCATCCGTTGAGATGTGCTGATCTCATTTTGACTCTCTCCTTTTTGTTTCTTCTACACAACATAAAATAAGTATGAGATACTTATTAAATAAGTTTCAACTAAATAAATAAAGTGAGTTGCATTTACCTTCATACTCTTCTTTTTACTAGTACAGTCATCCTACTCAGCATCCCCAACCCTCGGGCATGTCCTCCTACTATGTCCTTCATTCTTGCAAATGTCATACCTAATTGATGATGATCTCTTCCTAAACTCTGAAGGGGAAGTGCTTCTCCTAATTTTCTTTTCTTGAGTTTATGAGATCTACCTAATAATCTCTTCAGATTTTGTGGTAGTACTCTCTCATTAGGAGCATTATCCTTCAACCCTGTCAGATCTGGAAGTGGATGAATCATCTCTTTGTATGTATCTATGTATTTTTCAATAGTGAAAAATGGATCACAGTAGTTGACCAACTCTCCCCTTATGTATAATATAGAAGCTGCAACATGGAGACAAGGTATACCAGTGGTTTCCCAAATTGTGCAATCACATCTATAATCTTTTAGATCAACCACAAATCTATTTTCAAATTTATCTAAGACCTCAAATTGACCTTCACCTGCCGGTTGACATCTGCAATGCCTTGCTTCTTGCTGAACCTTGTTCAACTTTACCATAACCCTTGGTGTTACTTTACCCTCCCACACGGATGCCTTCTCGTACCTCTTATGTGGTCTACCCATTATTTTCACCCTTAGCTGATCAACCAATGTGAGAATGAGTTTACTCATGGTTTTAAGTATCGGTGCGTATCGTGCCGTATCGGCCTATACATATCCGTATCGGTAGGCATCAGCACGATACATATCGATACGCTACGAGAAATTTTGGGCCTCTTTTTGTGTATCGGCATATCGTACGTATCGTATCTTGCCGTACCGTATCGGTACCGATACGTATGATACTCTACTATACGAACTTTTGAAAATCTAAAAATTCCCGAGAGTATCGGTACGTATCGAAGGTATCGTGCAGTATCGAGCCGTATCGTACCATATAGGTACGATACGACTACTTAAGTGTGAATTTTTTGTTGTTTGAAACAAACACTTCACACTCTCACCAACAATTTTTTATATTTTGCTTCTTTCTTCCCCTTTGATTCACACACCTTTTTGGAGACTCAAATGGTAGATTGAAAGAAACATTGTGGAAGTGAATGGTTCAAAGAAGGAGAGAAACATAGGGCCCGTTTGATAACGTAACCAGAAACGTGTTTCTGTGTTTTCTTGTTCTCAGAAACACAGAAACGACATAAATACCGTTTGGTAAAAATGTTCTGTTCCACTTGTTTCTTGAAACATAAATTGAAATTTATAACAATTTATGCTTCAAGAAACATGAATGACGAAACAAGTTTTACTTGTTTCGCTCGTTTCTGGAAACAAAAAAGGGGCACAAAAAATCGATGACGTACGAACCAACAACGAACCAACGGGAATTTAGACTGTTCATTCAAAGGGAGCTCTGCAACCACAGGCCCTTCTCCTTCGTCCTTTCCCTGTTGAACCCTCCTCCGCTGCCTCCTCCTCTCCCTGAACCCTCACCTCCTCCCTCTGAACCCACCATGCCACCTCCTTCAGACAAAATTCAGATCAAGATTTTGAGAAGTCTTTGCAGCAATTGCTGTATTCTCTCTCTCTGGGAATTCAGAAGCAACGATACCATTTCTTTATCATTCAGATTCTCAGGTAGGTGTCTCTCTCTTGTCGGCACAAAAACAATCAGATCTCTAAGAACGAAACCCTAGATATACAAATTTTTTGCTTCGACTTGATTTCAGAGAAGAGGAAGAGACCTAAGAACCCTAATCGTTCAATCAAAAATTGGTCATGTACTTTCGATGACAACAACATCCGAAACAAAAACCTTAGATCTTCGTAGATCCTGAAGAGAACCCTAAAGCAATGGCTTGTTTAGCTCTCTCGCTTCAACCAACGAACGGATCTGCTGATATCCTTCTCCAAACTCGCGAATGGTTCCCACCCGCGAGAGCTCTCTATGCTCTCAATGCTTTTTTCCAGACTCGAATTGCTTTTGCGAGCGGAAAGCACAAATTGGCCGAAGATGGCGATTCATCTCTGGGTGATGATCCACTAGCTGCATCGAGTGGGCAAGTGATTGTAGGTGTTGAGAGCAAGTATCGTGTCGTTTATCGGCTTGTTAATGGAATCTATGTTTTGGGGATCACTACAGTTGACAGAGATGATTGTGTGAACAACGTGTTTGAATGTATTGGCATTGTTAATCTGGCGGTGAGCGTCGTTGTCGCCGCCTATCGTGGTGTCGATGTAAAGCCGGAGAAGCTCCAGATGGTGAGCTTGTTGGTGTTGTGGGGGACTCGTGGGTCTTGAAACCTCACCCTTCTTATCAAACACCTTTCTTACCTGTTTCTGTTTCAAGAAACAACAATTTCAGTTTCTGCCATTTCTTGAAACAGAAACGACAGAAACGTTATCAAACGGGCTCATAGTCCAAGAAGAACCTTGAAGGCTTGAACTTGAAAGTTGAAACATTTGAATAGTAAGTTCTTGAGTCTTTACTCACTTTTTTCAACTTTAACCTTAGATTTTCAAGTTTTTTTATAAATCTAAGGTTTATCATACTTAGAATCACATTTTGTGCATCATTATTACATGAAATCATTGGATTTATAAGGGTTTACAAACTTTTTTCAAGAGAAAATGAGGGTTTCAATTTTTTTCAAATTTCTTAGATCTACTCATGCTCAATGGTTAAAAATGTTTAGATTTTTTATATGTTATGTAAAAACAAGTGTTCTACAACTTCCATGGAAATTTTTGATTTTTTCTCAAAAAAAAATATTTTTTAATTTTTTCATTCCGAAATTAATTTAAAAAAAAAAAAGAAAAA
>NC_056568.1:14132571-14196687 GCF_013358625.1 Macadamia integrifolia | reverse complement strand
TAATCCTTGAGTTTACTCCTTAAGTCTCAAACCCAGTGATTAAATGACTCATTATATTGTTCGTGATATGGTCACTCCTTGCTCCTACATCGAAGGCATGCCTTGACCACATCCTCAGGGGGGGGGTTTCATTCAAATGCAAGTATGCCTTCTCCTAATCTCTTTGATGCTATTTATTTTCTTTTGAAACTGAGGTTCAGTTGAAGTCTATGAGGCTGCCTAAAAATGTAGTCTCAATAGCATACCAGGGTGCTTTGCCTTCAGGTTTTGATATAGATGCCTACTGCAAATTCTTTAGTGAGTATAAGGAAAGACTGTAGAAATCACATCTGATAGTCCCTACACAACACATATGAAAAATGTTAGGACATGAAAATGAGTAATTGAAAATACAGATTTGATTACACAATTTTCTCCAAAGATAATTTTTTTTTTTAAGATGGAAAAAGTATACCTTCTATCTGTTTGACATGAATGTGAGTGACATATCATCACTGTCATCGAGTAGAGCATCCCATAAATTATCCAGAAACCACATCCAGTTGTCCTTATACTCTCCTTCAATTACACCATATGCAATAGGAAAAATACTGTTGTTCCCATCAACAGATATTGCACTCAACAGAACTCCTCCATATCTGCCCTTGAGGTGGCAGCCATCAAGACCAATGAATGGTCTACATCCTCTCAAGAAACCATTCTTGCGAGCATCAAAACAGATAAATAATCTTTTAAAAATTGGATTATCTGATATACGGTTCCTGGTCTCAAATTGGAGCTTAAAAATACTCCTAACATCCTTCTGAAGTACCAACCTACCATAAATAGATAATTTTGCATATGACTTGGAATGGCATCCTTCATTAATCTCTTGGGCAATCCTGCATACCCTGTACAACTTGGTGTAATGGAACTGAAGACCATATGGTTTCTGCATATGTTTAGCCATAGTCTCTATTTTCATTTGTGGTTCAACCTTCAGCTATTGAAGAAGTTTCATTACCATCCATCTAGATGTAGCAAACTTGTTCTTGGTTGCCTTAATACATGTATGAACTGGGTTATATGTCTTTATCATGTAGGTGACACCATCTGATATTGATGAAGCATGTAATCTCCATGAACAATTTGATGCTTTGCATATAACTGTAACTCTAGCTTGTTTATTTTTCAGCCTGATAATATCAAACCCTATGGTAGTATATACTCTCTCAAAGCTTCCCTGAAATAGTGCACACTTCTGTACACATTACCTTCAGCTATCTTCACCTTGCTACCTTCACCCACATAGTTTTGTTCACCAAATTTACTATAACACTCTTCAGATTCATATCCAGATAAGTCATCATTAAATGAATCCTCAGCATTTTTCCCATACCCATCATCCTTTGTAGCTTCACTATCATTCTGACCATCTTCTCTTTCACTTTCATCATCCCACTCATCTTCGTTGCCAATTTTTAAATCTTCATTAGATCCAACCATAGAGTGATCCGATCATACATTGCTCTTACTAACAACCCTGACAACCTCATCAGACACTCTCAGTCTCTTACCAATAGCTTCACTTCTGCTATTGGCTCTTCCACTAGAAGTAGCAATGCTCACATACCTTGCAATAGTCATGGTACATTTACCTCCCCTAGAAGTACCTGTAGCATAAGTAGTAGCACTTTCACTTCCACTTCCACTACCACTACTATTAGCACTAGTAGTAGCCCTACATACAGTAATTTTTCCCCTGCTCTGACCAGGACGAGCACCATATGGTTGTAGAGGTTGTTGACAGTGTCCAATAGGTTCATCATCAAGTTCACCATCTCTATCATTAACCAGACTGCTAGGGAACTAGTTAATTATAAATTCATTGCTTGCAGACTTGCTGTGAACAATGTCATCCACATATTATTGGTGTATGATGTCTTGTATTCCATCACAGTTTAATCCAGGGAGTACTGGTGCAGCGCCTCGACAGGCAGGATGGTGGATTAGGGTTTTTTGCTATATATTTATAGTGACAGTTTCTTTCTCTGTAATGCAAGCAATACTGAGAGGTGTGAGGGACGATATAACCCTATTTTCCATTGATAGTGAAGCAGGTTCTCATCTCACTGGGGGTGTAGGAAATTTTGCTGAACCTCGTAGATCTATGTGCATTGCTTGTTCTTGTTTTTCCATTATCTTCTGCATCATTTTAGGGTTGCGTTTCTACACATATATGTTTATCATATCACAACTATGCAAACCAAACAGCTCATACACTAATGGATCATTTGTTACCTCCCTTATCTCATTGTTTGGTAGTGTACACTTCACTTTGAAAACTACATTGTGACCCACAGGGACATGTGTGATAAGTTCATTATATATGTCATACACCATGTCCAAGTAGCCATATAAATCTGGATCAACAATTTTAACTATAGTCTTCCAACTCCAATGGTATTCAATAGCACCCTTAACAGTCATTGCTAAAAAAAAATCAAATGTGAAAACAGAGAAAATCAGTAACAGTACTTAATACTATCAAATGAAATATACCAGCTTGTCCAGAGATCATATTGCATCTAATTCTTTAACAAAGACATTCATCTCATCTTTCATCAAAACTAAAGAAGGCATCTCTTGATAGAGAGAAATCTAAACACAATTAGCCTAGATTAGCAAAAACAAAGAAGCCCAAATGCAAAGAAGATTGAAACATTTCTGTTTACTTTGAAGCAATGTAGAACTAAAACACAACCTCAATAGTGATTTTTATGCTATATTTTAAATGCATATGGTTCTCATAAACGGAGTTAAAAGAGCAATACTACTGCATAACACTGTTCCAACAACAAACTTGTCAAACTCAAACACTCCTAGTTGAAGTCTTGAAGATTAACCACACGATTTTAAGTTGGATGCAGACAAGAGATGAAAAAATAACAACATTTGAAACAACCATAACCAAATAAAAAGGCAAAGTTAATGTAGTTGGCAATAGTGCCTACAACAATGAAATATCAATCTATCTTACCTCTGTAATGGGTTGCATAGTTTTGAATTCTCTTGTAATAAATAGAAATATGATGAATAAGACCATCTCCATTAAAACACACAACACATATGGTTCAATTTTGCTTTATATATGAACTATTTTGAGAGATAAAAGAGTGATTCTCTGTCTCTATGTGTTGTTCATAAGAATTTAAAGTATTATGTGGTCTGTGGTGGGCCTGGTGGCCGGTCGTGGTCGGTGGCGACACCACAGCCATTACATTGGAGCCACTCACTCGTGATCAGCCATATATATCTGCCACTATAGGGGGTGGCCCCAGTTCTTTGGTTTCCCATTTCATAGGTTCCAGTCACCATTATATGCCAAACCCATCTAACCTTATATATCGGTTAGAGAAGTAAAGATCTGCTATTCTTTTATCATATTTTCCACTCTGAAAGAAGATAGATTTGAATCTGTCTTCTTAGAGAAACTGTCTCTGTAAATTAGCTAGAGAATAGAATCTCAAAATCACAAATCAATTTTGTTTAATCAAGTCTAACAATTTGAATAGAGATGTAAACTTTCCAAAAAGGAAGAAGAACCCTAAAAACCCAAAGGAAGAAGAACCCTTAAATACCTTGGACAGACAAGTCGTCGGAGAGGAGAAGTTCTGAGAATCGCCCGTCGATGGGGAGATGGTTTGAGAATCGCATGCCGAAGGGGAGCGGTCAAGTTGCAGGTTCTCTTCTTCTCGGTTTGGGGCTTTACTTGTTCGTATGAGTGAGGAGTGAGAGGGAGAGTGTGGGCTTAGAAGAAGAAGGGAAAGGGAGGGTAATATTGTCCTCTCATAATAGCCGGGGGTGTTTTGGGTATTTTTTAAAAAAACTAACAAAAGTTTATTCACTTAACACGGTCGGCTAACGGCAGGGACTGATTTGGAATTGTTTGAATTTTCAAGGGGTGTCTTTGGTGTTTCGAAAAGCCCAGGAGGTGGCATTGAATAAGGACCAAAGTTCAAGGGGTGACAATGTAATTTTCTCAAATCTTAATTATAATAAAGGGAGGGGGTCACTATAGATTAATATTTTAGTGGTCCTCAATTAAAATCATTAACCCAAACTAGTGATTCTCATTAAGTGACTAAGTCTAGGACAGAAAAATCAAGTAAATACGGTATCCATGGGTCCTTCCAAAAGGAAATGATCTTACCATTACCAATTCTAATTAACATTTTTTTTTTTCAAAAGAAGTAATATATATGTTATGCTATTCCGAGTTAAATATCCCTTCTAGCCATTATTGATGGATCAAAACGAGATTTAGAAGTGAAGTATTTAGCTTAATAGTTGCACCCAAAGAGAAGACTCACAGGTTAATAATCCCCTTCTAAGTTTCAAAAGAAGTGCTCTATTTTGGAATGCTAAATCCCTAAGACCAAGACCTCCAACAGATTTAGTTGAGCAAATATTTTTTGAACTATAAGATAAAGTTTTTTACCTCCCCAAAATCTTCATTCCAAGAAATGGAGGCAAATAGAATCAAAGTGAACAGCACACTTTTAGAGAAAAAATAAAGCAAGATATAAGATAAGAAGGAATAGATAACAGAAAAGATTGAACAACACGACTACCAAACTAAGAAGCCAAATCTTTATCAAGTATTTTAACAGAAGCATTCTCCTCTTCAAATGGACTCCATAGCCACTTGGATCACCCTAATTGGACTTAAAACGACAAAGTTATGGCCAAATGAATATTGGGGGGTATTTTGGTATTTTTAAGGGTGTATTCCTAACAAGTGCGGTGTCACAGGCTGATGACAAGCTCTTAGGCCGTCCAATCAAGTGTGAGCTTGATTATAGCCCTTAAATTAACTTATGTGTGATTGGATGAGTCACCAAAAGGGGAGGCTTGTCTAGCTTGTATAATAAAATCTTGGGCATGTCTATGGTACACCCATGTAATATAAAAGTGTTGCGGCCTATCACACAAGATTGATTTGATCCTTAATTTTTGGGCTACCCTCAATCTAATAGGCTTAATTTGGATCATTATATACTAAGTTAGAGCTTAAAAAAAAAAAAATTAACTCATGTGGCACATGACGTCCTACCAAAGGGAATCTATGGGGTGTTCACTATGTTTATAAGTTACATCACATTGGACCACTAATGCTATGTATCTCCTCACACTTGTTCTTCTATGCACGACCAATTATGTAACTCGTGCTCGAATCTCTAACAATCCCAACTAATTTAATCTTGCGTGTTCTAGTTAATCGTTTGATTTGAATCTTAACCATCTGATACTCATCAAATGACTATTGAGCTTTTGGAAACATAAGATCCAAACATCAAAATAAATATTAAATTCAATACTCACTGAGAGAATGCCAAATAGGTATCTCTTTGAAGCATTTTACTAAACATAAGATGGGACTCATGTGCCTTGGCCATTTCGAGCATTTAATCCCATTTGGCCTTATGGTCCATACCCCGCTTTAGTGTGCCAGCAGCAAGCCAACCTTAATTAGTTGGCTGCCATGGGTTGTGCCCTTACTGGTGTGCGCTTGGTTGTAGGACTGTGTGAGTGTGATTGTTCATGTGTGTGGGGGGGCTTGTATGCCTGGGCTGGCCATGCATACTTGGTTGGCTTGTTACTTAGTTGTTGGTGCGTGCATAGCCGCGAGCCCACGACTAGCCTAGCCACCTGTGCTTGAGCTACTATGCTAGCACCCATCTAACTATATGGCCTCCTACTGCAACCTATGCAGCTACATCACCATATGACCATACATCAATTATGTCACATGCCCCTGATCTCATGCACCATGCATGCCATATCACTTCGTGCATCTATCAAGTAACACATATCATCATTGTACACCATCATCATATCTCTTACCAAAAAAAAATACACCATCATCATATCAACACATGCATGTTAGGTATATGCAACGACATCTACCATTTATTGCCACATGCCATGCATCCATGCCACCTTACATACATATCATGTCATGCGTATCGACATGATACCCTATTATACATGCATATCATCAATGCATAACATGCTACATCATTGGTACCTCACCAGGCATGCTAATGTCATCAAATGAGATTCATAATATTAAATATCAACACACACTCCCCATTTAGGCCTTTTGTTGAACATTTGGGCCTTTGGAATGTTCATACAAAAACTATCATAGCTCCCTCATTTGGAATCGGATTGATGCGTTTCTAGTTGCATTGGAAAAGAGACTCGACGCTCTACACTTCTTCGGTACGATCCTATGGAGACTGTTCTTAGGGTTTCAACAAGACTACAGTATTATTGAGAACCAATGAGTCATAGATCCCTCCGATTCTAACTTCTCTAAGTTGAACACCAAGAAAGACTATACTTGTATTTATTCCAATCAATCTCTATTCCTTGCTTTTCTTGGTTAAAAGTCGATCTGGCCATACTGCCCAGATTATTATGAAGATGGACAAGCCCACACGCTTCGATACTCTCGGGAGAGATCCCAACGCACATCTGGCTAGGGGGTCCCAGTTGTCAGATGTGCATTGTGCGCTCTTCAATACGAGAGAGGAAAGATCTGAAACCCTGGATTATATTATAGGGCTTTAAGTATAGTGCTTGAGCACCTAGGTATATATATCCTCCAAGTATGAAGCTCCAGATTATAATATAGAGCTTCAAGTACAGTGCTTAAGCACCCAGGCTTTGAAGGTCCTTCTGTAACTCACTATGAAGTTTGAAGCTCACACCTACTATGTGTATCTTTGAAGTTGCTTTGACTCAATAGTAGGTGTTGCTTCCAACCACACGTGAATATTTACGTGCTTTTTTTCACGCTTTGCTCTTTTAGTGTTCGCACAGGCCTCCCTCCCTCCCTCATTCGTCCCTTTGCTCTCCCCTTCCCGGACGTCAATCAACACCCTCCTTTTCCTTTCTGAAATTCGAAGGCCCTTCATCTCTGGACTAGTGAAAGATGCCCACCACTAAAAGAAGTCCAGGAAAAAGAAAAAACCAAACGTATCTGCAGGAAAGGACTCGAACCCATCTTAGTGTGATTACTGCTCTCCTTGCTCTCACAGCCCCTTCCCTCTCCCTCCTCTCCCTACCAATCCATGTTTTGAAATATATCACATCATACTAATATTAAAAGTATGTACTCCCCCTTCTTTGGTATACCCTTTCAAAAAGACAAAAAGACTATTGATATTTACAAAAAAAAAAAAAAATTCCAAATGATCAAAAAACCCCTCCAAATGGAAGATGAAAAAATAATAATAATAAAAATAACCCACGTGGGCATTCTTGCTATTGCTCCTCCTTAAATCTCTCTCTCTCTTTCTCTCTAAATGTGGAGGAGAAAGGGGGAAGTAATAAGTTTTAAAAAAGATTTAAAAAAAAAAAATAAAGTGGGCATATAATAACCAATCCCTAAACTTGGGGGAGAAAAAATAGGGTAGTTAATCCTTTCCCTAAACATGGAAGAGAGGGGAAGTTAAAAAAAAAAAACTCATAACTTTATTTCAAAAATCTCCATATTTACCTTTGTAAATCTCTCCATAATTATTCACTCCCTCCTCACTCTCCATAATTATCTTTCACTCATCCTCTCACTTATCTCCCCCTTCTCCACTCTCTCTCTCTCTCTCTAAACGTGGAGGAGAAAGGGGTAAGTAATAAGTTTTGAAAAGGAAAAAAAAAAAAAAAAAAAACAACATGGGCACATAATAACCCATCCCTATACGTGGGGGAGAAAAAATAGGATGGTTAATCATCTCCCTAAACGTGGAAGAGAGGAGGAGTTTAAAAAAAAACCTCATAACTTTATTTCAAATAACTCTTTCCATAAACATGGGCACATAATAAGGCACAAAAGGGGGGAAAGAGAGAATGAACAAATACCCTCCCTTCACATACCGTTTCAGTGAAACTATTAACCCTCCCCTGGTACGCCTTGTAATTGGAACAAAAACCCTTTTGTATGCTCCTCGATTCCATTTGAATGTGCCTCCATGAATAGTCACACCATCAGTTATTGCCATTGTAATATACTAATATCTCTCCCCTCTCCTCCCTCTCTCAATCTCCCTTCCCATTCTCTCTCTTCCCCATCTCTCTCTCTAATTCTATCCCCCTGCTTTATTTGAAGCACTCGCCCAAGTGTGCTGCCACGACATCTAATAGGCCATGGTTATTGGACATGTGAAATGCCATGGGGATATAGGTTTCACGCTAAAAATGTAGGATCAAGGGAAGCCATGGCAGGATGGGGACAACCCGCACCCAAGCTTTACCCGAAGTACTCGCCAAGGGCTATTGCACCGATACCGAAGAGGCTCCGGTGGCTGATGACCGGCCACATGAAACGTTGTGGGCTCATTGAGACTTGCTTTTCCTCTCTTCTTTCTTCCTTTATACTCTCACTACAACTAGCTATGAGAAGTGAGAACACTGCTTTAATCAGAAACTAGAAGGCTGGGGTTGAAATCCTCTGCAATTCCGATCTCGTACAATTCCATGCAATACCACCTTCAGGGGGTGACACGTGTATTGATACCAATACAATGGTCCAGATCTGGTACAACTAATAAAACATTAAATCAGTGAAGAGGCATTTAAATCAGATCTTGACCATTACATTGGTATCAATACATGTGTCACCCCCTGAAGGTGGTATTTCACGGAATTGTACAAGATCGGAATTGCAAATGATTTTTTTCCAGAAGGCTGAGGCATGGTATAGGCCATAGAAGAACTTGTAATCCATCAAAACAAGGTAAAATCATGAAGAACTTTCTTCAAATCTTCAGTTGCTTCCATATATGCTATGGTTCAAAGGATATCTTTTTCTTCCTTTTTCTTTAACCGTCTTCTGGCAAGAGAGAGAGAGAGAGAGAGAGAGAGAGAGAGTCCATGTATAGGAATATCAAAATTGGACTGTAGTTGCCCAAACATGTTTCTTATTGTGATTTTACAAAAAATCTGTATCAAGAGAAAATATGCCATTTCATTATTCGCTAAGCATTCTCAGTTCACATGTGGAACTTGTGGTCTTATGAAACACTTAATCCGAAGAAAAGACATGGCATATGTGCTAAATTCTTGGCATAAACATGCAACACACTTCATGGATATAAAAGAGATGTGAGTTAGCTAGTAGGGGGTTGGAGCCAAGATGGCAGCAACTTGCTTTCCTGCTATGTAACATTAACAATGAAAAATTCTCCAAGGTTCTCAAGGTGGGAAACCCATAATAATTTCTGCAATTTTCCTGATAAATAGCTAAACCATACTATAGGCATTAAAGAAAAGTAAGATTTTAATCTTTGTTAGCATCAATAATCTTTTGGCGTGTCAATCTAAGAGATAAATATGGTTGACTTCTTCATGCTAGCATGCACATGTTTGCCAAGAATCCTGTTTTGATAGTCAGACTTGATGATCAGCCACAATCTGACTGTTCAACAGTTGACCTTTCATTGTTTGGTACTTAAATAAAAAAATGTACACTCTGATGATCCTGACTGTCAGCTTCTGGCTTCTGGTTCTGATTGACTGATTCAGCACTTGGTCCATTTTCCTAAACAATGCTATAATGAAGAATCCTTATATTCATTATTTCTCAATTTATTTGTTACATTCTTTTCACCGTTGTTGTTGTACCTTGTACAAATCTCTACATACTTTTATGGTTATCAACAGGAAAAGAATCGGATGAACAAAGATGGGGAGCTCTCAGAAGTTAGCTTATGTTCTCTAATTTGTTATTTTTTTCTATTTTGGTTCCAGCGTTGATCTCATTCAATGTTTTTATTCAGGGATAATTGAAGATGCTCTGAAAAAACTTCAGGTAAGAAACTTCAGAACCCTTAAATTTTTCTATATAAACTTGCGGCTAACTACTCAGTAATTGTGCCAATTTTCGATTCATATCAAGATGATCTTTTATTGCCAAGTGTTCGTTTCTTTTCTAGTGTTTTATCTATCTTCGTGCTTTTAACATCTCTCTCTCTTTTAACACAAGACCAAAAATGCATTTGCACGTGCATCTTTACTAGGGTCTATATATATATATATATATATATATGGAGAGGTATAGGTATGCTAACAGGTTACAATGGAATTAGGAATGCTAGCGGGATAGCCGTAGGATTTGTTCATCCTAAATACAACCGTTGGATGGTGGTAACAAATCCAAACTCTCACTCCACCACTGCTACACCTTCTCTCCCCCTCTTTCTCTCTCCCCGCCCCTGCAATTGTGTTGTGTTGCTGCTGCTCGAGATAGAACAATCCTACCATAACAAGATCCCAGAAGCCGTGGAGAGTTTGAGAAACTGCCAAAGCCCAGTAAAGGCTTGGGAAGAGAAGCCAGTCCATGTGATACGACATTCGCCACAAACAGTATGGACAAAAGGTCCCAGAACTATTAACCACCATGAGAGATCAAGAATAATTGCAATTCCAACTATGCCGACCTTAAGCTTAGAGACGAAAACTAGTTTTCTAAAACCAGGAATCGATCGATCGAGTATTGGTGGAGAAGTCGGTGTGAATTGGAATTACTTTAAAACCCTAAAGCCAGCCAAGCCCACTTATGGGAGTAACAAAAATCGGTAGGATGTAATTACCCGTATTCATCTTTCAAGTTCCATCCACGGAGTTCCCCTGCTATTTCCAGAGCTGACCTCCATATTTTATTAAGGAAATCTGGAGCAGGGTGGTTTTTGATACCTAAGATTCAGCGAGCATGGGTTATGATTAGAAATCTCAATTTCAAAGGATTTCCTTGTGGTGAGAATCAAGCTCATCTCCATACATGGACCTTTCTTACTGCCAAGTGTTGTTGCAGGTCCAAAAAATGTGTGGATGTCCTAGAAGGTTAGCTTTATGGATGAAGCAGCAGTAATTCAGCAGCTATTACTGCTGCATCGAAGGCCATTCAAGAGACAAAGGAAGGTTCAGGGGCAAGCTTGAAGGAGATAAATGCTACAGTTAGAGAAGCAGTTGAGAAAGTGAGGAACGGATCAAGGTTGGTGATGGATAAATTCAAGGCCCCTGTAGATGGTAATGACAATCTGACTTCCTTTTTCCTGTGTGACTCTTGGATTGGTTGTGATAAAGAGTTTCAAGTTTAAGGTTTTAAAAAGAAGCCGAGCTGGGACCCTGAGATTTCTTCCTTCAAGAGCTGTTAGGGTTGTTGGCTTTGGATCTGAGAGGGTATACTATGGCGATTCTTCAACTGAAATTTCAGTTCACTTAGAATACGCAAGGGTGAGCTCATCCTTTGAAAGGGGGGCTGGTTTATCGCTGGACAATAGACGGACGGTCAATGTCTTCTGCTTCGACATCGCCTTCTTCTCCTTCTTCGGCGGTGTCCTCTCCCCATCAACGGTTTGAAGGGTCAAAATTCTTTTCAAAGATCAAATCCACAAATTCATTGAATAATGGAAGTTTTACCACCGCCGACGAAGGGAGGGCATGGGAGCCGGAGACGGAGACAAATGCGGAGAAGTAAAAAAAGAGAGATTGTAGAGCACTAGTGGTGGG
This sequence comes from Macadamia integrifolia, assembly GCF_013358625.1. NCBI lineage: Eukaryota > Viridiplantae > Streptophyta > Magnoliopsida > Proteales > Proteaceae > Macadamia > Macadamia integrifolia. The sequence continues at coordinate 14,185,131 of NC_056568.1, read as the reverse complement.
TAGGTTATGTTAGACAACGGTCATCTAACAGTCAAGATTGCTTATGTTTCATCTAACGGTCTACATTCGTTAATATTCTTAATACCTTTGCACTCCGCTAGCATTTCTGTCTTTTTCCCATATATATATATATATATCAATTGTTTTATTGACAGGAATATATGACAAATGTGAGGAATGTGGTGGTTGAAGAAGAGGGGGATTTTATGCTAGAAGAAGAGGGATTTTGTGGCAGAAAAAGTGGCAGTGGACTAGTGGTGGTGAGCAAACTAGGGAATGTGAAGTATCAATACTTAATAAACGAGTTTAAACATGTTTCCATTATTAATGGATATTTTTTGACATATCATAACAATTCTTATCTAAAATTTCAAAAACTTAGAATCCTTATTACAAAAATTTCTGAATCGGTTACACTGGCATATCCCATTTGTTGTCATAGCTTCAAGAATCCAGTGGATGAGCATCCAAAGGGTTGGATTGATGTTAATTAGTATTGCTAGACTTTGCTTATAAAAGACAAAAAATATTTTCATCAACCTTTAAACGTATCAGAATCGTCTCTTGGGTATCCCATAATAAATTTAGGTTGTATTGGATTATTAACACAAATTGAATGCTTTACGGGTTTAAGTGCATTCGTCCTTTTTGTATGCTCCCCCAAAGTCTAATAGCTCTTGGATTTGGAGGATCTTAATTCGAGGAAGGGAAGCTTGCTTTTCTATTTTTTCTTGATGTGTGGGTGATGACTGCTATATTTCCGTCCACTATGATTCTTGGGTTCCTTCTCTTCCGGGGAATAGTGTACTTAGTGCACCCATTGACCGTGGAATTATATGGCTTATGACCTCATTGGGTAGACTTTTAAACAATTATTTTCACGCTCACTTTTCCAGGACTGAGTATGTTGCTATCTTTCAAATCCCCATCCACATTCACCCCGTAACTAGTAGTTCGTTTTGGAGATATAATGTCACACCCTGCTACTAACTAGCCAAGGTATGCAGCATTAGACACCCACATCTAGTCAATCTAATCATCTACGATCATAGAAGCAGTACCTTAATTTCACAAATGCAGCCAAGATCACATTCTAAAATCAGAGTATGCTAATAAATCATACAAATATCACTAGTGATTTACTAAAGTGATAAATTATAACATACATTATTCATTTGTTAACAACCCATAGGTTTAATATTTACCTCTTACATAGAACATCAATATATACATCAAGAGAAATGACTGAATAACAGTAGTGAAATCAATCAACAACCTGGTGTCTCGTAGACACAAGCCTCACAACCACCGTTAAAATCCAATCTTGTATCAACACCGGTTCCACCATCTAAAAATAGTAATCAATGAGGGGTGGGCTTCACAAGCTCAGTGAGGGGTGAGTATGCAAGCACACACAACAACATGAAACCAACACACTCTCTCAGTCAAATCATAGATACACAGTCATATGATCCATTTTAATTATAAATATCCATTCTAATTACTAAGTCTCAGTATGTATGGGTATAAGTGCTATAAGCAGTATAGGTGGAATCCCCTTCCCAGTATGTCGGGCCTTAGAGATGCAAGCTAGTTGTAAGTAGGAGTCAACCAGTCCAGAAAAGAACCTCGGTCCCCCAGCCAACCCCTGATAGCCATGGTTTCAGAATCCCACATCGTCATCGGGCCCACCATGTTGTCTGATAGTCATGCATACAGTACGCCGTACCATGTTGTGCCCTCTAAGGATACAGTACATCATACCCAGGTATAGTAGTCCTCTGCGATCCACCACCGAGTGGGATTAGCCAATACTTTACCCCTATTTGCAAGGGGTTATAGTACTGGGATGTGATATTCACCATATGCATCTACATGCATCCATAGTATCCATATCATCCATAACATCCAATCACACATCCATGATCACAACTATAATACTGACCTTTGAGTCCACAGTACCGGAAAGAACCTCAGCTATACCGTGCCTCAGATCGATAATATTACAACCATCATCACACGGCTATTATGCTTCACATCCACAAAACCTCAAATCACATGACATCACAGTCGGTAAAATTATGCAACATGTGAAATTTATATATTTTTATATAAAATAAATCCATAACACAACATTCATCACATTTCACATGAGCATGCATAAATGAAAATATCAAAATACTCCGTAAAAAAAAATCAAACACCCACTCACCTGATACCCAAATTTGATGCATTTTCGTTGAATTTCTATCCACGCGTATTCTCATCGGGTAAATTAGGTTTCTATGTGAATTGTATATCATCATATGAAATATTTATAAGTCCTAACACAACTTAGTATAGGTTCTATGCTGAACCTAACAACCCTCAACAACTCACATACTAACCTAAATTAAAGTCTCGGAAAAGCCCCTTGACCCTGCCCATAGGTTTAATTTGGGTAAAAAGGTAAGGGACATAACCCACAAGGGGTAGGGTACTAATCAGCCAAATCAGGGGCTGATTGGGCTTAAAACACCCTAATTGGTGGGAGATAATCGGTTGGCCGTTTGCCCAACAGGTGAGAGATAATTTGTAGAAATTTCTGCACTCTCAGAGGTTGTTCTGCCAATTTCCCTGGCTTGGGCTACTCATGGATGATGGGTATTGACCATGGCAATATGGGGAAGGTGTTATAGGGTCTTTAATGTCATTTTACAGCCCTAAAACTATCAATTACATAAATCAAAATTTCATTCCGATACACTTCCTAATTTATTCCAAATTTGCATGCCTAATCCATATAATTTAGAAATCAGAAATTTTTCACTTCTTATGCTAATTTAATTGGAGCTGAATTTACTTGAATACAATAGCATAAGTCTGGTCTTAGCTCCAATTAAATTCCCACAATAAAATTGTTTAGTCATTCATAATCCAAAAATTAAAATTATATTAATTTAGCCCCAATTTGACTACCATCATATCCACATCACCCAATTGGAACCTTCCCATTCATTTTATCACTTATATGTGGCTGAGGAATTGTAAGATACATGGCAGTACCATTCTTCAGTTCCAATTGAGTTCAGGTGGGACAATTCATCAGTCGCAGAGGACAATTGGGCAATTTCTTCCCAATTCACCTAGTAAAATATAGCAACAGTATGTCTAAGCTTCAAACATTAAAATCAGTTGCATGCATACCACCATTTCAACTCCAATTTCATAAAATTTTACTTGCATGGCATAAACCCTAACATCTAGGGTTCCCAGAGATGGGTCAGAGTCAAATTGGGTCCCTAAACCCACTCTGAAACCAAGGATGCAGTTACAGGGAATTAAAACCCAATTTAAGAATTCAATTCCATCTCACAATTGCACATGCAACCATAACCCTAATATACTACAACCATTAGAGAATAGTTTCTTACCTTAAATTTACAGGTACAATAGGAATCATATATAAATTTATTCTCGATAACAGAAATCAGCTAAGTTCCCTTGCATGCAGTCCAAATTTCCCAATTCTGGGTGGGTCTTGGGAACCAAGCTGAATACCCTTCCTAATTCAAGTCTAGGTACCGTAAAATAAATTCAAGGATGAATTCTGACCTTCAGATGTGTGTACAGTAGCTATAAATAAACTAGGAACAATAGCTTCTATGGTTCAGCAGAAATCATCTCAGACTGCAGTTCGTTGCTCAGTATCAGATGGACAGCAGCTGTATCCAGCCCCACTTGCATGCATCTCTCTCTGTTCTGCAGCAGCAGAGAACCATAGGGCAGCAGAAGCATTCGGACAGCAGCTCCTTCCTCCTTCCTCCTTCCTCTTCTTCTCCTCTTCTCTTCTGCTTCTTCTTCTTATTCCTCTTGTTCTTCTTCTTCTCTTGCTGTTGTTCCACCGAATTGCGCAACAAGCAAATGAGAAGAACACAACAGCCCTATCCCTTATATTCAAAGCCAAAACAAGCCTTAGGGTCTGTTTGGCTGAATTAATTAATTTCTTAATTTTGAAAACTACTTTTGAAAACATAAAACTATTTGAACTTTAATTCCCTTTAATGGACCCCACCAAATACTAACCTTAAACATGGGTTACACTCAGTAAATAGACTCCTATGCATGGGGTAGACATGATGAGTTGGTCTACAGAGAGGTGGGCCCCACATAGAAAACTTTTTTTCTTCTTTCTTTTTACATTCAATTCATAGTAGAGCAGTCTACTTCATATTATGAGCTGGGTCATACCCTTGGACTCAGTTACCTCAAATTTTAGGGTGTTACATATAACCTCTCTGAAAAATTTACAATGATGTTTGCTTTACTTCTCCATCTTTCTCTCTCAGCATCAGGGTCCTTTGACCCCTAACCCATTTTGGGTAAATTGGTGGAGGATTAATTAAACTCCTAAGATTAAATTGTTTCTATGGAGATGTGCTTCTAATGCCCTTGTTAAAAAAACTATTAGTAATTTATCGTGTGTCTTCTAATGCTCTTTACCCTCTATGTTTGGTTGAAGAAGAGTTTATTTCCCATACTCTCTTTAGCTGTCTATTTGCAGCAACATGTTGGTTAATATCTTCTTTAAGATTTAAAACCTCAAAATTTCATGGTGAGAAATTTAAATTTTTCCAAAACTTCCTTTTTGTTAAGTATAAAGACATCACAAACAAAGTTCATTTTGATATTTCTTGGTCTTCTTTACTTCGACAGATTTGGAAGACTCGCAATAGCATGATTTTTTAATATGCTGATTTGATTCTACAAAATAATCTTGCAGTGTTTGTTGTTTTAGTCTTGGAAAGGCTCCTCTATGTTTCCATCCTATTCCTGATAGATCTCAACCTTTTGTGATTTTTCTTGATGATCACTTTGTTACGTATTCAAATGGGGCTTGAAAAGCTGACTCTTGGCTAGGATGTAGTGGCGTTGTTTTTCACACAAATGCTGATTCTTTTGTGGCTGTGCGATGCACGTGTGGTTTAAGCTTTTCGGCCATGCTACTAAGGTGGATGCTATTCGTGAAGACCACATTTTTGCTATATGTTTTGAAATTTCTCCACTTGTGATGATGTCTGATTGAATGATTATCATTAGCTCTTTGTACGGCTCTATTGCTTCGCTTGATTGGGACACTAGGGCCATTGTTGAGGATGTCCTTTTTGCTGTTATCCTCTGATTTTTTTAGTTGTTTTTCTACATGTTCATGGGTTGAAATCGTCTACAATTTCGATCTTGTACAATTCCATGAAATATCACTTTCAGAGGGTGACACGTGTATTGATACCAATACAATGGTCCAAATCTGGTACAACTAATAAAACCTTAAATCAATGAAGAGTCATGTAAATCATATCTGGACCATTGCATTGATATCAATACACGTGTCACCCCCTGAAGGTGGTATTTCACAGAATTATACGAAATCGGAATTACAGACGATTTTTTTCCCATGCTCATAGGTCCTCTAATAGAGAGGCTCATTTGTTAGCCACTAGAGCTTTCCATTTGGGTATCTCCCAAACTTGGTGGTCTTCTCCACCTTCTTCTCTTGTATCTCCTAACTCTTTGGGGAGGAAGTTTGCCTCCTCTCCTCTAGTTTGAAGAAAAATATTTTTTCTAATTAAAAAAAAAGAAATAGTACAACCCTCTTGCCAAATATGACATGGCTTGCCAGATTGGCTCCTAAGCTGACTTATTGCCTAATCACGGTCTGGCATTTCCAGTTTGGTCAGTCATTGATTGACCTACCCAAATACTATCAACTCATCCGAATTTTGCTAGACACTGCCGAATACCTCTGTATCGCTACCAACATTGCCACTACAATGTTTGAAGCTTTTGGCTCTGCAAGATCATTACCAGCACATTTGTGACCATTGCCACATCACTCTACAAACTCTGTACAACATTTGAAGCTCTGCCACATTAGTACGCTGACCTTACACATCAATACTTATCTTATGTATCTATATAGACTGTCCATGCTACCCACTATGTTGACAACAATACAGGTTCAACAATATGCAAGGGTTTGCACCCCCAATTAATTTCAATAATTAACAAAGGGGAGAAAGGATGCTACCGGATATGTACAAACCAACACCCACGGCCAATTGGAGGGCATGCACAAGTATCTTCAATGTGGGGCAACGCAATCTGTTCATACCCGTGCTGCGTATGGAAGCATATACACGCTATCGTGTAACATTCTTTCTTTCTTATTATAGTTATAATTTTTCTAAAACACAAGCTGTGGTGTATTAAACTTTGAAATCCATAAAGTTTTTACTATCTTTTTTTTTTTTCCTCTTTTTTTTTTTTTGTAAGAAAAAAGGTTATAATAAATTAAAAACGAAAACAGAATGGGGGAAAGAGATTCCACAAGATTCCATATACAAAGAGTGAAATAAAGTATGAGGAGGGGCACTATCCCAAATAACAAAAAGACGGTTTCGAGAACCAAAGGAAGCTAACTGATCAGCAACTATATTTCCGTGTCTCATGGTGTGAGTGAATGAATATCATTGAATCGAATCTAGAGCAAAGAGGATGGCAGTCTTTAATAATAGAGGCTATCTTCCACAGAATATGCACAGATTAAGACTTCAACATATTATTAATCCCCAAATTATCACTCTCAATGATCAAATGAGTTAGGTGCTTTGAAGAACCAATAACAAGGTCTTGTCTAATAGCCATAGCCTCCGCCACATAGAAGTGAGAATGACCAATGTATTATAAAAAACAAAACAGAAAACGGCCATTATAGTCCCGAAACATGCCACTAATTCCAACTAGACCTGGACAATCGAGACATGAACCATCAACATTAACCTTTATGTAATTCAATGGGGAGGATGCCAAAATATGTGAATGATAGAGATCGATTTGAATGTTGGCTTCTGAACTTGTAAGACTAAGCATATGTATCAATTCTTCTAACTAGAGAAGAAGCATCGGGAATGAACTTTTGAAAAGAAGCCTCTAAATATGCTAACCAAATATGCCATAAAACACTAGCCATCAAACTATCCTGCTTATCTTTAGAAGAGTTCATGAAAGACAAACCCAAAAGATATCCAGTCTTGAATAGAGAAACCAACCTGAGCTGGAGGATGAAAACCCACAACCAACCACAAAGCTCAAGCAAGAGGGCAATGGCGAAATAAGTGATCAGAAGATATAATTTAATCAGAGCTACATAGAGGACAAAGATCATCTTTCTGAATGCCCCAACGATGAAATAAACATGCATGAGGGATTCTATCAAGCATCAATTACCAAAGATGAAAACGAACCTTTGGGGCAGTCTTAAGGTGCCAAATCTTCTGCCAAATTAGATTGCAAAAGGAGTCATGATCCAATCAAGCAAGTCTGTAGGCAGAGGAAACCGAAAAACATCCATTACTTGTCAGAGCCATATAAATTCATCTTCAATAAGAAATAATGGTAATGGAATTGATAAAATAGCTTCTGCCACAGCAGGGGGCCACCAATATTGAATCAAAATTTCCTTCCACATATGTGAATCACCATCTATAAGATCAATGACCAAAGTAAGAGCATCTCTTGGGAGAGGAAATGGAGAACTTGCTTGACAAATCCCAGGTATCCATGGATCTGTCCAAGGATTGATAGATCGACCATTTTCAACACGTATGAAAGGACTTCTAAAAAGAAGAGACTTAGCTTTATAAATAGACCTCCATCCCCAAGATGCATTAGCAGGATATGTAGAGTGCAAGAAATCAATAGTACAGAAGTATTTATTTTCATCATACTACTCCGTAGAGAATTGCATGGATGAATAATTTCCCACGCTTTCTTACAAGCAAGAGCTTCATTCATTGGAGTAGAGAGCTCTAGATTTAAACCACCCAACTTTTTGGAGTAACAAATCGACTTCCAACCACCAGTAGGGACTATGCTCCAGTGCAGTTTTTCGGCTTTCCTAGTGACAGTAGGATTGGTCCATAAATCTAGATCTATCCGTCAGAACTGAATTAAACTTTGCAGACCTTTTCTACCTTTTGAACAAGGTTGTAATTTTTGCCCCCATCAGATAAAGTTTTGGTCAAATTATTAAATTTCCTTTAAATCTGGGTTTCTAACAACCCTATGCTGTTAGGAGGATAGAAGCACCATTAATCTGCAATCCAATGAGATAACTCCAAGAAAACCTTCGAAATGTAGCCAAAGGCATCAAAATCATTAAGGCTATGTTTGGAAACCAAGAAAAAAAAATTCAAAAAATTTTGAATTTTAGAGTGAGACGCATAAAAAATCATTGTTTACTGTGTCTTTCTTACTATTTTCTTTTCTTTGCCTCCAAATAAGAAAATCATTGGTCACTTCTTGTTGCAGCAGAGGGGGACGATACTGTTTCCTCAAATGACTTGGTTTCCTTTTGTAGTTTTCCCACTAAAGGTAAGCGATGATCAAAAGAAGTAAATAAGGTACAAAATTAGACGTCAAGGCATACCTCGGACGTACAGCATAGAAAGAAAAAAAGAAAAAAAAAACCCACCTGCATTGCCATCCACAGTTAATCTTTGTAGCAACATGAAGATCTATATCTAGGTCTTGACATAGCGTCTCATTCTAAATCAGCTACAATGAATGAGACGCTATGTAAAGGGAAGTGAATGGGGCTTTTGCCCTCAATTCCAAATTATTTAATTACATGATAAAACATGTGAAAAAACTACACATTTTAACCATCCTAGAGGCCCCATACCAGTACTTGCATGTCAATCTCAAAGTTCACACAAAAATTACACATTTTAATCCTCTTAACAAATCTCACACGCCCTCATGGCTGTTGATCTCAAGGGCAAAATTGTATGGGTATTTGACATCACATGCCAATAATCAGCACCCAGGATAACATCAATTATTTACAGGTAATACTCCTTTTCCTCTCCCTTCCTGCATTGTACCATCAAAACCTTACACAATCCAAAAAGCTTGGTCGTGGGAAACCAAACAGGAAAAAATTGAAGAGCTACAAAAAACTACACTCTCACCTTGGTTCCATCGTTGAAATGGAAAGAGAGTTGCCTAAATGGGTGAAAGGATTTATTGATTTACCCTTCTGTGCCTGATTAGTCTCCAGTGAACTACTACCACCTGAGGATTGAGAAATTTGATCCTTATATACACCTGGCTGAATCAATGAGTTGACATTGAGGTTCATCTCTTTGGAGAGCATCTCCACCACCTGTGTCATGGAGGGCCTCTGGGAAGATGCAGCCTGGGTACAAAACAGTGCTACCTTAATAAAGCGGACCACCTCTTCCTCCGGGAACTCGATTAATTCTGGATCAACTATTTCCAATAGCCTATCTTCCTCTTTCAGTTTCCATGTCTGTAACATCATCCATAGATTTAATCAGCATAAACAAGTTTAATCTCTCTCACATACAGGGGGACAATTCAGTATTCAGATTTTAACTGGTCAGGATAACATAGAGCTCTTCAAGCAGAATATAAATGCTGCCAACAAAATGGAATGGATTTACAACTGGAACATGCACAAAGACATGGACACATGCATTTGATCTTTAAACATGGATATAAAAATCAAGACACTTACCACAATAAACCCAAATATGCAACAATACATGTCATATAGTTTGTTTCAAGCTTTTATGATGAATTATTTGTCAAATAGTTTAACTCACAAACTCAGCCAAATAACTAAATAAATTGTACATGCAGAGGAGCAATATTGTAAGTATGAACTTAGAATAGGCTGAGCACATGCTAGTTTTATATGCTTAGGGTATATAATGGAGTGAAAATAAGAGAAGTAAGATAAATTTATCCAAGTTGAAGCATCTAAAAATGTCTGATACATGAAAATCATAAAGTACATATAAAAAAAAGGGCATACCCAGTGCACGAGGATCCCGCCATTGCGGGATCTGGGGAGGGTCATAATGTATGCAGCCTTACCCCCGCTTCACGAAGAGGCTGTTTCCAGACTTGAACCCGTGACCACTAGGTCGCAATGGAGCAATCCTTCTGTTACCCCGAGGTTCAGTTGGAAAAAAAAAAATGTGAATCACAAAATCCTATGATCTCCTTCATCAACTGAGCCTTTTTCCAACTGAACAAGGTCAGGCTAAATGGATCTTGCTTCACTGATCAACCTTGTCTATATCCATGTTTGCTTCCAACTCAAAGCCATTCATATCTTTTATCATCACTCCTTTCCAACAATTTTTGGTCCATCCCTTGGTCTTTTAACCCCTCTAGTTTGCATCATACTGCTCTTCCTTCGAAGTACATTCAATGGCCTAGCCCATACCACATTAGACATCTCAACCAGCCTCCTATCAAAGCCACTCCTAAATCAACTTGAATTTTTTTCATTCTTATTTTATATTTTCTAGTTTTACCCATCCATCTAAACTTTCCCATTTTCTGATACACCAATGTGTTATTTTCTTTTGTCGCCTAGCATTCAACTCCATACAATATTTCCCGTCTTATAACTATGCTATAGAAATTTTCTTTTAGTGAGATGCATTCGTTACATAACACTCTAGAAGCAATTCTCTATTGCACCTACCCAGTTATAATTTTTTGAGCAATTATAAATTATTTGACTTTTTCAACTAATTTACATATGCATTTTCACTGGACTGCTAAAGTCGGCCAGCCATTTGGATTTCACTATGAGGCTGCTGTTGTCTTTTTTGTTTGCAACAGTTGTACCAAAATACAAGATCCTGTAACAATTTGATCATTTCTTAGGAAGACGAGCAGAAATAGGAAAATAGTTTCCTTTTTCCTTTTGGAAGGTAAAGAAAACTGAAGCTTTAGTGCATCAAATGACTGCACTATTATAATGAGTGGTAGAAGAGCTACCCATTCCACAAGAAGCATCAGATCCTCGCCAAATGCTGCCTTTGTATTACTTCTGCCACTTATTATTTCAAGTATAAGCACTCCAAAACTGTAGATATCAGCCTTTCTCGTCAGCTGTCCCAACAAAGCATACTCTGGAGCCAAGTAACCCCTGCAAAAACAAACCAAAAATCTGTCAAAGGTCAGTGCAGGATGCTGCAAAGCATTAAATCCTCTATTGCTCGGGCAAAAATATTGCCAATTCATTGTAATTGAATTACAAGACTACAGCGTATTTTACATGCAAGAAAATCATATTTGAGAAAGCAACGGCTGCTCCGCGGATGCAAGTAGCAAGACTAATTTTTTTCATACAGTAGAAACTAAACTAATCAACGGCTTGGGGCTTTTCTAATATTCAACTTCTAGGATTAACCTATATTTAATCAGTCACAATTTTCTGGTTGAACCAGATGTTTCATGCATGTATATTAACAAATAATTATCATGACATCCTCTGCATTCTGCTAATGTAGAAAGTCATGCAAATGGAATGCAAATGAGATTTAGATTACCATCAAACATATAAAAAACTTGGGCCAAATTCGGCTGCCACCAGTGAAATGGTTTCATTTTGGTTTACCATCAGAATTTAGTGCACATCTTCGACAAAAAAGGACAAATTTTCATCAACAGCAATATATCAATATCTAACGTGTCTTGGATGAGCAACTCAGTGACTCATTTCAACTCAATTGCTAAATTCTATTTCAGACAATGAAAGGGTGAAACCATTCTGACTCAATGTCCCAATGGCCCCAAACATGGACCAGACCTTTAGCTCAAGGGAAAAGGCTTTATGACATTCCAAGCATTTTTTGAAAAACAAGATTCCCTAGACAGGCCGGCCAGGAAACCATTACCTTAGTTCATTCATATACCCCACATGCATAGACCCTCAACCCCAGGACCAAGGTCTGGGTCCAGAACTGGTTACAAGTTACAACTACAAATGCTTAACCCATTTCTGATCTGGATTAGGAAAAAAATGGATCTAGCTTAAGATCCAAATTACATAAGATTGGCATGAGTTCGAGAAGATCACAGGTCTGGTCACTCCATCTTATGCCCTACTCTTGCTACAAACTTGAAACTAGTAATGATGATTGAGATTTTCAATATTTTTTATGGGACCTCATCTTAGTTTTGCTTCCACTGCATAAGAATGCAATAAATTGCATGGTAGAGAATGTGAATTTGATTAAATTTTCTTGGTGGAGGTGGTCTAGCTGAACAATATCAATCAAATCATGGTTTCTTCATACCTTGCATGTTAAAGTACCCCCAGTTAAACTGCCCAGAATACCAGATGATCATCTAGATCAGCCCATGGCTTATAAATGAATGATTAATAATCAGTTTAGCAGAATCATATACAATGGAGAGTGAACAGGGCCTAGATCCAAGGGAACCCACCTTAAACCAGATTCTAATACAAATTACCGGTAAATAGCTCAGACCGGATATCAAAGAGAGAAAGCAATGCAGTTTAAACAAAGGATGCTTACATTGTTCCGGCAACTTTGGTACTAAGATGAGTGACATTGTCTGGGAAAAGTTTAGCCAACCCAAAGTCTCCAATTTTAGGACACAACTCTCTGTCAAGAAGTATATTACTGGCCTTGATATCTCGGTGGACAATATGCGGTTTAGCTTCCTCATGAAGAAATGCAAGACCATGAGCTGTACCCATGCATATGGCAGCTCTTTTAGGCCAGTCTAGAGTGCTCCTTTTATTATTTGGACCTGAAATGGAAGATGCCAAATAGAAGTTAGTCTGGAAATTCATTTGAATCCACTTGCTAAATAGAGAAACATGTTTTGGATGAGTCAACTCAGTGACTGAACAGCTTGAACATTATTTCAGTTCTACTGATAGGACAGGAACATTATGTTGTAGGACGTTGCATTCTCCTTGGTACTGCCACTTGCCTGAGTCACATTAGCAAAGGCCGTAATTGTCATGCAAGTTAGGATGGCAGGATTATAGGCCTAAAATATCATCTTAATTTGTTGCTTGCTACAATTAGAAAATTACAGGAGTTAAGTCACAGTTCAAGAACAAGACAAGTTGCTTCTTGAAAGAGGTATTACAGAAGTCGTTTTTAGATGATATGCCTGTATCTGCTAATTACCGAGTAAAGCACTTGCAAGGCTGTTGTTCTCCAGATACTCGTAGATCAGCATACGATTACTTCCTTCAATGCAACACCCAATGAGTTGAACAAGGTTCGGATGTCTAACATTTGATATCATCTCAATCTCAGTCAAGAACTCACGATTTCCTTGTTTAGATTCTGCAGACAGAGACTTAATTGCAACCTCAGTACCGTTTGGTAAAACACCCTGCAATCAACATGCACAAAATTGGGTAGCTTCAAAAACAGATGCTTTGAAGAAAGTTTGATGTCCCTGAGCCCACACCCACAAACACCTGCCCCTTAGAGATACCAGACATTCATGGGGCAGTTTAATTTAGTACAGAAAGATGATTATGTAATAATGAAATTATGGAAAAAGAGAAGTAGCAAAATCTTACCCTATAGACAACACCAAAACCGCCTGCACCGACTCGATTTGATTGGTGGAAGTTTCCTGTTGCAGATCTCAATGAATGATGGGAGAACAACCGTACATTGTCGGGAGCAATCTCTACATAAGCAAAAAAACATAAAACAACATCCAAACATGTCAGCAGCTAAACTGATTTGTGTATTTATTACTATAAAGTAGGAAGTACTCAGAATTTTTTTTGCAATGTATTTTTTATGAATTTCCAATTCAGATTTTATTTTTGTCCTTCATGTCTTCCTTTTACTTTAGAAAATAATATACAACGTTTACTGGTCCATCAAATTTTTTAAGAACATAAACTCCTAAATAAAGAAGTAAAAAATCCACAAAAATATGGATAACTAATTCATGGGAAACGCTATATACCTGAAATTCTTCAATTCTTGCTCTAAATACAACTTAAATGAAAGAAGCTAGTTGGGATTTGAAGAACACTTAACAACACACTGAAAATCCTATAATACTAAGGAAATATTGAAACAGAAGCAAAAGCAGAATCTGATCTTCAGAAGTGGTAGGACACATAGTTAGACCTGGAGTTGTTATAAGTTATTCAATCAGGGCTTCTACACTTTGAAGCTCATTTGGAATGGGAGAGCAGGCAAATAACACCAACTGTGCTCATTGGACAGAAAGACCAATTTTGATGAGGATCTAAGTTCTGGACTTTAATTACCCTGTTCAGCCATGTCTGCAACTAACAGCTCTTCCTGGAAGCTTGAGTTCGATACCTTCTTCCCACATACTCTACAGCTAAGGATACTAAATCAGTTTAAAACTAAGATTATATAATTTAAAATTAGGAAAAAAAAACTTAACAACCTACACTTTTAATCATTGGTAAGGAAATATGTTTTCAGAAAACTTTCTAGATGCTTGTAAAGTAAACAAATAAATATCTGTACGAGAAATGTTCCCAGCACCAACAGTGTTCTTTGGTTTCTGGAACCACCAGTTACTTCTTCCATTTCGAAGTGCCTGTTGGTCCTTCCAACCATCATATAGATATGTAATTCACTGGTATTCCACATGTCAAATTCAATGGCCTAAATCAACTGTATGACATGTAATGTGTTATGAGACTTATCCCCTTGTTTTTTTCTATGGTCAGTTTTTCTTCAAACATAATTGACTTATAGAAAATAATTTGGAAAGCATTATTTTGACATGTGGCAATGTTGGTTAGGAAAAAATATCAACCTATGATTATACAATGCATGCAAATCATGTCACAAAATTTAAGCACCAAAAGCACAGGGATGCGACGGCCTTTGGCGCCAAAATTGAAAAACACCACATATTTATAACAAAACTTTGCCTTAAAGTATTTCTGCTAATTTAAAATTAAAGTATAAATATAATTATGATTTTTTCATATCATTTAACATTAGAAAAATCCAAGTCTAATTATACAGACACACAAACCCCTCCCCCTCCCCATCCCCACAGAGAGAGAGAGAGAGGAAAATAGCGTGCAGTCATGTAGGTACGGATTAAAGGAACCAAGAAAAAGGCAGCATCCGGAGTAGGCCAAGAAGCTTTACTGATTGAAAGGACAAGGAACCATTTTGGAATTCTCAGTGCTTTTGATCCAAATAAACACTCTCTATACCAGTTACCATTGAAAATTCAAAGATGTGACTTACAGCCTATTGCATAAACTACATAGATAGGTGATAACCAAATCTCCAGTATGACCCTAATGATCGAGTGGAGGACTCTCCTGAAGCACATCGAAGTTCAATCTGAACACAAGAGTGTTTGTATTGAAAAAATTTCTGAAAATGAATTAAAAATGAATGGGAGTTGTCTAATACATGCACCAGTCCAGGGTGTTTTCTAGGTATACGTTTTGGAGCACCAGGCAATTGAATTTGAATAAAGTTAAACAATACAAAGATAATTGGGTTTCTTACCTTCTGTCTCTGAAGATTTCACATTCTTCTCTTTACTTGATTTCGATTTGGATTTGAATACACCGAAGCAGGACAGGTTCATCGCAATTTAATTAGGCTTTAAAAATCACCACAAATGATAACTATCTTCTTTGTCGACAGACCTACAAAATTACAAATATTAACTCATCAGTACCTACAAAACTAAGAACAAAACCAAACAATGACCTGAGAATCATAGCAGAATCATCAAAACCAGAAGAGAAGAAGATGAAGAAAACGAAGAAGTAAATAGTTACCATGGTACCAGTTAGATCTGGAAGCGCAACTTGAAACCCAAGAAACGGTGAGAAGAAGGATTAAATTTCACAGAGAGAAGAGAATTGGGAGAGAGGAAAGGAATGTCAGTGGGAAGATCAAATTGAGGAAGAAGAGGAAGCTTAGCTTCGGAATCAACCTATGGCAAAGTCGTAGTAAACTGGTTTCGTTCATCAGTTAATATAAACACGAAACGTACTTCGTCTTCGCTTTAGCTTTCGTCTTCTATGGTGTGGTTGTAGCTTGGTTCGGGCTTTGACCATCTTATCGATTCAAATTGAAGCTGTTGGTGGGTGAGAGAAGGTCAAGCCGGCATTAGACTCTCAACTCTCTAGTCTCTAGAGATAGAGAGACCGATGCCAATGCCGATACCGATACCGATACATAAAACGGAGAAATGAATTATTGATAATTGATATTTGATAGACAGCGATAGTCTTGGGAAACGGAATTCACTGCTTCAGTACACTACCGTTAAATTTCCACTTCAGCATGCTCGTGTCATTTGGATCATTTAACTTGTGGGATGGGTCTTAAAAACTGAGATTCCAGATCAATGTCCAGGTCAGCATGATGAAGAACCATATCATGGCTGATGGAGTTGCCTTTCCTATGGGTTTCGAATTACGTTAAGCATTTTGACTATTTAAATTATCTTCCTAGAACAGACGCAGAAGGTCAGCACCCAGATTTGAACTTTCCGGCCTTTCTTTCTTCCTGGTAAAAGCAGATTTGAACTTTTTTCCTTTATATTAATGATTATTAAGTGATGACACTTAAAAAAAATAAAAAATTTCAATCATGACTCATGAGGGGCCCCCTACAGCGCCAGCGTCAGATATAAGGCATGCAACCATCACCTTGTCCTTGATTGCTGGTACACGTCTACGAGTCTAAACACAAGGTCTCCCGTGGATAAAAAAACATTTGCCTAAAAAAAAAATTTAGATTAGATACTGCTACTTGATAGTGTATGCACATACCAGTACTCATGGCTAATAGAAGGGTATGCATGAGTATCTTCAACGTAGGATAGTATGATCTTTTTCTCACCTGTTACGTTTTGGTATAGATACACATTATTAGGGTAGTGTTTTTTCTTATAAAAAATTATTAATGATGACAATAAAAGAATGGTATAGCTTTAGGAGGTATTTTAAAGGGAAAATGAAGGTACTCGCTTGTTGTGTTTACACCTAGACACATGCGGGCATAAAAAGACTACACTGCCTTGCAACTCATGCGTTCAAGACGCCTTTGTGTGGCTTTCCATTTGTCTACACACTAACATAGAGGTCGTGCAAGTGAGTAACATTCTCTTGCCCTTATTAATTAAGGAATAATGTTCTATGTGAGGGAGCACAACCTCCACCACAATCTTTCTTTCTCCTCCTCCATGTGAAATGGCCTATATAGCCTGAGGAAAACGACAAAATGTGGGGGCCGCCGGTAGATGTTGTGCTCCACCCCTCCCCTACCATAGTTTGAGGGATCATATTGGATTGGTATTGGCATTGATCAGTACAAACAAAGGTTAAAATGATCAAAAAGTGGCTTTAAACGTAAAATCAAGGGTATTTTTGTCTAATCAAAAGTGATCTGATCAATATCAATCGTGACCAATCCTATTCACCATACCAAGTTCTCAAACTATGCCCCCCACAGAAAATACTCTCCCTTTAACTGAAGGAGAGAAGAGTTCTCTGACAGGGAGCATGGCCCTAGTAGGGCCAATGTATACTCATGTGGAAACATCGAAAGGAGAGCATTTTCGCCTTTTCATTGGGGTGGGGCGGTTATTTTACCCTCTTTTGTGTCATTTTTGGAAAAAAATCATTTTTCCCTAAATTCAAGGACGTGTATTTATTTGCCCTGCAATCACTCTTTAAAGAATCGGAATTGAAATTGAATCAGGTCGATTCCTATCTATTCTGATCGATTCATGGACTGACCTAATCCAGAACGCCACAATCAATACAAGGAGTCACAAATTTTGAATACGTGGTGTCAGCCAAAAGAACGGGTGGGTGATAAGGATTCGGTTGAGGGGCATTTTGGGGATAAAAACAATAATTGAAGGCGAGTTTCACTTGCCAATGGCAATGGGTGACGCAGGATTCGGGAGAGTCCGAGACTCAAGACTCAAGCATATATAAGTTATGCATATCAATATCGGTATTGGTATCGATTTTAGCCGCTATTAATACAATCTCGAGTTGGATGATGGTATCATATTGGCCGTATCAAATGTATTGGATTGGTATCAACTGAGACCGATCCCTAATCCCTAATCGATTCGGATTAGTTATTCGTATCTTTTCATAGGTAAAACAATTATAAAAAAAAAAATTGTACTTTTTAAAAAAAGCAAAGGCAAAATAGACCTATTGTCCCCTAAATCCAAATCGATATCGAATCGATACATTTACCATTATCGTCCCCTAAATCCATGGCTGAGATCAATCAATATTACTTGTATTTTCATAAAATTATTATGGGAAAAGGTTGGGTATGCCGCCGATATCATGTATGCTAGCACCCATTGTGTCTATCTCTCTCTTCCTTTTTTTGAAAATGATCCTCATATCCTTTTTGAATTATACTCCATCATGTGTTTCTATTGGTGCTATCCGCTAACATACTTGATATCGACGGCATACCTATCCTTCTTCCAATTATTATTTTTCTTTTTTGTATAATTTTGGCATTCA
Organism: Macadamia integrifolia; assembly: GCF_013358625.1. Classification (NCBI taxonomy): domain Eukaryota; kingdom Viridiplantae; phylum Streptophyta; class Magnoliopsida; order Proteales; family Proteaceae; genus Macadamia; species Macadamia integrifolia. The sequence continues at coordinate 14,166,734 of NC_056568.1, read as the reverse complement.
TACCAATACAATACCTAATTCTAGATCCATCAGATGTGATCGATCTTAATTGATATTGATATCAATGATACATCTGATTCGAGATCGATACCTAAAACCATGTATGAACCTGAAATTATGAAGTGGAGAGAGACTCTAAGACAGATCCTCCGTGAGTTTGGGGCGGTGTTATCGAGGTAGTTAGTTTTTTTTTTTTTTTTTGATAGATCAGGTAGCGAAGCCCTTGCTCTTTTTGGAAGGTTTGTTTTGCTTTCCTTACCGATGACGAAAAGTCGAAAGTTTATAAAGTGAAAAAATAGCGTTTTGTAACTCCCCTTGGCATCGAGTAGCTGTCAGGTCTTACTCTTTTTGGTTGTTGTTTGTCATTGTATTCTGAGTGTGATATTTGTTTAAGATCCTAACAAAAAAATAGTTCTTTCAAATGGAAGCTAAAAGAAAAAAAAAAAATTATTCTTGTTGAAACCAAGCTTGGTTACAAAATAGTTTTAACCACCTTTTGGAGTTATCATTGTTGAAAAACTAGGTTCTTCAACTTGGTTCCAATAAAAAAAACCTGGTCAAGACAATATAAAAAAGATTTAAAAAAAAAAATGTACAGGAGTAAGAACGAGACAAGTCTTTTATATATATATATATATATATATATATATATATATATATATGTATATATATTTTTTATAAGAAGAAAAACCTTGACAATTGGGCATAGGCTGTTGGATTGTGTTGCCCAACACATTTGTGTTATTTTTATACATAATTATTGGACATTTTTATTTTATTTTGTAGCTTATGGAATTGATTAAATGATATCATTATTGTTTGGTCTAACTATTAGATTAGTGGACTAGTTTATGGATGATCATCTGAATGAGCCACGTTATAGTTCTTGACTTGACCGCACCTATCATGATGCATTATGTGCTTACATATGCATTGTTATACTATGATAGGTTGGAAGGAGGTAAGTCAAAATTGCTCAGACTATGGGAGACATAAAGACTAATCTCCTGATGGTCTATGGTGTCTATCCATGGAAAGACCTCGTGTACGTTGAGTGTTGATCTTAATGACTAATGTTCCATTTCCAATGACTTGAAAATCAAAAAAGTGTATGCATACCTACAACTACCGATTTGAAAAGATTTGTTATCAAAATTGTTTTGCAGGAAAAATGTTTTTATTTATTAATATAAAAATATTATATATTTTCTCTTTTTACAAAAATCAATTTTAATTTATGAAATAGGCAATTTGTATTTTTGTTCCCTTTTTTTCTTTTGAGGACATTTTAATAATTGTCAAGGTAAGCCCAAGGGGCATTCTGGATGTGATCATTAGATGGCGAGCATCTCAGTTGGGGTTGGACTTTATGGTTGGTCATCTCCACCCTAAAAATATAAATATCTCAAGGTCACGCTTGCAAGAGGACTTTAGGAAAATCAAAATACCTTGTGGTATACCTATCTAGCTAGGGTGAGCACCCTAATTGCTTATAAGTTTCTTGAATTTTTTGTGGCTTTATCCTATTGTGATCTACTATAATCTCCTGCAAAAGATCTATTTCTCCAAAAGGTATGTCAATTGTATGTCTTTTATTAGTCTTTCATATTTGTGAAAAAACAATCTTATGATTTTTCTTTCTTTTGGGTTTGTATCATGTCTTTTCAAGAGCTCTTTTTTCAATATAGGCAATGCCAAGACACAGATATGTGTGAAAAAACTACATTGTCCCACCCTATGCGTTGAAGATACTTTTGCATGCCCTCCCATTGGGCCCACACGCTAGTGTTGCCTACACCAGATTGACAGGGTTATTTCTCATATATATATATATATATGGAAAAGGTTGGGCATGCCCAACCCTCATTGATAAATTTAATAAGGGAATAGAACTCTCCTTTGTCAGGCAGCCCCTGAGCCAACATGAGGGGCAATAAAGAAGATACATGGGCATCAATAAAGGGAGGGTGTTTTGTATTTCAAAGGGGAGGGGATGTCATTTCTGGGCATAGGGCCACATGACCAAGGAGCATTCTTTTATCTTGTTATATATATTAAAGGAAAAATAAAGTTACCTAGTTATGCGGCCCTGCATCAATATGGGGGCCAATGAGGGAGCGCACATGGGCATCAAGGGTGGGGCATAATTTTCCCATATGTCTGGGTGCAAGATCGCGCGATTGGAGAACATTCTTTTGCTTCATTACATATATTAGAAGAAAAAAAAGCACTCCCTGGTTGTACAACCCCTGTGCTCGTCCAGGGGCCAATTAGGGGATGCACATGCAAGTCATTTCTCCCCCTCTATGTCTGGGTGCAAGGTCACGGGACCGTGGATCATTCTTTTGCTCCATTACATATATTATAAAAAAAAGAACACTCCATAGTTATAAGACCCTTGTAGTGTGGGGGACAATGAAGGGCACACATGGGCATCAACTGGGGTGGGGGGCATCATTTTGCCCCCTTGTGTCTAGATGCATGGTCGTATAACCAGAAAACATCTTTTGCTACGTTACATGTATTATAGGGAAAAGAATGCTCCTTAATTGTGCAACCATTGTGCCAGCGTTGGGGCCAATGAGGGGGCACACATGGGCATCAATAAGTGTGGGGGCATCATTTTCCCCTCTAAGTTTGGGCGCAAGGTCTCACAATCATTGAGCATTCTTTTGCTTCATTACATATAATATAGGGAAAAAAAAAAAGAATACTACCTAGTTGTGTGGTCCTTGTGCTAGTATGGGAGGCACACATAGGCATCAACAAGGGTAAATGCATCATTTCTCCCTTTGTTTAGGTGTAGGGCAGTACAATCAAGAGCATTCGTTTACTCTATTACATATATTAAGGGGGAAAAGAATGCTCCTTAGTTGTGTGGCTCATGCACTAACGTTGGGGCCAATAAGTAGTTGTACATGGGCATCAACAAGAGTGGGGCCATCATTTTTCCCCCTCTATGTTTAGGCCGTGCAATCATGGAGCATTTTTTTCTCCAATTACATATTTTATGGGAAAAAGAATGCTCCCTAGTTGTGCAGTCCCTGTGCCAACATAAGGCCAATATAGGGTCGCACATACGTATCAACATGGGTTGATTTCTTGTGTTTCACAAGGTAAAGGCATCTTTTTTTTTTTTTGGTAAATGGTCAATCTATTCATTGTCACATGTAGAACGCATAGAAGAAGGATTACAGGCTCTTGCAACCACAGAGTGGAAAGCAACCATTTTGTCCTACATGGATTAGACAAGGCATTCCGAGCAAGGGAGTCGGCTACAAAGTTAGCCTCCCTTGGAATAAAACAAAACTTACAATCTAAAAATCGATCTCCCAAGTTGATAGTATCTCTGACAATGCATTGAATAGAGAGAGGAGCCTTATTCATAGCTTCAATGATATAGATAATCAGCTCCAGGCAATCAGCCTCAACAATAATATAGTTCACTACACTAGCAATCCCTTCCGACAAACTAGAACGAAGAGTCAAAGCTTCTCACTCCAAGGCATTGCAGCAACTCAGGGGCTCCGAAACAATAATCAAGGGACCTCCTCCAAGGTTAGGGATATCATTTCACCACCTTAGCATAAGGGTTGTGTGACTAGGGAGCATTCATTTCCCTATATATTATATAAAAGAAGGGAAAATGTTTTCTTTGAGGGAGTGTGACCTTTGAGCTCAGACATGTGGGGGGTAGAATGTCCGATCCGCTCCCCATGAAAGGAACATGGCTCTTATGTAGATGCTTCCTGTGCACTACCATTGACCATCACGCATGCGTAGGAATCGCACTCCCCTCAGGAATCACTTCCCATAAAAGAATATAAAGGGAGGAGGTTAGGTATGCCGTCGACTTTCCTAGAGATAGCACAAAGGGGAGGGCTAGGATGGGAGGGATATGGGCGTATTTTCTAAGAGATTGAAGAGAGAGATAAACACAGATCTGGATGTACTGGCGACATACCCAACCTTTCCTTGAATATAAAATCAGAAAAATACAAAGCTTTTTAACTTCATAATTTATACATTATGGTTCGTATCATAGTGCCACACCACTTTATGTTACATTACCTTTTTTTTTCTTTTTTTTTCTTTTTTGCTAATGATGGGTATCTAGGCCTTTGGCTTGACTAGTTCCGTGGGCCCATACTGACTCCACAACCGCGTGAATCGGGTTATACCGGGGTTGAATGAGAATCATTCAACTTTCACTAAAAACAGTGAAGTGCACTAAATAGCCCCGTGTGAGTGGCCCAAGGTGTGCCTAGTGGGAGTCGAACTTTGGATTTAGAGCTCGTACCAAGTTTGTTGCTCACCAATTGCGTTATCCCCACTTTATGTTACATTACCTTTTTAACTTTTAAAATATTGGTAAAATGCAACCCGTCATTATGTTGACTTTTAAAATATGGATTTTCTTATTAACACACTTGAATGTATTAAATAATTTATAATTTTATTTTTTTACTTTTTTGATATGATAATTTTTTCCCCCAATAAAGGTAGTATTGTCATTTTATATATGAACTCACATGACAGTAACATTTTTGATAATGATATAATGATTGTTACATTCAACTTATTTTTAAAATCTCTTTTATATCTCTATCTTATAAACCATTTGAAAATAAGGGAGACCATTAAGAGAAGATGTCAAGTTCACGATACCCTTATAGAAGTGTCATTCAGACACTACTTTTAAAATATTATAGTACTTTAATATATTATGAACATATGAAAAGTTATTACAAACCATGTCGGTTTGTCTCTTACCTCACCAACCTCTCAATAATTCTGCATAGTATTAAGAAGGGAACCAGCACCAGCTATGATCAAAGAGGAAGATGAGATGATGGTGAAAAGGTAGAAGAAGGGGAGTCCACATCATCTAGTGAGCAGTGATGCGCGGTAAGCATTAGACGGCTGAGAACATCTGGCCACTCATCCCAAGGGACTCTCAACCACCCGATGCTCATTGCATTGCACCGGTGCAACAACTACAAACAATTTTCAAATGCAAAAGCAAGATGAGGTTAAGTAGAGATCTAAGGGAAAGATCGACAAGGATGGAGCAAAGATGATGGGTTTTGGAGGTGAGAGGGGAGAAGAAGAAGGTAGTAAGTATGGGAGACTAGAAGTAGTAGTCGTCGGAGATTTCTAGGGCTTTGAGGAAGGAACAAGAGAATGGTTGGCATTCAGAAATTTGGTCATTTTTTTAAACTTGGACGAATCTTTTCAATTCTTGATCAGGTTTTATGATTTTTTTTTTCTGACTCATTTGATTTGATTTGATTTATGGTTGATATTAAGAAGTTTGGTCATTTTTTAAACTTTGATTAATCTTTTCGACTCTTGACCAGGTTTTTATGAATTTTTTTTCTCCCGTTTGACATGATCTAGTCAAAAGCTGTTTTTCTAGCAGTGCCTCGCATAGTGCAATTGGGGATCATATAGAACAAAGGTTCATGTCAACTTGTACTTGAAAATAAAGTAATAATGTAGGATGCATTTTACTTGGGAAATCTCAAGATAGGAGTATATGTTGAATGGACAGTCAAGACGAAATCCCTTTCGATGGCCAATAGTGCCAGATCATGGATTTAGTGCACGCTATCAGGTGGAGTATCGGTTATCTTCGAAATCGATATGATACAGGTACAAATTGGCACAGATCAAACCATATCGGGTAGATGTGCTCTTGGACTTCTTTAAAAATAAAAATAAAAAATCAATTTTTTTTTTTACAGTTTTACCACTAATTGTATCTTTTCACCAATACGGGATCAACCAGTATCAGTATCGGTGACTAGCAATATCGATATGGCCAACGCGATATTATACATCCCATATTAATAACAACTTTTCTTCTACAATCCGCCAGTTGCTTCTACGTAAAAGGCATGTATATGCTATATATATATATATATATATATATATCTTTGTTTCTCATGCCAATTAGAGTGACAAAATGGTTCAGTTTGTACGAAGTAAGGTGGAAAATCTTAGGATCTAATTGAGATGTATGAGGGATGCAGGTGAAAGAGTGCAAATGTTTGCATCCACTTAACCTAATCATTACTAGGTTAGTTTGGAGTGCAATGGTTAAGTCACAATATTACAACATGTTGGTTATAGGTTTAAAAATTGGAAGGCTCTTGTGTTGCAACTACCATAATTGAGAGAACCAATGATTGGATTCATGAAATCATTTACCCAATTAATTTTTTCAAATCCATTTTTTTGAAAGATAATCTTATCTTGTAAGTCTTTAAGTTAAACCCACCAATTAGTAGAGTTAAGACTCTTGTTCCTATTTATTAGTGCCCTCCCTTTCATACGATTAAACTGAATGTGGATGCTGCTAGTAAGGAAAATCCGGGCATTAATGGTGGGGGAGGCATTATTAGAAACAACAATTGGAATGTTCTTGCGGCATTCTCTAATTTCTATGGGGTGTGTTCAAATACAATGGCTGAGTTGAGAGCCCTTAGAGATGGATTGAGATTATGTGGGGAATTGGACCTCTCTGATTTTTATGTTAATTCTAACTCCTCCTTGATTGTGAAGCTGGTTACCCAAAGATCCTGTAATTTGTGGAAGTGTTGGTATTAGTTTTAGGAAATTATCAACCTTTGCGATTCTCTGAGAGCCCACACCTCATTTTCATTTTGAGAAAGCAATCGAGTAGCGGATTGGTTAACTAATTTTGCTTGTGAGTCTATTAGAAATTTGATTTTCAATAGTGATGATCCTCTTCTAGGTGATCTTAGTTGCATCATTCAAGAGGACAAAGCTGGTTTACCAGTCTTTTGAATGTAATAGTTATTTAATAAGTGTTTTCTTTTGGGTTTTGAGAGTGATAAAGTGACTTATCTCTCCTGGGTTGGGGTAAGTCGGATTATGTTCCCCTTGGTTTTTTATTATCAATTTCTTTTTTAATAAAATTCTAGGGACTATCTATAGTCCCAGATAATATTCGAGGTAAAAAAAATCAAAAATTAGAAACAACCTCTTTCGAAGCATGGGTAAAGGTGTGTATATTTACTTAACATGATCACTCCATTGAGAGATACAAAAGAGAAATTTAGACATATGCCCAAATTAACTCTAGATTTTCTACTAACCCTTTATGCCCAATTGTCACAAATCTAGCATATATATTATAGCTTGGAAAGTGGTACTAATACAATTATACTATTCACTAGTTTATGTGGATACCCTGAAACTGAATAGGACATTTTTAGGTAAAATATTTTCTTGACTGAGTTTGAACATTGCCTGCTTTCCTTAATAGAGAAATGAACACAAGAAAGTATAAATATGGCATTTTTCAACCCTCAAGTAACCTAGAGTATGATTGGCTCACATATAGACATATCTCAATCCTCAAGTGTAGAAACATTTGTTTCATTTTATTTTTAATATTCTTCCAACTAATAAAGTATTTATTTTAATGAGCAAGTGGTGCGATAAGTCCACACTCATTAGGTCTCGAGTTCAAATCTCCTACCTATTATCTCCTCCCTTCTATAGTGTATCCATATAAAATAAATAAATATTTTAGGGTGATTTACATTGAGCTCCCTTGATGTTTGCCTATATTACATCATCCCCTTAAAAATTCGTTTGTTATATTTAAATCCACCCAAATTAACACGAGAGATATTAGTTTTTGAAATGGAAAAAATGATTTTACCCCTCTCTTCTTCTTCTTTTTAACACCGTCGCGTGAGGTTGGCGTAAATCGCCCAAAAAAAAACCCCAGATATCCGCTAATAAGGGAAGTCAAGGTCTGAACTGATTGGTGTGATTTACAGGTCCTATAAAGGGTGTAATGTCTGAACTGGTTTTCAAGTTTTGATTGGGATCTTGAGATAGAAGCTGCAAGATTTGAGCGTAAAGTAAGAAAGGAAGTTGAGAGTGTAGAGCTTATTAAGTAGCTGATCTAACCGCTGATAAGGGGAGGAGGAGGATTTTTTATTCTTGTAGCTTTGGGGTGTCTCCGGGTTTGATGGATCCAAAGCTTGAGCTCTGGGTGAAAAAGTAGAGAAAAGCAGGGAGAAAGTAACGAAAGAAGAGATTGAAAACATAGAAGAATTTGGAGGGAAAAAGGTAAAGCAGAAACAGAGTGTGATAATGGGCATAGAGTATTTATGGAGAAGAGAAGAGAGGAGAAGATTAGAATATAGAAAAGGGTAAAAGGAAAGAAGAATTGCTGGTTTATAGGGATAGTATGGTATCTACAGATATCCAGAAATTTATTCAGTGGATTTGGAGAAGTGTTTTAAAAAGCAAATATCTCGATTAAAATAGAGTGGGATTTGTTCAAGATTTTGCGTGATAGACCAACAACCACCACACAATGCACCTCAAAACAGGTAGGTATGTACATACAAAGACCCACACCCACTTATACCTTCCTCCCTTGCCGTCTTTCATTCTCTCTAACTCTTTATGTTCCTCAGTGTCTGTCAATCTCTCTCTCTCTCTCTCTCTGCTTCGCTGGTATTTGAGCTTAAACAAATCGATCTGGGTCAATCTCTATTTTGTATTTCTGTTTCTAAATTGAAGAGACACTAGTTAGTAGTTAGTAGAAGAAGAAGAAGGGGTAAAATCATCTTTTTTATTTCAAAAATTAACATCTCACGGTGTTAGTTTGAGTGGATTTAAATGTAATAAACAGATTTTTAATGAGGAGGACGTAATATAGACAAATACAAGGAGAGATTGATGTAAATCAAGATGAATTTGTGATTCACATCAGATATTGTGGAGTGCGGTAATCAGGATGAATTTGCGATTGGAACTTATGCTACTATACTGAATTTGCCCTAATAGATCATGAGTGAAATACTATGAGATACTTGTCTTACCATGAAACTTTCTTATTTTTTTTTCTTTCAATTTGAGATATTTTTGAGCAGTAGCATCTGTCTCTCTTAAAATTAAAGAGCAACTCAGTGCACAAGGCTCTTGCTGCTACAGGATCTAAGAGGGGCAAATGCATGCAACTTTACCCCCTACTTCATAAGACTACTTCATAAGAGAGGTTTCCAAGTTTGAACATTCCCCCCCCCCCCCAAAAAAAAAAAAAAAGAAGACATTTGCACACACACATAGGATAGTCTTGCCAACAAGATTGTAGTCCTTTTTTTTTTCATAACATTTTTTTCCAATGGTGGTAAATCGATTCATTTCATATAAAATTGCATGAAGTTATACAATGGATAACTTTCAACATTTTGAAAATCATTTTTACTCCTGTATTAAATAACTTTTGAGAATAAGACAATAGTCAGTTAAAAAAAGGTTACAACTTCTTAATTCACCACTTTTTTCTTTTTATTTAACCCCAAAGGATAGCTGAGTTGGCAAAGAACTTTTGTCTCAGGAAGCGTATGGTTTTAACTTCGACTCCTCTTACCTCTTTGGGGCCACTCACACAGGGTGTTTAATTATCTTCACTATTTTTAGTGAAAGTTGAATGGCATTCAACCTTAGTATGATCTGATCCATATGGTTATGGGGTCAGTATGGACCCATGGGACTAATTATGCCAAAGGCCTAGATACCCATCACACCACTTTTTTCCTGGAAATATAAACTACGAAGGTGATCAAGAGGGGAAGGGAACAAGGGAGGCAAGAGGGAATTATAGATGAGACAACATGGAGTCAAGAAACTGAGACCTCCTGACGGGCTAGGCTCAACCGCACTAGGCCCCAATCAGCTGTTCTAGCAGCTGTCCTCTCTTATACTTCTCCACATTGGTGACAAGTTAACCATATTTTCAACAAAACAAACTGAATCATAATTTAGTGCCACCTGATCAAATGTAAACCAGGAATCTCATGCTAGCCACGGTTCCCAGTGATCCAAACAGCTGCATGGGTACCTTTTTGGGGGGAAACTTACAAACAAATGTGTATTCATTTGGCTCACCAAACTAGTAAGCCAACACAGTGTAGTACGGAGCTTTTTAACACATTGTATGTAAATTTGCATTAGGTCTTGGGAAACTGGCTTGAGGTAGTGGCACTTCGCCAATAGGTGAAGGCATGAGAACTCTATCGTACGCAACAAGAAGCTGCAATGGTGGTGTGTGCTCTGTTCCTTCCTGCAGACTTCATCCGTGGAGCCACTGGCACGATAGTCATGGTGATGTTCAGCAATGCTCAAGTACAGGTGCTGCACAGGAACGAAGATGGAAATTCACCAAATATTTATGAAAGCAGCAGCAATCTAAAACACCAATCCTATGGGCACCCAAGAAACACAGCATCTATGAAATCTGCACTATTTAAAATCAACTTGACCATGAACAATGACTAAATTTATCAATGTATTATTACATGACCATAATTAAAGACCAACTCTTGAGAAATAACCTAGCCTCCATTGCTGTACAAAATTTTTCTCAACTCCAATATTATTCCAGGTATCCGCCTCCCAGAAGCTGGAAACCCAACAATTAACTCACAAGCATGGGGAAAAAAGAAGGAAAAAGAAAAAAGAATCCGTCTCAAGTTGCAATTCCTGGTGACTCAAGACTAAATACAGAGTATATAATTAGAATTACAACACTGACAGATATTGCCGACTCACTATTGTACAGAAGATCACTTGTAACATGATCTCAAACATGTTCCCCGATGGAATACCCATTCTGTGCCCATTTTGCTACAGTTAATTCAAGAACTGACATCTTCCCATTAATCTTTTTGTATTACAATGTGCGGCGATGTCTTCTTAGGGAATAGCCGCAGATGAATGCAAGAGAGCAACGATAAATGAGACATGTAATTAAAACCTTCTCTTAAAGACCCACCCATTTGACCCATCTGAAGACTCGTCCTACTCTGAAAGGCAAACCGTAATCTTTGGCAACTGCAGGTTCTCTCCTTGCATTCTCTGGTTCAGACCAAACATACACTCCACGTTCTTGCCGGCTTCCAGGTACAGTGTTGTCCAAGATTAGAGCAATGAGGAATGCAATGACCATGTGAAATGACAGTAAAGTGTTCAGAACATAGTTCAACTGCGAAAATAAAATAAACCAACCTTTAGTAATCTAATCACAGTACTCACTACTTTGAGGTTCCCCATATGGAAACTTATTCAGGAGCTAAATCTAACAAGATTTGAGTTTAGTCACAGCTTTCATGACAGCTCCAAAGAGTATAACAGATAAACATTAAAACCTCATATATTCTCTTGCTTTTTCTGACATGTCTGAAAAGTCCTATAATGACCAAAAAATTTAGAAGATCCCAGGTAATCCACCTTTCCGAGGAACTTAAATTTTTCATATTTTCTTTTAGGAAGTAGATGAATTCCAATGGCTAAGACTTAAGCAGTAACACAGTTTAATCCTCAACTATTGAAAGTCAAGAAGAGAAGCATACCCCGCCATATTTGCTGCGAATAGGTCCATGAGATGCCACAATGTATGCCTGGAAATAGCTTGGGACTGACGAGTTAGCATTAGGAACAACACCATATTGCTGGAAGTAGGCAGGTATTGACAAGGAGAAAAACAGAGAGAGCCCAACTATGATAATATTCCTGGAGCTTCCTGCTTCACTGTAACGTAAATTTGACAGGCCTAACGCTGCAAGCATTGCCCACATGAAGCACAACAGCGCAGCAACCATGACATCGGGAATAGAAGCAATAAAGCCACCAACTTTTCCTAAAAGCATGAAAAGGAAGTGAGTAGTGTTGTATAAAGAGAACAAAACCTAGTAAGCAGAATTACAAAGGAAAAATATGCAACTGAGAAAATATGGAGAATTTTTCCAGACCTTGGTTGTCCAGCCACTCCCTTTAAAAGAAGCTATGAAAATTTGATAAATACTCTCTTTTGTAGAAATGGTTATGTTACATGCTTAAATAGTCATATAATCTGTGAGGTCTAACCCATGACTATAACTGATTTGACTAGTTGGATAACAACTCAAAACAATCAAATCAGATATATGTACAGGTTACACGTTGCAGATGCTATCAGTTTTGTTAACCATCAATAAGAGATGAATAAGGGGAAATTTTGGACAACTAAGGACTGCTCATGCTGTAAAGGTAAAGCTGCTATGCTCGAAAATTAGGCCTCAAGCCATTAAAGATTCATAAGCACAGTGAGCATGATATTCATCTATGAGCAACTGACAAGCTTGCTCCATCAAATAAATAAAGTCAAGCAGATCAACCAACACATGACTTCTTGTTTCTATTTTGCTTTATCTTTTTAAATATATATATATATATATATATTGCTGGGGGTAGAAGAGGGGAAAGAATTAATTGATAGACAAAGTTATTGAGGGAAATAATCAGCCAAAAACAAAACCATATTTTAAATGGATTTTGGTCCAAAAAGAACAGTGGGTAGTTACACTTCAAAGAGAAGCCTTTTCATCAGTCACTGCCATCTCACACCTTCCAGAGTCCAGCGTTAAGTAAATGGAAAAGTTTCACGAGATACTCCATAATACTTTGACCACGAATCAACATGCCAGCAAAGTAGGAAGAGATGCCGAATGCATCTAAACCTTCCATAGAAAATGGAATAAAATTTCATATGGAATTGGCGGTCAAATAGAAGGAAACAGACAAAGAAGAGGGAAAACAGAAACCTTTTACTTATGTTACTGATGGATAAGTATAAAGAAAAGATAGATATCTTCACATGGCCATCTTGGATCTAGCAAAAGCAAATGATTGGGTACCAAGAGAATCATGTGGTGTATTTTGGAAAAGTACAGTGTTACAGGTTGATATATTGGCATACCCAAAGATGTGTTATAGAGATGTGCTGACTGTTAGAACTAAGAACCTGATGACCAGCCAACATAGGCCAATATAGGCCCAGATTTGTTGGTCTTCATGGGCCATCCCTAGGCCCAAGCCTAAGGCCAATATTTAGACCATGCATGTGAGGAATTTATAGAAGTTAGTTGTCATTAATGGAGTTAATTTATATTAATGTTAGGTCAATGTTTGGTGGATGTGTTAGTATGCAAGCCATAGAGCTCTCAACCAAGAATTTGAAAATGAATGAGCTTCGGTTTTGTGCAGTAACGCCCCGGCCCCATTAACATTGCACAATATTGTTCTCTTTGGCCCGTGGGCCTCAAGGCTTTAAAACGTGTTATGCTAGGTTAAGGAGGCCGGAGGTTATTAACTAGCTCAGTAATCTCTCCCTAAACGATGTGGGACTAACCCTCACCGATCTCCCAAACCCCCTAATACTTGCCGTATTCTTGGGTGTTTACATCTGCCATTGTGCTGTCCAATGCAATGAGAGGTGAGATACATTTATGGTTAGTGAGAAACTTACCAAGGCTATAGGTGAGAGACCTTGATCCTAGTTTCTAATTCCAGTTACTTTCCTTACGTCCTAATCTGACCGTTGGATCACAGCCATATTTTAAGGGGGCATTCACCAATACTAGGGCATTGTTCAACCTTAGTCCCAAGACCATCAGATTTCTGGTTGATAGTCACTGTTAGTTGCATATCTGATTTTATTATTTACCCTACAGTCCTCCTGGTTGGTTAACTACTTGCACTTGTAAGTCAGAATCACTAGGGGATAGACACACTACTACACTAGTCACCAATTATAGTGGACCTACGCCAAGGGTCAGCATTGAATCCTTAACTCTTTACATCTGTGATGGATGAGACAACTAGACTCTAGATATAAACAGGACGAGATCCCAGTGTATTGTGTTTTTTATTGACACGGTTTTGCTTAACAAAATTAAATGCCAAGTCAGAATTATGAAGGTTGCTTTAAAACCAAAAGGTTTTAAGATCAATTGGATTAAAACAGAATATATGGCTTCCGATTATGATAGGAGAGATTTTAAGATCAATTGGATTAAAGCAGAACATATGGCTTCCAATTATAGATAGGAGTGGATGTAGTGTTTAAGACTGTTGACCCATGGACCATTCTGTGGGGGTTTCAATGGTAAATAGTGGGGCAGAGTTTCAAAAGGATGTCACAAACTATTAGTCAAATAAAGTGGAGTTCCCCCACCCCTCTTGTTTTTTTGAAAGAACTATATTTTGGAAAAATGAAGAGAGGATTTTCTAGTGTATTCTGCCCTCAGCACATTCCACAAAAGCTGAAGAGTATCTCCATAAAACTTTTGTAATACCAACAATGTTTTATGGAACTGGATGTTAGAAAACAGAGAAATGATATCTAGAATAAATAAGCATATCAAAGAACAGAAAGTTAGGCAAGAATATCACCAAAAGCATTCAAAGAAGCTTAAAGAAGCACCAATTGGTGAAAAGATGAGAGTAAGTTGAGAAGGCCCAATCATGTCAGACAGAAACCAACGAATGCTTTCACTGAGGAAAAATTGGGGGAAAATGTCCTGGGTTGAACCAGTGACTCTGCCTGCTTTTGAGTTGACAGCAGATGTTGCCTTAAATAGAGAAGAAGCACAAAACATTATTCATGTAGCTTAAAATTAAATAGATATGAATGACAATACAAGATTAACATAGATGAGTGTATTATCAATGAAGTTGGGAAAGGCTTGGTGAGTTGAGTACTTACTTGACATATTTAGTATGTCTGAGAAATATACATATATATGTATATATATATATATATATATAAATATATATGGGAAAAAGAACTCTGTCCAGGGGCAGAGTGCCTGCGCCCAGGCAAAAGGTGAGATGAAATGACTGCCCCACGGCCCCCACCCCCCATGAAACACTCTATTCCTGCCCCTGTTGATGCTTCTAACTGCACTCCCATTGGTCCCCACACTGGTGTTCCCTATATACATATATATAGGGAGAAGGATAGGCACACCACCCATGTGGGTGAGCTTGCGGGCAGCACCAACGGGGGCATGAGACTGGGTATCATACAAGAGGCCGGTGGGCCATTTCAAAGGTGATGTGGAAACGGGGTTTGAAAACCCTATTCAGTTCGCTTATAGGCCCACCAAGAGTTAAGCAACTCAAACCACAAGCACTAATGGCAAACAGTAAATACTTAGTAGTTTAAAACAGTGGCAGTACTGTAATTAGTGAAAGTTTAAACCACAAGAGGCTAAAACAAATAAGGGACAAATAATGTATGAATAAAAGGGGTAACTTTGGAATGAGAAGTAAATTATGGACATGAAGGAAGAGGGGTTAAAAGGGGCTTTAGTTATACCCAAAGAAGAAGGATTTCTCTCCAACCTTCGCACAAACCAGAAGCGGATATCAGAGGGCTTACGATGGAGGTAGCTCCTTCAATTCTTATCGGTTACGCCTGAAATTTCAGGTGAAGGCGGGAAAACCAGTGGTCTCTTGAATCCGACAGATAGGCACCTCAAAACAGCAAGTAAAGAGGGGTTTTGTACCCGCATCTCAGATCTGGCGGCAAACAGAGAAGCAAACACATGTCTTTGTTCGATCCTCACAAAGAGAGATATTTTGGGAGATGAAACCCTTGGGTTAAGATCTCCCAGGGTAGGTAAACCACGCCCAAGACAAAAGGCAGAACAAAGGAATGGGATGAAGAATCGAACCAGCTTTGTAACTGTTCTAATGCTGGTTGCAGGAAACAAAACAGGGAAAAAGAAAGAGTAGAAGAAGAAGGGATGAGAGAACACAAGGGCCGGCAGGCCACGCCACACCCACAAAGGGTAGAAACAGGGACTCAATATTTCTTCAATTCAAAGCTAATCTCTAGAATCATTTTGCAGAAATTTAAAGAACTACATAAAATTGGAAATCAATTAAAAGATGGAAACTACTCTAAAATAGAACCTAACTCCAAAGGAAATTGCCTACATATCTACCCAAGTAAACCAACCTTCTGAGACAATGAAAATCAAATAAACTAAACGGGAGAGGCATAGGTATGCCACCGGTATACAGTAAGCTAGCGAACAACACCAATGGGGGTGCCGAATGAGGTATCATATAGGAGGTGTAGAGGGTCATTTCAAAAGGGGGAAGAGAGAGAGAGAGGCACAGTGGGTGCTAGCTTACGGTATACCAGCAGCATACCCAACCTTTTCCCTAAACTATATATCGATTCCCTAATTATCAACTACCAACCCCCTTTAGACCAGAAAAACCGGTTTGGTCTGATTGCGTCTCGGCTTAGGCCTCCAAAGAGGGTTGGTTCGGTCCAGCCAAGCCAAGGCATCAAAAGGGGGGGTGGGGAGAGAGGATAGACACATTAGGCGGTGTGCCCAGCCTTTTCGCAATATATATATATATATATATAAAGCGAGAGAGAGGGTTCTAAGGTAGATCCAAATGTTCCCATGCCAAATTACATTCAGAGCATTGGATTGATGTCCAGTACGACGATTGTAGGTACCAAGGGCCAAATAAAGGACTGCCAGTCCAAGAAACAGTCCACACAATCAAACTAGCTTGTGCATGTATAAAACTGAGACAAGTTTCTACATAGATGTTCTCTAGTCAGCAATTCAATTTTATAAAACAGAAATATGAATCACACTTACCCACAAGAGACAAGAGTATCAAAATGCAAGCACCTAACTCAACTGATCTTCGGCTACCCATTTTGGTCACAGCAATGGTATGCACATTTTCAGTAAGAGTTGTAGAACCAGTCCCTGTACCCCAGAGACCTGCCAAAAGACTTGTAAGGCCTTCAAGACCAATACCACGGCTCAGAACACCTGGTGTTGGAGGTCTGGATGCAACCAATAACGATGATGCATGGTATGAGCCAACCTAAGAATTACCAATGTAGAAATATCAGGGGTCAGCTATGAAGTAATCTTTAACATTGTTAAATAACTCAAACAGCAAATTACATACAGAAGAAAGTAGCAAACTACAATTAGGGTTCAGCTTATTACAAACTTTCCTCAATATGTTTGCTGTGAAATCTGGAAAAGTAAATAAAAGCTTTTATGTCGGATCATAAGGGAATAATGCATTAAATTTCCCCTCACATTTGCCAAGGGACAAGAGTTCTAAATCATCATGCATTCTCCACGAACAACCAGAATCATATGTCAAATCCTACATGTGCACAATATGCTTCTAGATAAATCAAGTACCATCCTTACAAGTTCAAGAAACTTTCAGCTGGATTTCCATCAGACACTAACAATTTCGAGAGTTCTAGTACTCATCCTATCTACGAAATGCAAATTAAACTAGGAAAAGACGTTCAATTGTGGTCAAATACAGCAAAAAAAAAAGAGAAAAAAATAAAAAAACAACAACAATACAGGCATACCGATAATTACACCTACAACATAGCAAGATATAGCATTGCTTCCAAGTGTATTCTGTGTTAGGGATATGCCCACACTCCTATAGTTGGTTTTGATGATAACAAACATATGAAGGTATGTCACAATTTTCCTTTAAGTATTGTTTTGTAGAGACTTCATATCAAAGATCGAATCTGGTGAATGAAACGAAGAAATGAAGATTGAAGTCATCAAATGAAGAGTATCAACAAGTTGGCATCAATGCTTGAAGAATATATCATACGAATTTAAGCTTCAAGATGTCAAGACATGAAGCTTAAAGACATGGAATTGCAAACAAGAAGAAAAGAAGATAAAATGCCAAAGAGTGGAAGGTTCAAGTGAAGAAGAAGACCACTAGGATAGATTGGTCATTTTTTTTAATGTAATTTGTAATTTCCACATATATATATATATATATGCACTCACCACATGCATGTGCATTGCATCATACTAGAATGACCATAGAGCATACCTTGACCAAGTATGGAAAGTCTCTAAGTGGTGAGGAACATATTAAGAAAAATGTGTTCTAGTGAAATTCTATGAAAACCACATTAACCTGACTCAAGGGTATTTTAGGGAATCTTAAAATTAGTATCAGGAGATGAAACCTCCATAGAAGTTGTAGGAAATTGAGTTGTGATTCCAACGCAACTAATCTCAGATCAATCTGAGGTCAGACCGAAAAGTTATGGTCAAAACACTGACGACTGGTCAGTATGACAGCATTCTGTCAAAACAGAGTGTCATGTTGGCGGTCGACCAGCTACCGATGGAGGTCGACCGGTGGTCCCAGAATACATCCGTTAGAGCCTAATTTCCTACCTAAAATGCTTCACTAAGCTCACCTATAAATACCTCTAATACTACTCATTAATTAACAATAAATCCCAACTTTAGAGAAGCATTATTTGAGCATTAAAAGTGAGAATTGGTCTACACCATCTCTTGAGTTCAAGTTCTTCATTTTACATTTAAGAGGAACTCAAAACCATCTACAAGTCTTCATCTACATCTTGGCATTTACATTACAAGCATAAAGAAGGCTTCAAAAGGTGCATTCATTCTATTATCATTGTATATTTCATTTGCACAACACCGGAGGTAATTCTCTTTTATTCCACTTCTCCATTTTCTATTTTACATTAAGTCTAGACAGTACTTAGGCTTGTGTAAGGACCCTCTTATCCTTAAGAGATTGTAAGGATCCTCTTACCTTAAAAGAGTGTAAGGTGCATCTCTACCTTAAAGGAGATTGTAAGGTGCATCTCTACCTGCAAAGGAGATTGTAAAGGTGCCTCTCTGCCTGTAAAGGAGATTTGTAAGGATACTCTTATCCGTGAAAAAGATTGTAAAGGTTTTCTTCCCTACCCATCGTACTGAAAGGGAGAACTAGTGGAATACCTTACAAGAGGATTCTTATAGGGAGTGGACTAGACTCAGATTGAGTCGAACCACTATAAATCTTGTGTTGTGTGATTGTACCTATTTTATTTATTCCGCATCGTTTTTAACTTGCAATCACACTTGGGACCTATACATCGAAAAGAGTTAATTTTCACTAGTATAACCTATTCACCCCCCTAGGTTATTTCAATCTGAACCAGAACCTGTCTAGTTTTTTAAGGTGGCAGCAGAAGCGATTCGATACAATATCTCATCCAAAACTTTTAGGAATGGGGATTTCAATGAGTCACATCACATAATCTAATAAGGGGGATACACAGATCACCTAGAAGTAACACAAGTGGGTGCTCATCCAAAAGAACGCAGCACTCGAATGTGATCACCAAAGCTTGCACCTTCTCCAATAGCTGAATCCCCAGTGAAGAAGAAGAAAACTCCTCTTTTTCTCTCTTCAATCTCTTAACCCCACTTTGTATAATAAGTAGTGCAATTATGTTTTGGCCAAAGCCTCTTTCCAAATAGAATAGGCTTAGTTAAGATATTACAACCTAATGGTCTAAATCACGTCACATTGTGTGATCCTAAAGGGCGGCCTTTAAGTTATACTTAACTGCACTTAAGGATGACACTACAAAAGGCGAAACCTGAAAAACCCTAGTGGTAGATATTTTCATTATACCTTCTCCCCCCAAACTACCTACATCCGCAATGGGTCTTGCAACCATGGAATAAAAATCACCGCCATGATATAAATTCATTGCATTTATTTACGATGGTATCAAGAATATAGATTGAACACAACATTTTAAACAATTTTCAAATATAATTTATTTAATAAAATAATGAAATAAATACTTTTTACAAACTCCTCACAAAACATTTACAAGGCCTTGGATTTCGAACACTCAAAGTCTGACAACTCTATTGGAAGTTCTCCCTAAATGGGTAGCGAAAACCCTATTGAGTAACACCCCCATTGCCATTTATATCGTGTACACTGAACAGCCAATGTGTACTCAAACCTGTCGGTAAGACATCAACCATTGACCCACAACAAGTGCACAAAACACAAATGCAACTTAACTGTAAGTGTCTCTCAGGTACCGGGAAAAGAAACTATAGAAATTTTGGGTTTGATGAACACATCAAAATGTCAAAATATCTAACAATATTTCAGCATCTTTTGAGGCATTTCATAATTTATGACATCATATCAAGGAGATAAAACTCTTTTAGAAATTTTGTAGTTTCTTGTTTCAGGGCCCGAAACTCACTGGAGGGTCTGCAGCTATATCTACAGAAAACCAATTTGAAGGTCTGGGAGAGAATCCCTTCAAAACCACAGTTTTCAAGGCATCCCAGGCACCTTTAGGGTGTCAAGGTAAAGCTTCACCTTACTGGATGTAGGTTAAGGTGACCAACTTAGTCCTCCTTGGTTGCTGGGCAGTCGCCTTAGCTGTTTTGTGTGTGTGTGTGTGTGTGTGTGTGTGTGTGTTTTGTTATATAATATATATTCTTTTCCCAACTTTTTTTTATTTGGCAATGTACAGGATTATAATGTCAGTGATAAATGGAATCCTTGAATTTTAAACTTGCTATACTGTTGCATTTTGTTTTAATTGCTAATTCACTACTACAATCAACTTTGATCCTTTTTGGCATATCAAATATCTCTATCTTCTTTGTTAAATTTGTATTTAACGGATGTTTTTTACTGCTAGTTCGTTGTGAACAATCGAATTATGTGACTGCTGATTTTTACTGCTGGTTTCTTTAATTGGCAGATAATTTACTTGTGATTCTTATGATGTGTTTATACTAGAAATATAGGATGGGGAAAAAGTACCAGGGCACCTAGGCACCTATGTTCAAAACCCTTTCAGAAAGCGAATAAATAAGTCCCGAGTCTCAGAACACTACAGCTGGACTCGTGATGAACTACTCAAGCATCAAGACACTTGATGCAGATTAATTACCAAAATAGGCTTGTTTTATTAGGAATAAGCCTAGGGTTGGGTTCCATACATGTTAGGCTTTTGATCCCATGTGTTTTGAGTGTAATAGACCACTTTTATGGGTCTAAAAAGGGGGCTCTAAGATTGAGTACGGGATTACTAGTTAGTTTCCATTTTCATTAGTTTCCTTTCTAGTTGGGCTTGATTTGAGTTATATTTGTTTCCTTATGAGTCAAGTTATTAATTGAGTCAAGTCCTTAGTAGTTAGTTTCCTTTTTCAACTAGTTTCTAATTTCAGTTAGTTTCTAATTTCAGTTTTTAGTAGCTATTGTATTAGGAGAATATTTGGTTTCCTTTTTGAGGAACCTTCTATTTTGTAATTCCCTCCCCCATTAACATTATAAATAAAGAAGAGGAGGCTCCTAAAGGCCTAGATGATTTTGATAAAAAATTTAATGGTTGTTGCTATTGTCTTCTACATGGAGATTTGTCTTGTGTTTGATCAAGGCTGATGGAATTGGTGTTTGATCCAATTGACTTTCAGCGGTGTGAAGCACAAGAGGTCCTCTTCCTTAACTCATCTTCTTCTTCTCTCAACTACACAAAGTGTTATTGATTTGCTCAAGTTCTTACAGGTATTAAATTCAGTTTTCCTTCTCAGTTCTGCCCAGAAAATTGCATACTTTGTTAGCAATTTTCAGAACCTGCGTAGACCTAATTCATCATTCCATTAGTCCCCTTATTATCTGCTTCTATTCTGATTTCTGACACCCTATAATCTGAGATTGATATTCTTAATCTCAGATCTGATCTCACCCTTGTTATTAATCTGTTTTGAACTATTCTGATATTTGATCTAATGTTCTCCAAGAATATCCTGCAACATTGGGACTAGGTTGACTTGTCAATCCTAGTTCTACATGTACACATCCCCATGTTTACCTCTCTAGATACAAAATACTATTTATTACTATATGTGGATATTACAAATCTTTCAGCTTTTCTCACTTCTGATTCCCAATACAATTAAGATTACACATTCAAAAGAAGCCTAATATATCAAGAAAATATTAACCTTAATTTTCCATGGTTCAAAGTTTAATGAACCAGGACAGATAAAGCAGTCATGAAGGAAGGGTGTTTAGGAAACTAAAAACTTAGGGGAATGAGATTTTACAGTTTCCAGGTTAAACACAAATTAGGGTAAGATACATAGAATTAGGACCTTATAGGATTAAGCTAAAAGAGTAATGAAATAACCCAAAGTAATATACTAAAATCTCAATAAACGATAATAAAGGATGTAGAAGTTACCTTTGGAACAAATAAGTGAAAATCAAACACTAGGTGAACTCCATAAAAAAGGGTAAAGATCAAAAGAAACAAAAACGGAGCAACAGGATTAACATCTTGATGCATGCAAGAGAAAGGAGAAGCGAGAAAATAGAAACAGATAATAAGGAAGGAAATTAAGTAGAGATAAAGAGATAATGAGTAAATAAAATAGAATAACTAATAGGAAAAGTTGGCTTGGATGAGGAAGCCCGACTCATCTTGTTTAGAGATAAATTAGGGATTTTTCAAGATGTCTGCTCATTTTCCATTACCTCATATTTATACTACTAACACATACACAGTAGTTGTAATTCCTACAACTCTTACTTCCCTACTCATACATTTTAATGCAACTACTACTAACTACTCCCCCCATTACATCCATATTGCCTGACCATATCCACGCGCTATTGACATAGAGTAAGAATAACTACTCACTCCAAGCCGATTCATCCAATATATCTCATGTCCACATGGCAGCCCATATGTTGAAGTCAAGCATGTAATATTCCCTCCCCCTCGAATTGTCCTTGTCCTCAGGGGCAATGAAACTAAGAAAGATAATTGTCCATCAGGATCCCATATCTTAAGCAGGAAAATCCCAATTAACGAAGCCGGAATGGTCATCTCAATGGTATCTCCTTAAAAAAAATGGTGAATGATTTGTATTGCTTGGGCTTCTTCTTCCTCGTTGGCTGCTTTGGGTGTACAATAACGATTTAGGGAGTCGAATACTCGAATTTATTAGATAACGCCAGCAATTTTTTCATGATTTCATCCAACAAGGCCAAACTCCTCGCTTGAATATCATGAATCTTATTGAAATTTTGCTCCATGTGTGTGGGTAATCATTGGCTCTGATACCAATTGATGTGAGCACAAGATAGAAGAAAAGAGAAAATAGAAAGCGATAAGGAAGGAAATTAAGAAGAGATAATTACGAGATAATAAGTAAATAAAATAGGATAACTAATAGGAAAAGTTGGCTTTATAGACAAAGCCATGTGTCTTGGCTTGGATGGGAAGCCTCCTTATCTCCTTTAGCAATAAATTAGGGGATTTGCCAAGATGTCCTCTCCTTTTCCATTACTTCATATTTATATTGCTTACACATACACCGTAGTTGTAATTCCTCCAACTCTTACTCCCCCCACTCGTCCATTTTAACATAAATATTACTAACTACTCCCCCCATTACATCCATACCCCTTTAATATATCCACATACTGTTGACATACTATAAGAATAACTACTCCCTCTAATAAGCCGATTCAGCCAATATATCCCACATCCACATGGCGGACCAAGTGTGGAAGTTAAGCATGTACCACATCATGTCAATAACTCTTTCTGTAAATATCTGATTGACAACAATTGAAGAACCGATTTCTCAAATCAGGAAAGAAATCAAGAAAAAATATCTAAAATAATGAAGACTATTTCATCTCAAGATCTCAGGGATGAAAACAAAGAATCAAATATTTTATATCTTATTATTAAAAAATAAAAAATAAAAAAACTGGAAAGCATCCAAAGTAGTCACCTGCTACAAGGTTAAGGTCTAAGGGCTAAAATTCAGATTCTTTTCAGAAAATTCAGCAAGTTGCAATGGTGCGGACTTTGAAATCGGGGCTGTATAATCAGTCCAAGTGATGCTGATCAATCACATAAATGGACTTATTTTGGTGGAAATAATTGGGTTGAGTACTATACATGTTGGGTTTGGTCCAATGGTTTAGTACTCGCCTAACTTTAAAGGCCCGTTTGATAATGTTTCTGCTGTTTCTTGAAAGTAATATACATGTTGGGTTTGGTCCAATGGTTTAGTACTTGCCTAACTTTAAGGGCCCGTTTGATAACGTTTCTGCCGTTTCTGTTTCAAAAAACGGCAGAAACATAAATTAAACAGAAACGGAAGAAACACAAATTTCCGTTTCTAGAAACGGAAACGGAATTGAAGGTGTTTGATAAGTCATGTTTCTGGAAATCGACAATAACCAGCGAAAGAATGGCTACGAGTCGTTTCCAAAAACGGTGAATGGGTCGTTTTTTGAACCATAAATAGGTAGAAATTTCAATTTCTATTTCTGAAAACAAGTGAAACAAAACAGTTTTATCAAACGCTTTTTATTCCGTTTCTTGAACGCGTTTCTTGAAACGTTATCAAACGGGCCCTAAGTCTCATGCTTATCCTATTCAATGGAAATAGAATGTCGACAGTGACCTGAGGCTATAGTCATGCACACTCAGACACGTGCCTGCACCCTAGCTAGTTGCCTGACTGAATGCACAAAGGATGCAGTTAGGAAGCAAATGAAATGATGAACCATCATCAGTTCAGGAATAAAAAACACCAATTTTTTTTTTTTTAATAGAAAATCTGGACAATCCTAGGTGATGGCCTGGCTGGTAGCCAGGGCAATTACTGATGAATCATGCATTCAGGCAAAGTAATACCCAAATGTCCTGTATGTCCTAAAATTCATTACTTTTGATGGGGGAGGCGTATCTACGCTTGAAAACTTTTTCATTCATGTGAAGGCATCTTGCAATTCATCTATTTGAAATTAGATAACAAGAATCACTTCAGATTGAAGACACAAACCTCCCAATAACTGTTAAACACCTAAGGAGCCTTGGCCACTGAAACAAGCATAGCAAATTAATACCCAAAAGTCCCATATACCTTAGTGTCCGTTACATGTTTGATGGGTGACTGAGGGTCTCTAGGCTAAAAATATCGAAGACTGATCTGCAGGAATATTGAAACTGATCTTGATCTTCATCTTGATGGTTTCATCTCAGATTGGTATTTACATAACAAGAGAAATAAAAGGGCATAGACAAAAAGGAAAACTAAAGAAGAAACAAAGAAAATAAATCCCCTTTTCTCAACCAACTAGAATAATTTCTTTGTATTCCTTATTTCCTTTCTACATAAAAAATGACCAAACATCCAGGGCATAATGCATTACATTAGCAGCTGCTAGACTCTTATTATCAAAATCCATTTAACGGCAACTAAACAGGATAAATGAAAGTACAAGGGTTGTAATCCTACATATCATCATCAAAATCCAAAGGCAGTATAACTGAATAGGCAGGGCCTGTGCCTAAATTATATGCCCTAACTGTCTCCTAGTGGCCTATGCATAATACACTTAGAATCCTAGGCAACACACACAATGTTATGCTTAGGCTGGTGCAACACCTAGGACATGCCTTGAAACACTGTAAAATACAACGATATCCAATAAATTTCTTAAGACCACGCAAAGAAGAGGTAGGAAACTCACTGAATCAACTGATGCAATTATGGACACCACACACATTACAATAGCCATTTTCCAGTCAAAGACAGGTGTACCCCACTGTAATGGATATGGAAATCTAAACCAAGGGGAATCTTTCAATGCATGAGAAGTATCTACTCGACAGTGCTTCATCCTTGAAACATGTTTTCTGCAGCCTTCAGACACAATATTTGAGACGGGAACATTTATGTCACAACCCTTGTAATTATATGCACCAGCTTCAGAAAGAAGGAAAGCTGCAGCCCATGTGATTGCAAGACCCAAGGGAACCTGAAGGACATATCAAAAAAATATTAATAAAGTTTATGGGAAAAATCTCTAATAAAATTATTAAAATGTGCTGAAAAATAGAATAATCACTGAACAGAAAAAATTATAGACTTACTGCATAAATTAGAAATATACGATGACCAAAGACAGATATTTT
The DNA here is from genome assembly GCF_013358625.1 of Macadamia integrifolia. NCBI lineage: Eukaryota > Viridiplantae > Streptophyta > Magnoliopsida > Proteales > Proteaceae > Macadamia > Macadamia integrifolia. The sequence continues at coordinate 14,141,026 of NC_056568.1, read as the reverse complement.
ACGAAGATACTGCAGCAAAATTGCAGGGAGGCATACATTAGACATTTGGGAATCATATAGTGCAATCATAAAAGTTAGCAAAAAACCAGAGTTAGCCACCATTATCATGTTAACATGATAGCATAATAACATGCGAGTAACTCCCAAGATTTAATGTAAGCACAACTAGAATCTGGAGGCTAATATCTGCTTACAAGAGAAAAAATGATGACTAGCAATATCTGCACTGAACCAATCTCAATGCAGGTACCCACTTGAGGGAAACCGTAGCTATAGAAGGAGAGTCCAACAGCAGCAATTGTAGGGGCTACAACCACTGGATTGATCAGCCTGACAAGAAAAGGATTGCATAAAGATGAGAAATTGGAAATGCTAACAGGAGTATTTAAATTCAGCAAGTCAATGCAGAAGAAATACAGGTTTTACAGGACAAAACCTGTGATTTGGAAAGCTAAGTGATTTCATTAATATCAACACCTACTGCCTCATCTTAGAAAGTCCCATCATAAGCTCTTACAAACAATATGCACTAAGGTTTATGATACATATATAGTAAGTTGATTATTTCAGATACATGATACTTATAAAGTAACTCAATCACATTCTATTTCTCTAATTTCTTCATCAATCTTCATTGCAAAAGACTCAGAGAAACAAAATAGCTGAAAGGACAAAGGAATCAACAGATAATCCTAAAGTCCAAAGGTAGCTTGAAGACACATTCATAAGGCTTAAACCCACTATGAGACTCAACTCTGTGCCAATTTAAACAGGAAGGCCTCATGCGATACCCTAACATATTTTACTCTCCTTTTTTTTTTTTTTTTTTTTTTTCCCCTTTTGAGGGACTGAGGGGGGGGTTGGGGGGGTGGGGTGTGGGAGACTCTGATCGTTATCTTTGCTGGATTCCCTTCACTTCCACCCTCCTTGTTTCGCAAAATATAGCTAAAGAAACTTCATAAACAATTAAACATCCATTCCTTTAATATTGTCAACATCTACTCTGTCCACAATAGCAAAATGAAATATCTAGAAGGTGATGAAAAGACCCAGCATTATCATTATGAATAAATTGAATACATTTAATAACTGCAAACACTTTTATTTGTTTCTCACAAAGAAAAGATTCCAGCAAGAGATGCAAAGGATACTTCTATATCCATGTATTACATCTATGTACTTCTCACAAACTGATAAATAACTTTTGTTGCTTTCAACAACCCACATGGATACACAAAGAAACCGATAAAACGTAAAAAATAGACAAACAAGAAGATTTTAAGAAGCAAACCTCAGAAAAAGTGACATGAGTCCACTATACCCCAATACTGCTTGAAATGCAGAAGATATGATAATAGCACCTTGCAACTCCTTCATGATATGCCTAAAATTCTGTAACAGTAAATGATTTATGATGAGGCTTAATTGAAGTCACCATGAATAAATAAGCTATTAATGAAAGAGTAATGAGTTTTATAAGACAAATAAATGCATTTCAGAAGCTCTCAGTGGTCAACCTATTTCTGCATGGTGACAGAATCTTCAGCTAGATGGCATTCATTGCTTTTATAATTTCATCACCACTAATAGTCATGCATATCATAACTAGTGATAAACAAAAAATGTATCAATCTAGTAACTTTGACAAATTTATGGGATATTTCACACACAAACATGAAATTTCCTATCTTTTTTTGGCCAGGGAGTGTTTTCTGGTTCGAACTAGAACCCAAACCTTGGTTGTGCGTGGGATTCTAAAGAAGACAATGGCATAGACAGAGACTTCCAGCTCCCCCTGTTCACAGCTTTGAAACTGAAGGCTTGATAGGTAGAAGCTCTCCAGTTTTGTGTTCTGGCATGCCTCAACGAGCAATTATTGAATCCAACATCTTCCGATACTGGAATTAAATTGTATATCTAAATTTGGCTATAATCACAGAATTCCAAAACAACAAGCCTATCCAAATGGGGCCCAAGTGGCTTCTAGCTATTTTCCGTTGAAATGAATGAATACTTAATATGCAGCAAAAACTAGTAGATTATAGATAGCAATAAAAATTGCTGATTGATGCGTCTCAGAATAGAATGCTTGGAGAAAAGGAGTATAAACTACTAGTGCTTGAAGAAAAAAGTGGTTGAGAGAGAGAGAGAGAGAGCATGAGTTTTTCAAACTTGGGTTTGGTGCAACATTCAGCCTCCTGAAAGTAGAATTAATAACTGAAAGATCATCAGTCTGTAGGAAGATTGTCAAAATTATATAGACTATTACAACTTTTTGGAGATCCTGGAAATCGTGAAGAGGAGTTGAGGAAATAGCAACTTCAGGATCCCTCCACAAATATATGAGAAAAAATCTGATGGTAATGCTCAATCAGCCGTCCACTTCATGGAATACCCATGCCAATCAAGATTATGAGAACATTACCAATAAGGTAAACTTAAACATCCAGTCTGGACATTAAAATAGAAAAAAATATATATATAATTATGTATCTTTTCTCACTTTACAATTAATAAATTGATAAATTGCGTCAAGTTTTTAACTTGTAAGATAAGGGAGAGTGTTCTCTCAGCAATTGGTATAGGAAGCACACCAACGAGAAGTGATGAAACAGTTTCACACATATGGGGCAGAGAGGTCATTTCATGTGAGGAGAGAGAGAGAGAGAGAGAGAGAGAGGGGATGCTAGTGTACTCTCAGCAATCGGCTCAAGAATATTTCTTCCCTTAAACAATCTGATCAAGCTATTTCTCAACCATAAAAAGTGACTTCCAAGAGAGTACAGAATGGATTGTTTCAAGGTATAGGCTTGAAGATCCTTTGTACAATACACGTCATTCATCTCCTCAATGGCATGTAAATCTTAAACAGTATAGAGAACCAATGTAGCAAATCATTGCACAAAATGACTTCAATAGATTCTTTTGATGCAAGACTAAGAGCATTGGGATTAAATAAAAGTCACCAGAACTGACCACGGTTTCCCAGAATCTTCATATCAAAACTTGAAAATCAGTATATTAGTACATAAATAGAAACATGATGATGGGAGAGGAAACCTACATTGGCATTCAGTCCTTGGAACTGAGGTGAGTTAATTATTGCGAGCGCTGGAGCCAGATAAACAAAAGATGGACCCTGTATCAATGGCAATCTTGACCCAAAGAACGTATGCAACAGTGTCGTCACCCCTGAAACGAAGAGTACAGTGGACACTACAATTGAAGTATCCTCCTGACCCTCACTAACTTCCATTAGACCAGATGATCTACAATTTAGCGTGCACAAACAAAAGACATCCTAAAAAAAAAAAATATAGAAAACTCACATGACTGCCGCCCATTGCTGGAACTATGACCAGTGGAATGAGAATCAAGGAACCCAACATGGAAACATAATGCTGAAGTCCGTACAGACCAATAGGAACTGAAGCATTTACAGGAAAATCCGTCACAGATTGAAACCATAAGAAAAATTGAAAAAGCACATTCTTTTTCCAATTTTTGTTGTGAACCAAAATAAAATATTTTATAAAACTCACCGAGGCCAGGGGTGTCTCTAAGCTCGTACTTCATATGAGAGTGGCGTGCCACAAACCCTTCATCGTCGATGGACTGAGGCAAAACATCCACGACCTCCTCAGTTCGTCTCGGTCTTGGAGGCTGCAGGGGAGGGTCAGACCGAGCCTGGCCGTTAGTACTAGGTGGTGCTGCTGCTGCTACGGTCCTCGCAGTCCCCTCCGACTCCCTCCTCTTCTTAATCGTTTGATCTCTATCAGCCGATACTGGCATTTTCTCATTCTCAAGGTCACCATTCGTAGCAGGAGGTGGCCGAGCTCTGCCGGATTCGAGATCTACTCGTTGCTCGGCCTCTTTAGGTTTGGGAACTGCAACAATCTGACCAGAATCACTCGCATTCGTCTCACCAGAAAGCCTTGCTCTGAATCCAGTCCTCTTGGCCCACGTCGTCGGCATTGCAGTGGACTCAGATGCCGGTGGCCATGGTCCGGGCTTCGGGCGTCTTGTTGAGTCGTTGTTCGCCATTTTCTCCGACTAGCTAAAACTGCATCACTGGATAACAACAAATACAGAAAATGTCTATAGATCTGATCTCTACTTGGTAGTATCTAGGGCTCTGATGATGCTCCTGAAGTAGAATACTTAGTTTGCTCGCTTAGGGTTTGGAGAGAAGGATAGTAGTGGTGTTCTGCGCAAGCTGCGAGCTTTCAGTAATCAAACATTGAGAAGGAGAGAGAAACGTGTGCACATTGGAAATACTTTAGAACGGAAACGCCAAAAAGGGAGACAACTAAGACGGTGGTGTGTGGAGTGAGACTGGTGTGAGAGACAGTTAGAGTGAGAGAGAGTGTGTTGAGAGAGAGTGTGTTGAGAGAGAGAGAGAGCGCGGCTGACGCTCCCTTGTTTCTTCTTCTCTACTCGCCCGAATTATTCGGACGATATACTCATTCAGTATATACTTGGACTATGGACCGCTCTCACACTCGCTTTACGTGTAAGATTTAAAATTCGGGATCGGTCTCAACCGATACGAGATTGGTATCGGTCAGGGTCGGATCATTTTTTTAACCTAAATATCATATGTGAGTCCTTAAAATATTATTAATTAAATTCGGTCAGGATCGGACTAAATTAGATGGACTTTTATTCCGATTTTTTTATGAGAGGATAAAGAAAACTACCCCCTTGTGTGTCTCTCTATACTCAAATATAGGTAGCTATAAAAAGACTTTGTTGCCCCTCACTAATGCATTGAAAATACTTCTATGCACTCTCCCATTGATGGATTTGAATCATTTCTAGTTGGTGGGAAAGTCCTCCCAAATAGCACCTGGGAGGATCTGGGCACGCACCCCAACACATGGATACACCTCAAAATCCTCCGAGGTAGGGGTGTCAATGGATTGATTTGGCTTAATTTTCATCCAAGTTGAATCGGTTTTGGTGTGGGAATGGTGAAACATAAATCAAACCAATAAGAAAATTTTGATTTCGATGTGGTTTGGTTTCGATTTCTTGTATCGGTTTGTAATCGAGTTGGTTTCTATTTTTTTATCAGTTTGAGTTTGATTTTTCATACAAAATTTGCAATTTTTTTATTTTTTTAGTGAATTTTGGATTGTTTATGGTTTCTTACGGTTTGATTCAATTTCAATTTGGTTTTTGAATCGGTTTTTGTTTGGTTTTGGGTCCAATCGGTTTCCTATGCGATTCGATTTGTTAAGAGGGTTACAATATGTCGAACCAAAACATGCTCAATAAAGCCTTCGATTTGGTTTAGTCTAGGTTCACGGTCTGGGGTAGTTTTACCACTTCAGTTTAGGTATTGACACCCCTACTTCCAAGCTTCAGAAGAACATTGGGCATCCCGTGGCTAGTGAGGATCTGGTTCCCTCATTGATTTGTGTGTTGATGCAATGACCACAGAGGAGGGTAGCATTCCCTTGCTAGTGTTGGGCCATTTTACCTATATACCTTACCTACTGATGATCAATATCCGATCGATCAAGGATTGGGGATAGATCTCGGCCGATATCAATCCAATCCGATCCAATTTTTTAAGATATGCTTATCTGCCAATTGTAAATCTAGCTGTATTAATTTAATAAGTGATTTCTCTAATTAAATACTAGATTGATCAGCTCAACCAACATCTATAATCCGCTGCTCCGAAGCATAATGGCAACTTTGGGGGAATCCTAGAATGAAAGGCGGCTAAACCATCCAACATGCACGTGCTGCGTTTACTCCAATACGAAACCCTCAGATTTGGTTAAGCAAAAAAAGAAACCCACAGATTTCTTGAAACGTGGATGGTGGGTTGGATCTATGTATATTCCAATCCAAGGGTAACCATTCTTTCATTGGAAAGAGAAAGTTTCACATACAAAATTGGACTCAATCATAGTTTTCGAACCGAGACTTGTCTGACCTGGTCAAATCGGCATTATTATTATTATTATTATTATTATTATTTTATACATCTTGTCATGTACTTGCTAATTCCAGTATTGTATTTCCACTAGAATTCCCCATGTTATTTGCAAATAGAAGAGGGGAAAAGAAAGTGATATTAATTTTAAAAAGTAAAATAAACTTTGTATTCATAACTAACCTACTTAAAATTTTGGCCATGTTTATTAATTGGATTGTTAGAACAAAGGATTTAGTTATTGCTATTGGTGGACAAAGTACAGGAGCAATGGAGTTCTGTGAGCATTGTGTGTTTAGGAAACAGAAAAGAGTTAGTTTCAGTACTGCTATTCACAGGACCAAGGGAACTTTGGACTACATTCATTCAGACCTATGGGGGCCCTCTAGGGTTGCTTCAAAGGGGGCTGGTGCAAGATACTTGCTTACTTTCATTGACGATTTCTCTAGGAAGGTTTGGGTCTATTTCTTGAAGCACATGTCACGTGTTCCATACTCTAGTGCAGTTGGCTCCGTTATGTATGCTATGGTTTGCACTCGTCCTGACATTTCACAAGCTGTCAGTGTGGTGAGCAGATATTTGTCATGTACAGGTAAAACTCATTGGGAAGCAGTGAAGTGGTTTGTTAGATCAAACGCCAAGAAACACGAATAAAGAAAGACAATAGATCCGTACGACACAGAGATTTAACGAGGTTCACACACCAGGGTGGTGTGCTACGTCCTCGGGCGAAGAAGAAAATGATTCACTATGCAGAAGAAGGATTACACCCTAGCAGCGGCGAGGAAGAACTCGCCCTGAAACCCTAGCTTCGTGAAAACCCTAGAATACAATGACTCTCAACAAGCAACAGTACATTATATATATACTCCAAATAGCGGTTCGACCCAAGCCCAAGCCCTCTGCTCTTGAAAACGGGTCAAGAATTCGAGACAAACTTAACAGTATTGATAATGGTATTGGTCAAAATCGATTTGGATTGGATCAAATAAGTGTGGATTGGTCACTTTTACCCTTATTTTTTATTAAAATAAAAATAACGATTTACCCCATAAACGATATTAGTAATCGATCAAAATATCGGTCAAGTATTGATATTGATCTTGATCTTGACTGATACCATTATGATACAGCCAATCCGATACCAATACTTAAAACCATGGTTGCAACCATTTGTTATCTTTGGATAAATAACAAAACAATGAAAAGATCAATACTTAATGAACAGTGGGACATAAAAGGATTTTCTTGTTTATTATTTCTTTTTTCTTTCTCTACCGCTTGTAATGGTCTAGGCATATTGCATTTGCTCTTTGGATTATTTGGAGATCAAGTTGAGCTTTGCCTGGTAGGTTTTTGTTGCAGTTTTTTTGCTCATATCCAACATCTTAACGAACCCTTTTAATTTTCTCCACCACAAAAGATGATGGCGCTCACGCCAAAATATGTCTCTCCTTATTACAAATCTCTCTTGACCAACATGCAAAGTTAAAACAAACCATCTAGTTGTAGTTAGCCCCAATAGCTGTTATTATAGGAATACTTGAGCTGCAACAATTATCACCCATGTTGAAAACCTATAATTTCCAAGCATAATTGATCGAAGAATCATTCGTATTAATACTATGACATTGATTCCACAAATAACATGAGCACCAAACCTTACCTTACTATATAACATGGTTTTGTTTACCAATAAGAAACATAACACCAACACTAAGAGATGGCCCATGTTCCCAATCTATATAATGGTTTCAATGCCTATTAGTTGAAACTTAGAAATTGTGTAGATAAGGGAGCAGATAAGACTCACAAAACGAGAGAAAATAACTGTGAATAATACTTTGTCAACCGATATAGATCCAGGTATAAATCAATTGAATATTTTATTTATATTTTCATATTCAATGATTCAACATATTAAGATCCTGTGTATTTATTTTAACAATTGGTATTAGAGGTGGTTCATGCTTGATTCGTTGAACATATTAAAGTTGTTGAGATTCGGATTCTCTTATTTTTTGTGATATTCTATCCATTGATGTTGAATGTTTTATGTCGATCTATTTTTTCGGATTCTTGGATCTAAATCTCACCATGAGAGAAAGATAATTTAACAATTTAATCAAAAAAAATGTGCAATGGGGCACGTTCCCTGTTAAGCTATGCTTTTCCTTTTGGGTTTTCCATGGTGGAACCTGAAAAATCGTTTTTGATTAAACGAACAAAGTTTTATTATTATTATTATTACTATTATCCGACTGCCTCAATTGAGATACGCTCGGCCAATAGCCGTGGTACGTGCATGGGAGGCCGCTTTTGACGGTCAGTTTTTCTCTCCCAGTGAACTTGTAAAACCAGAATCATTATTTTTTTTGTCAATTAAATCCAGTAGGATTTTGGTTTTGATTTTGGAAAGCACTATAATTTTTTATTTATTTACCTTATTTTTCAAAAGTAATCGTTACCTTTTTTAATTAGATTTTTTAAGGGCTTTTTTTTTTT
>NC_056568.1:14098873-14132551 GCF_013358625.1 Macadamia integrifolia | reverse complement strand
AAAACATATTGTGTAAGATTCATAATAGGTAGGTTTTGGGATGTGAATCCAACATATTCGTTTTTCGCTTTTGTTTCCTTGATAAGAAGAATTTTGGTGTTGGTGCTATATTGTTTTTTCTTTTTATAATAATAAAACATAATGATAAGTGGAAGCCAACGTGGTTCAGTCTTTGTTTTGGAAAATAGAATTTTTTTTTTTTGGTAGAATTGGAAAATAGAAAGTTGAAGTTAAAAAAAAAACCTATGATAGTTATTATTATATTAAAAAAGGTAATCTTAAGGTACAGTTATTGATAAGTACTTTTATTTGAACTCTTTATTTACAAGCTTCAATGGTGATGAATCGATTAGTAAGAGTTTCAAACCTTGTTGACAGTGAAAATTAAATAATTTTTTTTTTTAATTCAATGACGGACCCAAACCTAGACTAATCTAATAAATTGAACCGAATCAATTGGTCTGGTTCATTCAGACCTATTCTTGATCCGATCCATCAACCCAGTTTGGACCTATTAGAATAATCAGTCGGATTGACTCATATTTAAACGTTGATCAGTACTCATATTGATTGGGCTAAGTATGGCTTTTAATGGTTCTGGTTCTGGTATGAACCAATTTTTTGTTGCGTGACATTCCTTTCGTCACGACACGTAATTCTTTCTATTTTATTTATTACTGAAATAATAATTGTTATATATATATATATATCTGTTGTCACTATATGATAATTCATATTATGTTATTTTTAACTTAGCTCATGACAGTTACAATTGTAAGCATAGAACAAAATGATTATTTTTTTAAGGTGTTTTCTTAAACTTTTATGGTTGACCCAGTTGAGGGTAAGGGTTTTGGACCCTTTTAAATGCAATGGAAATGGTTTCGAGTCCAAATTCTGCACCATTTTATGTGAATTATTACCTTGATTTGTTTATTCCTATAAAATATAAATGAAAAGTTGTCTTTTATATATATGAACATAACTGAATATTAAAAGACAATGACATAATATACTTATATTGATGATTACAAATATTTTGGAGAGTGCCTATATCCTAAGGCATCGTTTGACAACGTTCTATTTCTGCCGTTTTTGTATTTTCTTGTTCCCAGAAATAGAGAAACAGCCTAAAAAGCTTTTGATAAAGTTATTCCGTTTCACTCATTTTTAGAAACATAAATCAATATTTATGCCTAAAAAGCGTTTGATAAAGTTGTTCCGTTTCACCCATTTCTAAAAACATAAATCAAAATTTAGGTCTATTTATAATTTTAGAAACGACTTCGACACAACATGTTCTATTTGTTTCATTGTTTCTAGAAACGAATTTGAGAGAAAAAAAAAAAGGGTTGTCGTGCCCGATAAATCTCTCAACTATATAAACATAAAAAAAGGCAACCGAACCCTCTCTCCCTTTTGGACATCCGATAATACTATTGGGTTTTTTAGTGGCATTATGTCTAAAATACATTTCGAGAAATATGTTTATCAAACACCAAAAAATTCACTTTTGTTTCTGAAAATGTGAAAATTCATTTCTGCTGTTTCTAGATACAAAAATAGCATAAATGTTATCAAATGTTACCTTAGTTGCCATGTTGTTTTAATGATATGATCATATAGGATTCATAATGATTTGCTTATATAGGTTTAAGCTTGGAATATTTTCTGTACAATGTAGAAGTAGCCCATCATATTTTGTGCATCCAAGTCTGAACCGATAAGCTTAGTTTACAATCTTGTCGACAGGACTTCATGGCTTGAGTGACGATGTTTTCATTCAATGGGTTAGTTTCTCATGGTATGAGACCACTATCGAAAGTGTTATAGATTGCCCTCGAGGAGATCATATGGGGAACATCATGCTCTTACCACCACAGGTGAGTCTTCGTTTGGTTGATCCGGCTCGATTAAGTGAGGTAGTGTTATTGAGTCTCACGTATACAAGAATCTTATTAGGTCCCAGTTGACACTGAGAGGGGGACTGAATTAGTGTGTCAAAAAACTTTCCCTCAGCTGGTTCTTTGCCAAGTCACCAGCTAATGTGGCTCACTCTCAATCATAGTCTACTGATGTGGCCTAGAGCTGCTATGTGAATTACTCATATCTCTCACTGCTGCACAGAACTTACACATTTAAACTGTATTGCTGCCTAGAGTTGTTGTCTCATAAACCCCACACGACAATTATTATCTAATACATGCATAGTCGTATGCACATTCACACTGCACCACTAAGTAGCCAGGTCTACCAGATGCACACACCCATCCTATAACCAACTACTCAAATACACAAAGCACATATGAATAACCACAACACAAGAGATACGTGCTTCAACAAGTTGTCTATAAGCATGGAGTAATGCCCGCGTCAGGCTCAACATTTATTCATTATTAATTATGACTACATCCACAGCCAAGGGAACACATTCCCAGTTTTCACCCTTAACTTACAAATGCTAGGTCTTCACCCCAATTTTTTCAGAATAATCTGAAAAGCCGCACCCAAGGCAAATAGGTTTAGGTAGTGGTAACTACCAATGAATACACAGCCCCTGTGTCCAGCACCCACTGAACACCAATTATAAAATAAAAGTTAGGCTTATATCAATGCCCTATAGTGAAGCACTTATACATGCAAATTTTTCCCAATATAAGCTACAACTATCACTTAGGTATTTTATCAAACATCTTACCTACTGTGATTTATAAAAACGGAAAAATGACAAAAATGAGGTTACCTTGGCAATGAGCAACCTTCAGAGATGCGGTGATGTTGATCTCCACTTGATGGAGACCACAACCACGCTGTCTAGATGCCGCAAATGCTTCAGCCCTAGTTGGCACTTGGGTTTATTGAAACAACTCACAAACCAAATTCTAGGTTCTTCTTCTTCTTTCTTCTTTTTTTTCCTCCTTGTCTTTACTTTCAATGGAGCAATAATGGCATTCACATGCACACACACTCTTTCTCTCTCTACTTCTACTCTTCTAGTCTTCCTTGGAAGTACATGTTTATTGAAAACGTAATATTCTCAACAAGAACTATCAAACTCAATTAATGGCTTGAGAAAATCTTTATTGAGAGGCATTCAACAAATACACAAAGAGAGGGGAAACTTTTTCTCTTATCTTCTCTTCCCTTTTCCTTTTCTTTCTCTTGGCAACTACTAATGGAGCTTGCTGCCTTGGCTTCTAGTAGCTTCCTAAGCCTCTAATGAGGGCTATTAACTCAAGTGCAAGAGGATAAAATCATTCCTTCAAACCCTAAGCCTTCCACTAGCTTCAACTCATTTTTTTGGCCACCTTCGCAACCCCTCTGCCTCCTCTCTTCCCTCTAATGTGTAGAGCTTAGAATTCTAAGGGCACGTTTGGTTGCGTAAATCAAATGGCGCATGTATTAGATATGGATGTCAATCTTTTGATAGACATTCTTCTGAATTACCCAATCTTACTGAAAAATCGTCTGGTTGTCTTGAGTCTAGTACATGTTTCTTGTTGAAAAATTGTTTGGTTACCCTAAATTTGTGTAGTGATTCTTCCTATAAAATTGTTTGGTTACCCTAATCTTGTGTAGTGATTTTTCCTATAAAATTGTTTGGTTAAACTGAAGTGGAACATTCTTATGATTTTTAAATCTAAGTATTCTTTGGAATCTTTTATTTTGAACATGAATTGAAGACTATAAGGTCAATAACTAATAATAAATAGAGATCCAAAAAACTTGCACTCTTATTCCATTAAAAAAAGGCGACTCCCATTGAAAAAGGCATGAGCTATTACTTAGTTCCCCTAATTGGTAAAAGGTCAATGCAATTCACACCTTTACCTTATAGGGGAACCTTCTACATAAGTCAATCAACCTCATCAGACAAGAGGAAAATGCATCTAGCGGCATTTTATGACTTAGCACTGGATACTCCCCTCATTAAGTTGGAGAGGTGATCTAGTTGGGTCTTTCATGAGAGCATATCATTTTCTTCTAATTATTATTAAATTTGATTGTAAAATGAATCTAAGTGTGGATTTGGCGTAGGGAGTGCAACTCATCCACACATCCAAGTTCTACAGAAATTTATGCACATGTCTCTCTCTTTGCAAGACAATATCCAATAAATTAAAAAAATGAGCACCATCCACGAGACAATATATTTGTTTTAAATTACGTACAATTATTCGTTTTAAGTTATTACATAATACCATGACAAAGTACATTAAAAAGTTATACATAGTAAAGAGATGGAATGTTCATTTTTTTATATCAAGCTTTTTCACAGCCTCCAGTACATTCTCTAACATTTTATTATGTTGCTCTAAAGCTGTTATTGTTCCTTGAATATATTCAGTTGACATTTGTGATGTTGTTGTAGTGGTTGGTTCATCCTTTATAGTACTCTCGACCTCCTGTTTCGCAGTTGAAGCTTCCTCAACACTTATAATTTTAAACATCACACATCCTCTATCGTTACTCTACATAAGCAAGTATCAATAATTAACAGTTACAAATATGGTAAATTTTATAGTAGCATATGGAGTCATACCATTAAAAGGGGAGGGTTTTATAGTCATATCGGACCGGACCGTCTGCAACACCAAAAATCTTGTCCTACATATGGTCCTTTAGTGCATGTCCTACATATGGTCCTGACTCCTGACCAGCTTGTGCAGGGACAACAATAACACCTATTTATCAAACATACCCTCTTGAGATAAGGTGGTCTGCAAGTATAATTTCTAAACACAAAATAGGTAATAAGGGTACTCATGTTCATGAGCTATTGATTGAAAAACCCATACCAGTGAAAAGACCATTGGCAGAGGTTGAAAGACTGAATAGAAACCCATAGGCAATAGTTATTAATTCTACACAAGATTTACAGTTAATAATTTCTTGTTTTGGCAAGGGAACTATTACTAACATAAACATTTAATGGATATCCAAGAACTCTAAAAGTGCTAAAACCTTTAAATTTAAAATATTGTCAAAGAGAGAATATTGTAATCTTGCAGCATTGCAGTCTCCCCTAAACTGGAATAATCAAAACTAGCCCAAGTGATCCTATAACATTATATCTACATATTAAAAATAAGCCTCTTGCTTGCACCATTTTCTTCTTGGATCCATACCAAGCATAATATATCTTCATGTCATATTAAAGAACTTTCTAATCAGTTTAGAGAACAAAGTCCTAACTGAGCATGATTATCAGTAAGCTCCACTAAGGAAGATACTTGAATGCCTAGATAGGCACTTCCCAGGGGATGAGTAATGATATCATTCTTTATTCTAGTAGAGCAACACAGGTGCCAAACGTAGGAGCACTTGGGAATTTGGTTGGAGCGCAAATGATTTTCATTCCAAATAAAATTTTTAGCCCTTCTAATGGAGCCCAAGAAGAAGAGTGAACTAAGTATAGCTATATTCACAAAAAATGATAAAAGTAGATGCTTAAAGGGAATTCAACATAACAACAAGAGTTTCAATATGGGTGTCTGAAAACAGAGAGCGACATCTTCCCCAGGAGACAAACTTTCACAAACAAAAATTAAAAAAAGAAAAAAAAACCCATAGAATATTGAAACTGCAAAATCCAATTGATGCCCATCTTCCCCAAATAGAGAGCGACATTTAGAGAGAGGGAGAGAGAGAGAGAGGAGGGAATACCAAATCAAATTTTCAGAGTCACCGGTGAGCTGTAGCAAACATCGTCGGTGGTAGGGCAGGCGAACCAGAGATAGAATCTAGGATTTAGTTGAGGCAAATCCAAGCACTTCAATCACTACTGCTACATATCAATGAATAGGACATATGAGATCTGAGAAGAAAGAAAAAACACATCAATGCCCAACACGAAAGAGAGAGCGGTAGATTCTGGGTTTAAAAACCTAACCTTACAACTCCATGAAAACAAAACAAAGAGAGGTAGACAGAGAAAGCGAGAAAGTGAGAGAGAGAGCGACTACGAGCTTACCAGTAGTGGGGTGGGGCTATAGAGTCACCGGTGATAGACTCTCGATGAGAGGGTGTCAAACCAGAGAAGCTTGGCTTGACAGTATCGTGGGTTTAGTGGCCTCTGTAGAGGACGTCTTCCACTTTCTCCTTTTATATAAGGATGTTAAAATGGTTGCTCAAATCTGAATGTTGGTGTTGACATAAACTCAGATTTGAGAGACATCCTTTGTAATATGGTCATTCATTTGAAGCAGGTGCCTTTCTTATAAGGGTCATCCTAGTGGAACCAAACAAATGAAAAAATTAAGAATTGTCATTCTAAAAAATGTCATCCAATTGATTTACCGAACAAACATGCCCTAAAGAATCTTCAACTTGAATCACCCAAATTGGAGTTGGGATGATAGAGATATGACTTTTTGAAGTTGGAGCGACCAGAAGAGTCTATTTGGAATCTTCATACAACGGCGTAGCATACACTGGCAGCACAGGCAACAACAACGTTGATCTGAGATCACATGAATCTCTTAATATCACCCATTAGATTCATCAAACGGTCAATGAATCAACACCATAGGATGGGAATCTTTAATGCATTGATTGGACCTGCTGACATTATGCTGATGTAGGCATGTGAGTCACCTTTTGATTGTGGCAGCACCTTTCAAGGAGCCTTGTCTCCTTTACTTTAAAAAGGTGAAGCATCTATTAGCCATAAGATCTTAGAAATTGGAATCTAAAGGTCTTTAAGTTACACAACGCTACACTTGAGCAAAGCTTGATAAGGTGAGCTACCACACCATGATGCTCCATTCAATGAACCAATAACTTAGCACAAAAACTTAGCAGCCCTTGGATATGAATCTTGCCTATGTGGCTCATTATGAGCCTTTGATCAAGGATCAACCAACCCCTTTATATAGCAACTAAGCCCCTGCTCCTATGAACTTTCAAGCTAGAAACCCCCAGTAATTCAAACCTTAAAAATACATAAGAACCCCCGAAATTTCAAAAATGAAATCTGGAAAATCCTCCCAACACCAAGAGCAATTGGGGATTTTTCGGTTTGGCATTTCGAACCGATTCTGTGGAAACCTTCATAACTTTCTCATACAAACTCTGATTGAGCTTAAACAAAAAGGCGTTGGAACGACTTGATGTTTTACAACTTTTCAGAAGACCGAATCATCTAACTCAGACATGTAAAATAACCATAATGCCCCTGAACCTTTTTTGATGTCGCAACTTCCTCATACGAAATCAAAATACGACGAAATCAGAAGCATTGAAAAGATTGGATTTTTATTGTATCATTACATGGAGAAATTTTCTTCCAAAAAATTTATCTTCAATTTTGAAACTACCCCCGACTGCCATAAAACCCATCTTTTGACCGCGGATGACGTAACTTAAACATATGGTATCGAAACGCGACGAAATCAGAAGCGCTGGACTTGATAAATTACAATATAACTTTTACATGAAGAAATTGTCTTCCAAAAAATGCATTTCACTGCCAAAAGTGCCCTCGAGTGTAATTATGCCAAATTTGCCAGTTTTGACCCGAAAACTCGTACCACCTACTATGGATATATCAAATCACTTCATGCACACCATGTGACTTTGTTATCTCATCGGAGACACCAAACTCTGCCACATCACCACATTCGGTCACGTCACCAAAACTGGCCATGTCATGACTGCCACGTGGCTGTTGTTGCTAACGAGGACAACTGCAATACAACAAATCTTTGTCTTGCCACCACAGGTGATGGGATTTTGAGAAAATATTGTTTCAGGCATCTTGCTTTGCTCAGAAAGAGTCCATTATGAGTCATGAGATTGGACATGGCTCTGAGAGTCGTTGCACCTCCCAAGCATAATGCTGCGAGTATCCCTGATGCAAAGGCTCTCTCTTACAGTGGGAAGAATCAAATAGATTGTGCTAAATGATAATAAGGCAATCTATTGATGAGACTATTCGTGGAGGCATAGCTGATAATGAGAATGCAAGAAGTACCTTGAGGAGGTTGGAAATAAATTCATTAAGCATGCAAAGTCAAAAAAGGGTACATATTTGGAACTATTCATGAATGCACGTTATGATGGTGTTGGTGGTGTTCGTAATCTTATATTGAAGATGCAAAAATATGCTAACAAATTGGCAATTATGGATGTGAAGGTCGGGGACTCGTTCTTAGTATGGCAGGATATGCAATAACTCCTGCCTCAATTTGACTCTATTAAAACATCTTACAATGCTCAAGAAGTAGAGTGGAATGCGCAACAAATGACTTTTTTCCTTGTGCAAGAGGAAGAAGCAAAGAAAAAGAATGCTAATGAATAACCTTATTTTAAATGATGGACAAAAGGATAGAAAGTCTACAGGTAGTTAAGGAAAGTTCAAGAATTCTGGTTAGTATCTAAAACTAAAATATGAAAAATTCAAAGGGAAGAATGATGGCTTCAGAGGTAGATGCAACTACTGTAAGAAAGTTGACCATAAGAAGGCTGATTGCTACAGCTTGAAGAACAGGATGGAAAAGAAGGAGCCTAAGAAACAAGAGGACGCCAAGTGATGAGGAGCTACACCCATAGACAGATGGCGAGAGGAATAAAGTTAGGTTGAATAGAAACTTTTATATTACCTTTTCATTTCATTTCCTTTTACAATTGGATACATTATAAATGAATGGTTGGATACTATGTATGATGAGAATATTATCTCTTTTGTTTTCAAGGATAATATAGTTAATTAGATATATGTCTCTAGATCAATGGAAGGAGATCTATTTTTAAACTAACTAATATGAAATTGGTTAAATCCTTGATGCGCTTTATTAGTGAGAGCTTTATTTTATTGATGTAGATAATTACAATTGTTGTTTTGTGCTTTATTGTTGTAACTTTATTGATGGTCATATTATGTTGTTTATTTTGTACATCTGTTTGTTACTGTCCTTAAATGATAGTAAGGACATCCTTGAATGAAGTAGAGCTAACAACCTTGAATGAAAGTAGGGGTAATATGCGGTGGTATCTCCCTCTTGTGTCAGAGGCTATTTTTCAAGATACACGTATTTTGGATACTAGAAATGTTCATCAGACAAAGGACTTGTACTAGCATTTTTCTTGTGGGGACAAATGGATCTAGTCCCAGTGAGCTTCATTAAGTAAAGTAACTATGGTGAGCTTCTATATGAAGTATTTGAGTCATAAATGATTTATGTTCATGTGGGATGTGCGAGTGAGCTCCTAGTGATGGAGTAGCTATAGACTTCAGTAGAAAGTCAGGAATTTTTTTTGGATTTGAAATGTTTTCTCATTGTGACATGTATTTTCATATGACAATTTTACACTAGAGTAGCCCACAGCAGGTGAGGATATATGCACTTTGACGTGTAGGGTCTTGTGTCGACTTAAGATGTGACGACCCTTACGATTGGGTGTTTGAGCTCTTGCTTGGACCTGGGTGTATTATTTAGAGCGTGTTGTTGTCAACACTTCCTATATGAGCTCATTTTCTAGTCCTCGGTTGGAGCAATGATTTCTTGTTACCCCAAGTGGGAGAATGTAACGTTTTCCTTTATGTGGGCTAGCATCCAGTTATTGTATGTGTATGAACTAGTTGGATGGGTGTTGACTGATGGCATACAGTTCTATATTGTGTAAAGTTTGTATTAATATGTATGAGTCCATTAACAACTGAGCCCATTATGGGAGAGGTATTAGTTAGTCTGTATTTCAGGGTTGGTCCTTGTTCCCAGCCTACATAATGGTTTCAATGCACATTAGTTTAAACCCTAGCAATTGTGTAGACAAGGGAGAACAAGACTAGCAGATAAGAGAAAACGGGTGTGGAGAATACTTTTTAAACCGATATGGATCCATGTATGGATCAATTGAATCTCTTGTTTATATATTCATGTTTAATGATTCAACATTTTAAGATACTATGTATTTATTCTTACAAATGTTGCCTTATGATAGCAATCTAGATGTAATGTGAAGTGAGATTCTCCAAAGCCAATATTAGACATGTTATTTGGTAGTAATATTAGAAATAAAAAAGGAACACTTGGATGAGAGAAAATGTTTAATTTTATACATGTAGTTGAATTTAGTTTCCTTTATTGTTTATTTTATATCTTTGTGTGCATGAGTGCGAGAGAGAGAGAGAGAGAGAGAGAGAGAGAGCTTTTGGGAAAGCTTTCTTCTAACTCTTAAGGATGAAAACTAAGTCTTTCATATTTTTTTGTTTGTTAGTTGAGTTCTCTCTCCATTTATTGTGGTTAAAATATCAAATTTATTTTGTTCTCGTGTTTAATTCATAACATTATTCTAGGACTATGATTTTGAGGGTGACAAGGAGGACAAGTTTCCCTTGATTCACAGTAGAAAATATGTTTTCGAAATTGCTACTAAATCAACAAATAAGTTGGGTGGGATGATACAAAAACACCAAGGTTGTGAACTCTTCCTGAGTGATGAAGTTGATTGATGATGTTTCTCAATATAGAATTGGAGGATCGAATAATTATGATTATGCATATTAATTTTAGGGTTGTTACATAAATAAAGTGTTTTTTGTCGGTTTTGGATTTTTTTAGGTAGTTAAGTGTGAAATTCAATTCATGAAACAATTCAATGGCTCAGTTATGGTAATTGGGACAAATGGCATGGACTTTGTGAATCGACAATAGCCAAATATGTATGAAAAAAAGATTGATTTCTTGTCACTCATGCCAACCTTTTCTTTTTTGTAGATTGGGATATTAGAGTTTAACATTCTAGATTCTTTAGTCAAATTGGTTCTGCAAAGACATATAGAGAGCAAAAGTTGCAAACAAAGTATACATGCCTTAAAAGGAGTTGAGTTTTTATTCAAGTGAAGTATGCCATATGAGATTCCATTTACCCCATTGATTGCCAAAACCATTGTAAAACACTCTTCACAACTCAAATTAAGTGTAAATCCATCCTTAACAATGCTTCTTTGCTTAGTGAGGTATCTAAGGGGAATGTGAATCCCATAACACCTTAAAGGCAATTGGAATGAGATTTGAACTCTAGGAGTCCACACTTAGTAATCCAACTCGTAGCATAAACCCAAGAGTTGACATCCATTAGCTTCAATTTGACACTGGATATAGGCTCCAATCTAATTGAGTAAGTGTTGGTTGACAACCATTAATCAATGTTGACAGGATTAAACCCTTATGTGTTGTTAATTTTAACTTAGGCTAGGTTCAAACCGAGTTGGTCTATCAAATTTAGATAAAAATGATTAATTTAACAATATAAAATAAGGATTATTGATTGACCAACTTGGCTCAACCCCACCAAAAACCCTGCCAAGGACATTTCAATTGTTGATGCCAAGATGTTAAGAAAATATTTCTAAGTGAAGTTTAAGGCATGAAAGAACCTAAAGGTACTCCGCATAACCTAAACTATATCCATAGGAATTTATTCTTCATGACCATGCATGTCTTCTACTGTGATAAAAATGAGGTGTCTATAGATGTATCAATTGTTAGTATACCGAAACACATAATATTCAATTGTAACCATAAGAATCCCTTAGGTTTGAGAACCAATCATAAATTATTAATGAGAACCATGCTCTATCCCTAGTTGTGAATAATTTAAGGCATATCCTTAGGATGATGAAAAACCCACTTGAATTAATGTAAATAAATTTGTTATTAAAACTATTCAAATCAGGTTTGATGAATACGTAAATCCATCATTAACAATACTTATGAGATATGGAGAATGTAGATGGTGAAGACTCAACTCAGTTTAGCCTTATCCCAACCAAATAGGTTTAGCAACACGGATCCTTCTTTTTTTTTCAAATCATCTCTATTCAAAACCATACATGTGACCACTCATAAACTATGCATGTCTTTTGTCACTATTTCTCCTAGAGTTTATTACGGTCATATTACTGTCATATAAAAATTGCCTTTCAGTTTTAAAGGAATACGTTAAGACACAACACTTTGGATGCATCATTTCACTTTTAATTCTTTGTGAAATAACACATCTATTTCTCCTTCTTAATTAATGATTGTACTTAGGTACGTAAAATTTTCACTATGCACTATTTCCCTATCATCAATTTTCACCACTCAACTTTCAATGCTATTAATACTAAAGTTACACCTAACACACTAAATTTTTGTTCTACTTCTTATCTTAAGATTTTTTGATTCCAAGATTGACATTCATAGCTCTACTTTTGCATTTATAGAGCTTTTGTTTTATCTACCAAAATGTCAAAAACAAAAGAAAAAGTATTATCTACCAAAACAATAGCATCAAAGAAAAAGTATACTCCAAAAGACCTGATTATGAATGTATGTATTTAGCTCATCTTTGTCAGCACAAATAAATATGTTCCCAATATCTTATATTTCAATATCCCAAGCCTCAAGTGGGTTTCAATTACTCTCTTTTATAATTTTATAGAATAATTAGTAAAAGATGATCGAAAATGTATCCATCTCTTCCCACTAAGAATACAACCTAGAGCAATGGGTACTTATGGGAGATCACAAGATTAGGAGGGTTGTTTTGCGTAACTCAAGTATGGATGAGAGAGAGAGAGAGAGAGAGA
This sequence comes from Macadamia integrifolia, assembly GCF_013358625.1. Classification (NCBI taxonomy): domain Eukaryota; kingdom Viridiplantae; phylum Streptophyta; class Magnoliopsida; order Proteales; family Proteaceae; genus Macadamia; species Macadamia integrifolia. The sequence continues at coordinate 14,119,971 of NC_056568.1, read as the reverse complement.
GAGAGAGAGAGTTTGACTGAAGAAGTTGAAGACCCATCAGGCCATCCATTAAAAGTCAGCGGGGGACCAACTTCCCATTAATTACGAGAAAAACAGAGGTGGTGTCAGAAATCAAGAGGTGATAAACAAAGTTTGACTTTTGGCAGTTCTTTATTATCTCCTCAGCGAAACCAATATTGGTGGAAGTTGGTCAAAATTTTTGGATTTATTAGGGATTATATATTTACCGGTTGTGACATGTGAGTTTTGACTCAAGTGGATCCGTTGCCCATCTCTCACTTAGTTAAACTTACAAGAAAAGAAAGAAGAACAATCTTTGTCAATTGGAATTAAAAAAAATAAGGGAACAATTTTATTTTTTATTTTTATAGCTAATCTATCTTACAATGCCCCTTGTTTGTATTGTAGGGCATTCTTAAGGGCGGGAGAACATCCACACACTTGCATGTGGTTAGAGTCGATCATTAGATTTTTAGGCATCAACTTCTACTAGTTGATGCTACTACCAATGCACTAGGCAATAAGCACTAGAATCATGGAAATAACTTCTTGTCATCAAAGTGGTGAGGTTGTAATCTTTTTTTTAATTGTCGCTTATCTTATTTCTAAAATTTATATAATGCAGTATTTAATGCAAATAAAAAAAGGTTTTCAAAAATTTAAAGTTATTTAATGTATCATGTAATTAAGCTTTGATGTGAAATAATAGGATTTATCTTCATTAAAAAAAATATTATATTAAAAAAGTCAAAAGGTAAGGTTGCGAACAAAATTTAGCCACCACTGCAACCCCTTCAGTAGTCAAGGAAATCAAAATTTAAAAGATATTTTGAAAAATACTAAAACCTATGAGGATATTTGTGAACCCTATGGAAAAATGAATTATTCCATTTTGTTGGTTGCTAACAAGGCTATTGTACAATCTTGATAACAGCCAAATTTTTCCTAAGTTTATAATCTTGTTGTAACCATTATCAAGGTTAGATACAACTTATGACAAGAATTATCAAAAGAACAACTTCTAGAAAAATAATTTATCTCAACTCAAATGTAAAACTATAAGCAGCTTTCCTATGGTCAACTTTGAGTGTTAATTCTCGTAAACCAAATATTTAGTTTCCTTCAGATGCTTGTAGCCCAAATTCCTCCTAGTTTGCTCCCTCTAATGATTTATGGATGTGGGTATTCACAAAAGGAGGGTTGTTTCTCTGTTAAGCTAGCTTACCACTTCATGTTTGGGCTTTGGTGTCATGAGCTATCATCCCTTCTTGTGACCTACTTTGAGTTCAGCCGTAAGGTCTAAGGCTTCAACCTAAAATCACCATTTTTACATAGGTACACTATAGATGGGGGAGAGGGAAGGTAATAGTCAAGAGCCACGAACTCAAGACCTCCCGGTGAATGTGGGCTTAGCACACCACAATCTCACCAATTGCGTTAGGCAGTTATTTAAAATCTTAATTGATTGTTCATATGGTTTTTCAATACTCAATTGCATTGGAATGTTGTCATGCTTCTCCTTTGCATCTAGAGACCACCAAATTTTGTGGGATTCAATTTATTGAATGATTCCCTTCCATTCATAAGCAATATAAAGACGTTCTCGATATCATATATCAATGGGCTTCTACCATGGAGGCTGAAACCATTCGAGATGGGATATGTCTTCTTTTTTCCTTCGTCTTTAGATGTTGTGCTTCTTTGGATTGGATATTGTTTATTTTTTATGTGTCCCTCGTTTTTTCAAATAGGATTGTCTCTTCTTCCCATATATCGATTAGAATTTGAATCAATTTTTCATACGATATTTCGCTGCTCATTTGTAATGGAATGTTGGTGTGCTTCTCCTTCATGTATGTACTTTGGACTCTGCTAATTTTCATGAATTTCATTTTAAAGAATGTTGCCCTTTTCATTTAGGAGTGCTATAAAGATGTTCCCCATATCATAGATTTCAATCTTAATGGAGCCTCTTTGGTATGGGAGACTTGGAAATTGAGGATTTAATTTGTGTTTACTTAGCTTGATTGCTTTTGAAGCTTTTGTGATCTTTTGTGGAGGATAGGCAACTACATTTTACACATCAGGTTTGCGAGAACGATTCTTCTCCCCTGTAGGTAACCCCTCACTCACCTTATTTCACATCATCCATGATGTGTGGAGTGTTGGTGTATGGTGTCTTGTATTCCGTCGCAGTTTAATCTAAGGAGTACTGGTGCAGCACCTAGCCAGGCAGGACGGCGGTCCCGCTGCCGGTTAGCGGGTCGTGGGGGTTGCAAGGGGGGCAGGAGGCCCCCCTGCATAGCAGGGGTGTAGGGGGGCGTAGCCCCCCGCTTGAATTTTTTATTTGAGGGCAATTGTGTACTTTTCGGATTAGGGTTTTTTCGCTATATATTTGTAGCGAGAGTTTCTTTCTCTGTAATGCAAGCAATACTGAGAGGTGTGAGGACGAGCGCTGTAACCCTATTCTCTATTTATAGTGAAGCAGGATCTCATCTCACCGGGGACATAGGCAACCTTGCCAAACCTCGTAAAATCCGTGTGCATTGTTTGTTTTGTTTTTCCATTATCTTCTGCATCGTTTTAGGGTTGTGTTTCTACAAATTGGTATCAGAGCTCTAGGTTTCCATTTTCTAGGGTTTACTATCACAATGGCAGGGAAGGGATCGAATGTCAAGTATGACATCGAGAGGTTTAATGGGAAGAACAATTTCACCCTCTGGCGTCAAAGGATGAAGGATCTTCTGACACAACAGGGTTTAGCGAAAACGTTATTGGGGAAGTCGAAGAAACCTGAAAAAATTACTGAGGAATATTGGAAAGAGATGGAGGAAAAGGTCGTAAGTGCTATTCGATTAAATCTTTCTGATGATGCCCTATAATATGTTGTGGGTATCGAATCTGCACTGCAGTTATGGGAGAAACTTGAAAGCATCTACATGACGAAGTCCTTAACGAATAAGTTGTTCGTGAATAAGCAATTGTATTCTCTACAGATAGAGGAAGGTACGGATCTATTAGAGCATCTTAACATATTCAATCAGATCGTAAATAAACTTGTAAACCTGGAGGTTAAGATCGAGGATGAAGACAAAGCATTACTATTGTTGTCGTCGCTCCTAGAATCATATGATCACCTAGTAACGACTCTCTTGTATGGGAAGGAGACCCTTGAGATGGATGAATGCAGCTACCCTCATGTCCAATGATACAAGGAAGAAGACCATTAGTACGAAATCTCAAGGAGAAGGTTTTTTCGGAGGTGACAAGGAGTAGGAAAGAGGGAGACCAAATCAGAAGAGATCTAAAAAGAGTCGATCGAAATCAAAAGGGGCAAAGACAAAAGTCTCTTGTTACTATTGCAAGAAGGAAGGCCATCTGAAGAGAGAGTGCTTGAAGAAGTAGGCGGACTTAAAGAAGAAATGTGTAGATAAGGCATCTAAGGAAGCTAGCGTGACTGACAGTTCAGATGGAGATGATGGAGATGTACTCTCTATATCATCAGGTAAGAATCAACCTTCTGATTCTTGGATTTTAGATTCTGGATGTTCATATCACATGTGTCCACATAAGGATTGGTTTGATACATATCAACCATATAATGGTGGGTCTGTCCTAATGGGGAATGATGCCGTATGCAAGACCATTGGGATAGGCACTATCAAAATCAAGATGTTTGATGGGATAGTAAGAACCTTAGCAGATGTGAAACATGTACTAGAATTAAGGAAAAACTTAATATCTTTGGGGGCACTTGACTCAAATGGCTGCAAGTACATAGCAGAAGGTGGAGTTCTCAAAGTTATTAAGGGTGTAATGGTTGTCATGAAGGGACAGCTAGCAGGAAACCTATACAGACTCATAGGGAGCACAGTTATAGGTGGAGCATCTGTGACTACAGATGCAGTATATGATACAGATGATACCTATCTGTGGCATATGCGATTAGGGCATATGGGAGAAAGAGGATTGATGGAGCTTCATAAAAGGAAAATGTTGAAGGGAGTAAAAACTTGTAAATTGAACTTCTGCAAGTATTGTGTGTTCGGAAAACAGTGCAAGGTTAGCTTCAAAACTGCAAAACATAAGAGTAAAGGGGTGCTTGATTATGTACACAGCGATGTATGGGGTCCTTCAACAACAAAATCTAAAGGTGGGGCAGAATACTTCGTGACCTTTGTTGATGATTACTCAAGGAAAGTCTGGATCTACTTCATGAAGCATAAAAGTGAGGTGTTCACTAAATTTAAGGAATGGAAGGCTGAGGTAGAAAGGAAGACAGGAAAGAAAATTAAATACTTGAGAACAGACAATGGAGGAGAGTACACATACAAACCGTTTCTAGAATTGTGCAAAGCTGAAGGGATTACACATCACTTCACAGTTCCAAAGACACCACAACAAAATGGTGTAGCTGAAAGGATGAACAGAACACTTCTAGAAAGAGCTCAGAGTATGAGGCTGAATGCAGGGTTGAGCAAGCGATTTTGGGCAGAAGCAGTGAACATGGCATGTTTCCTCATCAATAGGTCTCCATCAAAGGCGATTGATTGTAAAATTCCTGAAGAGGTATGGACAGGAAAACCAGTAGATTATTCTATTCTAAAAATATTTGGTTGTCCAGCCTATGCGCATGTTGAGAGTGAGCAGCGTTCCAAGTTAGACTCAAAGTCTAAGCAATGTATCTTTCTTGGTTTTAAGAAAGGTGTAAAGGGATTCAAGTTGTGGGATCCAAGTTCACAGAAAGTTGTGGTTAGCAGAGACGTTGTGTTTGATGAGTCTCATATAGTGAAGTCAAATTACAATTCACAAGCAGTTGATGAAAATAAAGAAGGTTCTACTGTGCAGGTGGAGTTAGGTGAGTTAGAAACAACAAGAGAGAATGAGTCATCAAGTGACTTACCAGGACAACAAGAAGTAGTAGAAGTTCCCTATACTGTGGCAAATGGTAAAGGGAAGCGTACTCACAAAGCACCTATGAGATACGGGTTTGAGGACATGGTTGCCTACGCCCTCACTGTAGGTACAGGTGATCCATCTTCCTACCATGATGCTATGAGTGATGCACATCATGATAAATGGATGATAGCTATGATGGAGGAAATGGAATCTCTACAGAAGAACAAGACTTGGGAGATTGTGGAAAAACCCAAGGGAAGAAAAATCATTGGGTGTGAATGGGTCTTTCGTAAGAAAGATGCAGCTTCTGAGAAGGAGAGTGAAAGGTATAAGGCCAGACTTGTAGCCAAGGGCTATGCATAGAAGGAGGGGATAGACTACAATGAAATATTTTCTCCGGTGGTGAAACACACTTCGATCAGGGTACTACTTGCTTTGGTGGCCATGTATGATTTAGAGCTTGAACAACTTGATGTGAAAACTGCATTTCTTCATGGTGACTTGGAGGAACAGATTTACATGGAGCAGCCTGAAGGTTTCAAGGTGCAGGGAAAGGAAGACCATGTTTGTCTGCTTAAGAGGTCGCTTTATGGCCTTAAGCAATCTCCTAGGCAGTGGTACAAGCGCTTTGATTCCCACATGATGAAGATTGGCTATACAAGAAGTGAGTATGATAGTTGTGTTTATTATAAAGTGTCAAGTGATAATTCCATTATTTTGTTGATGCTTTATGTTGATGACATGCTCATTGCTGCAAAGAACAAACATGATATAGTCTCTTTGAAGTCTTTGTTGAGTGCTGAATTTGAGATGAAGGATCTTGGTGCCGCTAAGAAGATCCTTGGCATGGAAATCCTTAGAGATAAAAATGCAGGTAAACTTTGGGTAACTCAGAAGAGGTATATTGAAAAGGTGCTAGAGCGTTTCAATATGGAAAAGGCCAAGCCGGTTAGCACTCCGTTAGCTGGCCACTTCAAGTTATCTGAAAGGGAATGCCCTACAACACATGAGGAGGTGGAGCAGATGTCTCAAGTCCCTTATGCTAGCGCAGTTGGGAGTCTCATGTATGCTATGGTTTGTAGCAGGCCGGATTTGTCTCATGCAGTTAGTGTTGTTAGCAGATACATGAGTAGTCCAGGGAAGGAGCATTGGAATGCAATTAAGTGGATCTTCAGATATTTGAGCAAGACTAAAGATATAGGTGTTATGTTCAGTGGCAGGGGAAGTTCTACCGAATTGGGAGGTTATGTTGATTCTGACTATGCTGGTGATTTAGACAAGAGGAGGTCTACTACAGGGTATGTGTTTACATTGGCTAGTGGACCTATATCATGGAGGGCGATGCTTCAATCTACAATTGTATTATCCACTACAGAGGCAAAGTATATGGCAGCAGTTGAGGCTGCCAAGAAGGAGTCTGGTTGGTTGGACTGGTTCGTGAGTTGGGGTTGGAGCAAGGAGGTACAGTGTTACACTGTGACAGTCAGAGTGCCATACATCTTGCAAAGAATTAGGTGTTTCATGCAAGGACAAAGCATATTGATGTGAGATTTCACAAGATCAGGGAGCTTGTGTCAAAAGGCAGTAGTCACTTGAGAAAAATTCATACAGATCTCAATCCTGCAGATATGTTTACAAAGCCAGTTACTACAGAGAAGTTCGAGTCCTGTTTGGACTTGATTAATATTACTTATTGTTGAAGATGAGGGACGCACCAAACAGGTGCGGGTGTGTACCTCTAATGAGGTACAATGATGAAGACGTCTACAAGTTATCTTTACAAGAGGCTTGACAGAATTCAAGCCAAGGTGGAGATTGTTGGTGTATGATGTCTTGTATTCCGTCGCAGTTTAATCCAGGGAGTACTGGTGCAGCACCTAGACGGCCAGGACGGCGGTCCCGCTAGCCGGTTAGTGGGCCGTGGGGGTTGCAAGGGGGTGTAGGGGGGCGCAGCCCCCCGCTCGAATTTTTTATTTGAGGGCAATTGTAGTTTAATCCGGATTAGGGTGGCAATTGTAGTTTAATCTGGATTAGGGTTTTTTCGCTATATATTTGTGGCGAGGGTTTCTTTCTCTGTAATGCAAACAATACTGAGAGGTGTGAGGACGAGCGTTGTAACCCTATTCTCCATTGATAGTGAAGCAGGATCTCATCTCACCGGGGACGTAGGCAACCTTGCCGAACCTCGTAAAATCCGTGTGCATTGTTTGTTTTGTTTTTCCATTATCTTCTGCATCGTTTTAGGGTTGTGTTTCTACATATGAGTACAAAGATAAGTATACCCTATGGACAATTCTACCCTTATACCAATATTACAACAGCCTCAGACCCATTGAATTGTAAGCAGTAGATTTGGATCCCAAAAACCATGGATAAAAATGAGGCCAAACTCATGTCCAGCCTCACACACTGTCATGCTTGTTTCTTATAATCATCCACTTTAATGATTATTATTATAATTATTTTGATGGCACGTTTTAGTGATGATTAACTTGCTGAATTCTTGGTAAAGCTGCTTTACGAGGCTTCAAATAGTAGCTTGTATTTTGACTCTTTCATTTTGGATGATAACTTATTAGATATGTGGTTCAGGGATTGATATTGCTCATGATGAAGTGGAGAAAACTTGATTTGTATACGGGAAAATGACAGGGAAGTTGATTTATTCTCACATATTATCTTGGGAAGCCTGTTAATCTCTGGACTGAACCAGACTACGATGCTGAGTTCTGAATCCTTGCTTATGTAATATGGTCCAATTTTTTTCCCCCGAGGTTAAAAGACTTATCGATTATTTACCAAGTTTTCTAAGCTTAACAGGCTTCCCATGATATTGTGGGAGGAAAAATCACCTTCGTTGATATTTTTCCCGTATACAAATTGAGCTTTCTCTGCTTCATCACAAATCCAAACCCAGGATTTGCCAACCAGTCACAAAAAAACTGAAAAATAGTAAGGATCATCAATCCTGCATTTTCCCAGATTGGGTCTTCCTCATCTGATACTAAGTTTTAAAAGCCTTCATGTAAGGCTTCAAACTCTTGCTGGCCCTTGTCAGGCCTCCTTATATTTCGAAATTTTATCTGTTGCTCAAGTAACTTCCTTCACCTTCAGTACATGGAAGTCTAGAGGCATGATTTCCCATTGTTGTTCTTGATCTTATAGCTGATTCTATAGTCTAGTACTTTAATTTTGGCCGTGGACTTCTATTTTGTGTAGAAGTGTTTAAATTTAATTTGACTCTTCTGTGCAGCTGGAAGAACTCCGGGCTGATATTGTAGACGTGAAAGAGATGTATAGAGAGCAAGTAAACATGCTTGTGAACAAGGTACTAATAATCCCTGGTAGCAGCATCCTTTTTGGCATTCATCATTGTTATTTATTCTTTTGTTTTTAGTGTTCTCATTTATTTGTTAAATGTTTAACAGATCCAGATTTTGAGTTCCAGTGGTGCCTCTTGATCATCATGTTTGGAATGTCACGTCTGGTATATAACCTTTCTGTTTAGTGCTTGAATCTTCCTTCTATGTGCGTCCTTTCAAATGTTGGTTTGTAATGTTTCAGCTGGAGATACAATACACTGGCTCATTTCCTTGTGAATCCTTCTGAGCCTCCATCCTAACCCACAGTTTTCGAGGAGTGGTTGTATATCATGATGGATCGTTGATGATACTGAAATTCACACTTCATAATAAATACTAATTTTTTCCTTGCGAAGCTAAGTTTCTGAAGGGTAACTCGACTCAAATTAACCTGAAGATGCAATTTTTATTCTCTGCGTGGCAGTTTCAATCATTTTGTGATTCTTCCAGTTCGCTTTGTTCAATGAGGCTGTTTTGACAAGCTGAAGGTTTTGACTCCCTTCTTAAGAACCACCCCAACCACCCCCCCCCAAAAAAAAAGAGAGGTAGGATTCAATCTCTTGGCATGATGCTTGAAGGGGATAAGTCCTAAACCCTAAACAGTGGATTAATAACTCTTTTTTTGCATTGCGATAAACTTATAACTTAAATATGCAAATCGCTAACTAGTTGTGTACCCTACGCCCCGAATGGATGGGGGAGTGCACATGAGTATTCACCAAAGAGCATACAGGGCCAGGGGGTCATTTCATGGGACCCTGTGAGAGGGCGTAGGGAACAGGACCAGTTAGGAATTAGTAGACCAAAATATGAAGATCAATCTTCTCATGGTGATACCTAATGTCACTCGTTGGACTTCGGATTTATTCCCTTGGCCTAGACCTTGTGATGATTTGATTATCTTTCCATCTTTTGATTCTTTTGACTGTCCATAAGGTATTAATACAGGATCCTCCAGTACTTAGCACTGCAGCCACGTTTGATGATTAGAGTAAATAAGCTGGATGCGCTTACTTAGTTGTTTATCAATGAAAGGCTAATCTCGATTCTTGAATGTGTAAAGGGATCTAGAGTTGCTTAAGGGTATAAAGATTGGTAGAAATTATTCTGAAATTACTTGTTATTTGTCAATGATATTTTTATTTTTTCCATAGTTCCAGTAAGAATGATATATCAACATTGCATGTCATTTGAAACTTTTTTCAAATCTCTCCGGACAAAAAATAAATTTAAAAAAAGTGTTGTGATCTTTAGTCGTGTTGTCGGGGTGTTTACACCTTATTTCGGCCGGTCCGGTTGATGAGAAAAAGTAACATGTACTGAGGGATTGACCAATCTGATATCGGTCTATATGTCGATAAATGAGGACCTTGTGTTAAGAAGTTGATCGGTCAGACTGATCAACAGTCAAAATTATAGATACACGGAGTAGGCGAGTACCCCAGGGGCGGAGTTCATATTGACTAGAGTTGGCTTTATGGGAGTTACAGGTATGCAGTTTTAATGGTTTGAGCGATTATAATTACTCTCATAAGTGAACTATTGCAGTTATGGAAATTCTAGGGTATAAAAGGAACTCCATATGGAAGAGAGAATCGTCTTCAATGGATCAAAGAAAATCATGAATTTATCTTTTCATATTTTTTTCTTCAGTTCTGTCAAGTAGATTAGTTGATTCTTTATCTTTCCTTAGCGGAGACCATGACAGTCTATGCTTTGTTATGATTTTCTCAGTTATCATTTTCATTGCCTGAACATTTAGTTTGGTACCAATCATTGCAGCCCATGTTTTGTTATGATTGTTTTTTTTTCATTAATATATATATTGTTCTTCTTTTTCTTCTTTATGAGTTTTGTTTTTCTTTTAAAATCCTTGGAGCATTTGAGGAACTAGAATGATCTCACTTTCTCCTTGATTACAAGTTGAATTTTATTCCATCCATTCCAATGACTTACGTCTAATCTACCGTGTGGTTGCCGAAATTGTAGCCAACATGAGGTTATTAGGAAGGTTTCATGTAGCTTAGGGATTAGCCTTGTCGGTAATAATTCTACCTATTTAGGTACGCCTGTATTTTTTTTTTTTTTCTCTAGGAATAAATCTCTCAGGTTTGGCATCTTATCCAGAGGGTGAAGGGGAAACTAGGTAACTAGAAAATTCCCCCTTGCTATCCCAAGTTTGGATGTTGGTTTTAATAAAATCTATTCTTAGTTTCATTCCTACATATTGGATATCTTGATTCTTCCTTCCAGCTAAGAAATGTTCAAAGTTGAACTCTATTAACTCAGGCTTATAGAGAGGAGTGGGGTTGTATCAGCATAAGTGGAGTCCTGTGGAATGACATTTGCTTCCAGACCTAGATCTCTTAAGAGGCTTAAGTTTTATATTACTATCTATTCATATTAAAGCCCTGCTTCTTAGGCTGGCTCTTATCAACCCTAATGAATTATGGGCTAAGCTACTCAAAGGGAGATATTTCCCTACTAATAGTTTGTTGCATCCTTCTACCTTATTATTATTATTTAAAATTAAAAAAAAAAAAAAAAAAAAAAAAAACCTGATTTTGAATAGTATCTCTAATGTGATCCATCTTCAGCAATTAGCTTGCTGGAAAGTTAGTGATGGTTTTATTATCTCAATTCAGTGTAATCCTTGGATTCTTTATTTGAACAATTTTAGAGTTCTTCTCTCAATTAGTTAATCCTTTCTATTCACATGTGAATGAGCTTATTTAAAATGGTAATTGGAATGATATTCTTGTTTACTCATTATTCCCAATGCATGTAGCTGTGGCTGTGGCCATCCTTCCTATTCCTTTACGTTCTCATCATTTAAATGATTTATGGATTTTTTTTAATCAAAATTGCAGTCATTTTTTTTTTAAGAAAAGTCTTGGTGGGTGTTTTTAAGTATTAAAATTAAACTGCGATAGCTGGAACTAAATGATCTCTTTTTGTCTTGCGAGTTTACCAAAAGAATTTTGATTGTTGAACTTTTAGGCTTAAGGAGTGAATGTTTCCTCTCATCTTCTCTGTTTGACTTGGTTAAATCATTTGTTTCTAACCCTTTTCCGTTGAAATAAAAAAGCAAACGCTTATATTCGTTCTTGTTATATCCTTTTACATTGTTTGGATGGCTCATAATTCTATTATTTTTTGCAAGCCAAGCCATAGTCCATTGTTGATTGTATAATTGACCAATAAATGGACTTATGACCTCAAGCTTTTTTCTTTTGTAGTTACTAAGAATTTGTCCCATAATAATGATTCTTCTTTGACTATTGATTATTGGACAAATTTTCCTTCAATGCACGGTAAGGTTCAACATTCCATCTTAAGTTTCACATCTTCACAAAAATAGTCCCGTGTGCATCTAAGGCCCACCGAATGAATGGATTTTCATTCACCGTGACTTTAGGGAAACTTGATCCATTGATTATTATCAGAAGTCATAAAATTGGGGGGGAGGGGGTTAATTCTAATATGTGATGGCAATTCTGAACCTCTTACTGGTGCAGCAGGGTGGGCTTATATTTTTTTATTTTTTAGGTTAATTCTCAATATTAGGGTGATGTTCAAAATATTTTATTTAACCAATATATATTCTTTTCATAAAAAAAAAAAATCCACGGAATCATTCACCTATCAAACGTTCAAATTGAAGAATCAACTGTAAAAGAATTCATCTATTTTCTAAAAAATAAAAATGGAAGCTTAAGGACGTCTATCTAAATCTGTTGTTTGATAAGAATTGCTCATATAATAATGTAATGGCAATAGTTTCCTTAGCGGTGAGGGGGGTAGTGGGGAGGAAGAATCTACTCACCACCCATGATGTGACCATGTGATGAATCAACGTCGGTGAAAGGGAACTCGATCCCAACTATAATAATTATGTAAACTATTATTCACGGTCATATCAACATACCCATGTTTTTAGATATCAGCCTTGTATCGGCCGTATCAACTGATTTGTATTAGTATTGGTTGACATCGATATGGATACGTTGTCGATAACAAAATCGATGCTTTTTATGAACACAACATAATTCTCAAAACTTCTTATGAAATTAATATATTTTAGTGCAAAACTATTTGATATTGGTGAAGCCTGATATAGTGATATTAGTGTAATTTAAGAACTACTGGTGATTTTTCCCAAACAAATAATAATCCAGATTATCGGTAAGAGGGCCATAGTCGGAAGAAGGTTGGAGGCCCGCGCAGGAGGTGTAAGGGGATAAAAACCTGCTTATATTTTTTATTCGTTTAATAATCTTATATTTTCTGAGATTAAGATTTTTCTATATAATATACAAAATACTATATATAGAGAGAGTTATCTCGTGAAGAGATGTGTAGTAAAGATTTTCTACTTTCTTCATCAAAATAGTAGAAACTCTGCTTTTCATTATTAATTTGTAACACTTCATACCTAGAACCATGGTTCATACACCCAAGAATCTCACATGGGATGTGATATCTTTAAGAACAGGAACCATGAAATATCAATGTGAATGTGAGGATCATAAGGGTGGTGACAGAATCTATGAGGTTAGCATTTCTGTTTTGCTATGCTTCTGAGTTGTGGCCTTTCAGGCATGGCTTCAAGTATCGGTTTGATATCGGTCATATCGAATTGGTATTGGCTGAAATCAATCTTCAATTCTTGATCGATTTAAATCGATATTGATCCATATCGACAGAGATAAATACCGATACAAATACCGATACCGACACCGATACCGTCCCTCAAATCCTTGCCTCCAGGTGATCAGGGTAACGATGATGTGGGTGAACGTGCAATTGTGCAGCTGTTAGTAAATGTGTCCGGCTCCTCCTCGTCGTATAATGGGGATTTTTTTGGTAAAGTTGTCGCATATGATGGGGAACCACGACAGTAGCTGTCATGTTTTAATCAGACACTTGTCGACTCCTTGGAAATTTCTTTCATATCTTTGATGAATTCATTTTACCTTTTCTTTTTTTTTTTAATCCCATCCTATCCTATCCTTAACTTTCATATTTCTAATTACCCCATGTGATACTTTAAAATTCCTAAATTATTTGTCAGCTCTTCTTGTAACTCTTTCATAATCCCTCTAGTTATCCTTTCTACACAAGGTTTTAGAATTTGGAATCAATCCCAATCGTTATCGATATGGATTGAATTGCAGTGCTTTGTTTTATTTATTTATTTATTTAGTTAATTTAATATTCTATGTCATTTTACCCTCATAACTTACTAGTGGATTAGTAGGGATCAGTCTCGATTGTTAGTGATTTGATCCGAGTATCTAGGTGATCCTAGCCTATTCAATTTGATTTTAAAACCATGCTCCTACATCTCTTCTCTTCCCACACCCCCTACATCTCCTCTCTCTCCATGATTCTCGTTCTGGGAGAATGTGGCAAAATAAGTTGAGATGTAATTTATAAATTTTAAAGTGGGAGAGAGTTGGGCATGTTGCTGGATTTCAATAAACTAGTGGCATGCACCAATCATAGGGTTAGACACAAGAAAGTAGGGAAGCCTTTTCCAAAGGAAGAGGGAAAGAGTATGTCACAAGTTGAGCACCTTGGTGGCATTAAAATATTAAAGATATGATGGGATTCTCTATAATGCTGGTGTGGGAAGGAATTGCATGCCACACTAATATTTGTCCTAAGAAAATGTATCATCCACATGCAATCTGGTGCCTACATAATAAGAAAATTGTGTTAGAGAAATTGCACCAACATGGTGGGAAAGGTTTTTTCCCATTAAAAAAAAGGGGGATGAAAATTTGAATTTGGAGGTATTGGAGAGATCCAATACACTTTGACAATGCTTTTATTCTTAGAGAGTGTTTTTTACGGAAGTGTTCACTTTTTATTCTATGCTATGAGAACACTCTAGTGGAATAGAAACAATGTTTAGCAAAATTATTCTAAAAATATCCTTAGAATAGAAAAATAACATAAATAACATTTAACATATACTTTATATAAATTCACTTAAGAACAATTATTCAATAATTACATATATGCCGTTATAGTCAAATTTAACTTAAATAATGAAGTATTTTATTAATAAATTATCTTTTAAAAAACCATTACACCCTAAGGTAGGGGTGTCAACCGGTCGGGCCGGTTCGGTTTCGGTCGGGCTTAATCGGGCTTGAAGACTTTCAAAGGCTACACCGTGTCCGCCCATTTAGCTAATCGGGCTTAGTTATTGAGGGCATGGTACACTTTATATTCGGTCGGTCGGTCTCGGGTTATAATCGGGCCACCTTAATCGGGTTTTAATCGGGCCTTAACCGGGCTACGGACATGTTTAATGTTAAACGGGCTTTAACCGGTTTTTAAACTGGCCCTCTTTAAAATGTGCTATTATATTCCGGCCCACTTATGCAAACCCAAAAAAATGACAATAAATCAATAAATGATACAAAATATAACCATTATTTAAAATGTGAACATGTCTTTACTTTTTAGTTTTTATTCTTTAATTTGGGGGGTAAAATAGGTATTCTACAATCATTAAAGGGTCGGGCCAAGTCGGTGCATAATAGGCCGGTCTCGGTCGGGCGTTATTCGGTCGGTCTTGGTCGGGCGCCCGACAGTTCAAGTAGCAAAACCGAGACCGACCATTTATAAATGGGCCGGGCTCAAGCCCGACACGTTTAATAAACGGTCCGAGCCGGGCCGATCTTTAAACGGTCGGTCCCGGTCGGTTTACCCGGTTCGGGCCACAAATTGACACCCCTACCCTAAGGGGTGGAAAATTGAATCATCCCTAATGAGGAGTGAGAATGTTTAAGAAGGTTTAATGATGAGAGAGAATGTACCATTCTTAATTTATTATTGACCCATTTTGATAGAGGGGATGGAGGAGTGGGATAATTGTCACTTGTCAGGCGGAAAAAAAAATTCTTCTCACCAAAAAGGGGAGAGTAAATTTTCCCACCCACCGGGATAGAGAGACAGAGAGAGAGAGAGAGAGAGAGAGACGAATCAATCGATCAACATCCTAATCGAACCATAGAAGCGAAGCGAATTGAGAAGATCGATGCTGAGCACTCTGATTTGATGATCATGGTTCAAAAAATTGATGAGTCGGATTTGTAATCGGCTGGACCGATCCCGATTTCCACTTATTCGAATCGAAATATTCCCATCAAGATTCCACTCAATCGGTGGATTCCTAACCAATTTTGTTGTCACCCCTTTTCTAGGCAAGCGTGTGAAATTCGTTTCATTGCTTTCTGAATTTTGACCATCATTCTGTGGTTTCGGTGCATTTCCGCCGTTGAAGCAACTTCTCTGAAATAGGGAAAACCTATCATTTGGAAATTGTCATTCATCTTTAGCAATCGTGTATGATCAAAACTAAGATGGTGCATTTATTTATGTAATTTTTAGTTCATCTTAACCATCTGAGCAACTCACGAATGAGTCATAAAGGTCATAGAAGACAACGTAACTTTTATACCTAAACACAGCAAAGGTCAAAATGATTGTCCCACCTCTATGAGAAATAGAAATCACCATTGTTAATGTTTTCACATGTGTTCCCAATTTCCCATGGTTCCTTATAGCATTCTTCTTCTTGGCATAGGATCTATGCCCTATTTTATAGGAATATATTTTTTTTTTTTTAAGAAAATATATTCTGAGATGTGGGAGTGTGCCCCTATGCCACACACATGGAGAGGGAAAAGTGACCATCTCTCCTTATGTATTTTCATTGACCCTCGTGCACATGTAAAAATCATTCTCCCACAATAAAACTTCCTCTTTTTAAAAAAAATAAATAATAATTTGATGAAACATTGGGTGAATGGGTTGCCAACAAATAAGAAAGCTCAACTCACAATATTGACTGTGGTCAGTTGCTCATTGGAGTTGGTAGGTATATAAAGTGTAGTTGAGCACTTGCGTGCACGAGGAACTTTATATTATGAATGGAATTTGGAAAGATGGATGTGTTATTTATTTTGTAAATTACACAGGCGTAACAAAAACATTATGTGTAAATGAGTAATAGTAATTTTTGGAGTTCACCATAAAAATTACGGGCAACCGAGCATTTCTTACCCCTATGGCCCTTATAGCCCAAACACAAAAGAAGGGCACAATGACACTCTTACTGCTATGAAATGTAAAACTCACCCATATTGATATTCATGTGCGCCCCTTTATTAGTTATTTCATCCAATGACTATGTACTCTAACCCCATTGGATCCCGTTGGCTGCTTTCTGCACCTCGCTACTCGTTGTAGAAAATTTGAACACCCTTTGTATGATACAAGCTAAATATTTTTTTAATAGAAAATATTACTATTAATCGCGGCACAACCTTTCATAATGGAATATGGATCTTCTTCAACATGGCCAATGAACCCAAAGAGGTCGTGCAACTGGTGAGCAATAAACTTGGTATGAGCTGTAAACTCAGACATCCTAAGTATGACTCCTATTAGGCATACCTTGGGCCACTCACACGAAGGTGTTTAGTGCCCATCACTGCTTTCAGTAAAAGTTGAATGATTCTTATTCAACCTCAGTATGACCCAATTCATGCGATTATGGGATCAGTATAGATCCAAGAGACTAGTCAACCTGAAAGCTTAAAAATCCATCATTAGAAAAAAATAATAATAATAAATACATAAAAATGACCAATACTTCAACTTATGACAGATGATTGAAAAGACATAGATATACATTTTTATGTTCAACCATCCATCTGATGCGCACTGAAACATTAGGCACGTTGTAACCAAATGACTGCCCCATCCTTGCAAACTGGACAATCCTCCCCAACATGATGTCGCGCATTCCCCTCATTGCCCCACTCATTGCCCCACCCTGATGGAGAGGTCCATGCTATCAGATAGCAATTTTTCTTTTTTAATATTTTTTTCTGCCTCGTGTTGCGTGACTGATAGGTGATAGCTCATCAGCTCATTTGCTATTTTATAAACGACTTAATCACCCGAGCACCACGTGTACGGTATACGCAGCCTTTGTCTACACTTACGCAACCGGAAAGCACCGTCCACCGACTCCAGAGTCCAGATCCACAAATCCTCGAAGATCCTTCTTTTCCTAGGCAAAACCAAACCTTTTTCACGGCTTCTATTTTCCCCCTCTTTTTAAATTATTATTATTTTTCTATTAAATCCTAGTAATCAATTCTATAAATTAATTATCAAATAATCAAATCCCTCCTTAAATAAATCAGAAAATGCCAAGATGCGTGGTCCAGGCAGACTCACAGATCGAGACAGGACTCCACAGTTGACGCCATTAAAGCCTCGCTGTCATTTTGCAACAAAAAGAAAAGGAAAATTTACATCTACCGTCCTCTCATTTATCTTTATTACGTTATTCTCATTAAGATTCATTTATTACATTTAAATTCACCAAACTTAACACCATTAGACTAATGTTACGGCCCGTTTGATATCGTTTCTATTTCAGAAACACCGTTTCGTGTTAAAAACGAAAATTTCAGTTTATGTGTCAAAACGTAGTTTTTAAACAAAAAAATGGTGTTTCAAAATTTTAGATTTTTATCTGGATTTTTTTTTTTTGGTAAAATGGAACGAAACTGGGAAGACGGACTTAGTTTTAAAAATAAAAAGACTTAATTGCTCCTAATCATATAAACCCCAATTGCTTCAAGATCTTTCCATCAATGATGTCGATTGTCATGTTCTGACAGTTCTAACAATGCTGCTTAGGTACCATTTCAGGGTATGATCCAGATCTACTCGATGTCAATGTTGATGCCAGATTAGACTTCAAGCCTTTTCCACATACACCAAATGAGCATATCATTTTTTGTCATTCTCTCTTTTCTCATTTTCTCACTCGCTTTCTCCTCTTCCTTTCTTAGGGAAACCCCAACCCTAAAGGATTCACCATAAAAAGGAACAGGATCGAAGCCCGATTCCAAGGAAGCTGACAAGAAGTTGTCTATGAAGAGGAAAACTGCTGCCGATGATAGAGGAGTTGGGAAAAAAACAACCAAGAAGGAGAATGCAGTAAGGATCCTAACAAGCCGAAAAGTCGTACAAGTGCCTTTTTTGTTTTCATGGAAGAGTTCAGGAAATCGTATAAGGAGAAACACCGTAACAACAAATCCGTCTCTGTTGTCGGCAAAGCTGATGGCAATAAATGGAAATCGTTGCCAGATGCTGAAAAAGTTCCTTATGTGGCCAAGGCCAAGGCTGAGGATGATGAGTAGATTTGATTATGCAACTTGAAGTCTAGAAGATAAGAAGATGGAACTTTTTTAAGTTGTGTAGGGTTGTTCTAGAATTATCTTCCATTTCTTGTTAACTCTCTTATGTGGGAAATAGATTATCCCTCTTTTTTTGTTTTAACTTTTGGTCAACAATCGTCATTGAAAATATAATTGCTTGAGAGCTTCAAACCTTTTTCATTACTGGTTTCATCGTTGTGTAAGATTCCATTTCATCAATGGTAGGTTAAACTTAATAAGGGCAAAATGGATATTCAACGTAAAATAGCTCCACTTAATGGACTAATCTTCAAAAGATTCTTACGGGATTAAGTTTGATGGGTTTAAAAATAGTAAAATAAATGGAAATTTATCGTACTACCCCTCGGAGAATGCCACAATTATAAGAACACTCCCTCTTTTCACCAAATTAAACTTAGACCCCTTACTGTCAGTGACTGTTGAGTCAAGAGGTAAAATGACCATTATACCCTTTTCACTAAAACTCATTTTAACTCAATTCCTCTTCACCCCTACCTATTATTATCTTCACGGAGACATCAAGCGCAGAGAGATTTGGGGAGAGGGAGAGACGTAAACCAACGGCACAACACCATAGTTGGCGGCGTTCTTCATCATTGAGCAGAGGCGAGCATAGGTTGGTCTTTCCTCTATTTTTGTTTTTCTCTTCCAGATGCCGTCCGTCGCAGCTAAAGCCACATCTAATGTTTGGTTCTGCTGCAAGTTAGCAAGCTACTAAATCTGTCCCTTACTTTATAATTTCTGGCGTTTGATCATATCTATCAATCTCGCCGTCAGTGCTGAGATATTTGATGGCTTACTACCTTTGACCAGGCCCTACATTAGTTCCAACCTAGTTTATGATTTCTCTAGCAGGTTGTGAGATCTTAACAGTTCCTTCTGAATTCTTTAGTTTCTAATATGTTTCTCCTGCTGTAACTACTAATTCAACCATTGGATTATCATCTTTTACTGTATGACTTATTACACAGCTCATCAGATGCAAATCCCAAGCACCTCATTTAGAAATTTTGTTTACAATTTCTATAGGATTATTCCTTTGTCAAATTGGTTCAATCATTGTATCATAAACTAAATCACATTCTACGATTGGAAGTAAATTATAATAAAATAACGTAAACTATTTCTGGACCTCTGAACGGAGCGACCATCGTCTTCCACATCGGGAACAAAGGAGGATGGAACATTCCTTGGATAGATAAGAACACATGCACTAAAAGAGAAGAGGTTCATGAAAGCAAAAAAATTGAAGATCAACATGTTCAGTAAAACACCAAAGCTCTTTAATCCCAACCAATCTTCAATGAAAATGAAAATTGTTGTGTAGTAAACAAAGGTCATTATACAAAGCACCATAAAAATCAGAAAAGATAGGATCTTTTGATCTTCATCACTACTAGTACTTCTATGCTGATCCAGATTGGTTGAGAAAAGCAGAAAATCCTTCTTGTTCGAATCACCAGGAACTCAAATTGCAATCAGTCGGAATTTGCAAATTTTAAGGATGAACAAAGCGAATTCATGTGGAGAATTGAAATTTGGACTAGATTTAAAAGTGATAAATGTGAAATAGGGAAGAGATTCTTAAATAGGGCCGACGCGATGGGATTGGCATTCGTCGCCGTTAGGCCGCTATTCTGAATGATTGCCGGAATGGGGTCTTGGAATGGTGAAAGAATAGTAACTCATTACAAGGGTATTTTAGGTACTTCATATTTAATAAGGGTATTTTGGTACTTAAAATAAAATATTATTGCTGACATCAGCATATATAATATATTTTTTAAGAGTGACTGATAGTAGAGGTCTAAGTATAATTTGGTGAAATAGAAAAAATGATCTTATAATTGTGGTATTATCTAAGGATGACTTGGTAAATTTCTTCAAAATAAAACTTACGAGGACGATATAACAAAGACAAACCAGAGGGGAGGTGGATATAAATTTTAAAAAAATAAAAAAAGACGAGGATTGGTCCTCTGCTTTCTTTCACATTCCCTTCCCTACCACGCTTGTTTTCTTCCCATGATACTTAAGCCTTACTTGTATGTATATTAATGACGAAAATAGTTGTTTATTAATTCCCATTTCATTAATTAATTAATTTTCTGCTATAGACTGTTCAGGTAGAAGAAGACTGTTGAGTCTAGAGTCTCTGGAGATGGAGAATCCAGATGCTTCTTGAGTTCCTTTTTCAGAATTTCTCATTAGCTTCCTTCTTTGAACGGTTTCGAAAAATTCGGGTTGAGTTCCACTTCCTACGTCTGTTCTGGTAAATTATTCTCAAGACTTCCCAGAATCCAGACCTAATTACTCACAAGATCCCTTTCACGATTCACTTGTGGTAGCTCTGGCAGCTCTTTTTCGCTTCTGTTAAGGGTTTCAGATCCTCTCTGATCCTTTCTTTTTGTGACGAATTTGAGCATCAAATACTCGAGTTGGGTGAGGATAGGTCTCACAGAACCTGTTTACTTATTTTCTACTTTATTTTTTATTTATTTTTTATTTTTTATTTTTGGTTCAGGAGCTTTGGCCTCTGTTTTCATTCTTTGATCCT
>NC_056568.1:14071915-14098853 GCF_013358625.1 Macadamia integrifolia | reverse complement strand
AAAAAAAAAAAAAAAAAACTGAAAAGCCCTGAACTTTTCCTTTTGGGTTCTTTTGTCAAGAGGGGATCTTTCACAAAATCTAGTCTTTATCTTTTCTCCTCTTTGAATCGTATCATCTTCTTTTCTTATATCTATTGCGGGGAAAAGCTTTGATGTGGTATTTTTTTCCTTTCCTGGTTTCAGATTGTTACAAATTTTTATTCAAAATCTGTATCGAACGCTTTTATTAGATCTGCGATCAAACCCATCAGCACTAAAACTGTTACGTTAGGACTGAATCTAAATTTATTGATCCTGTTTTTGCCGTCTTACGTTGGAAATTGTTGAACTAGTGGGATTGTGTTTCTAATATACCAGAGTAGGTAGAAATAGAACACCTGAGATTTAAAATCTGCTATTTTGGTTGGGAAACAGAGCGTAATGGAACGAGTATTTCTGTGCCCTGGAATGACGGAAGCTGGCTTTGTTTTTGCAGTTTGATCGTTAAGTTCTTCAAGCTAGTCCTTTGACGAAAAGGACGTTTAATTTTGGTATGCTGGGTCGTCCAACATTCATAGAACCGTCCTCGACGTACAAGAGAATGTCGTCGAGAGATTATGTGAATCTGCCCGATAAGGAAGAAGATTCAGGTACTTGTAGGCTCTAGATTGTTCTTATTAATTGTTGCCGATCTTCAACCCCCTCCCCAAAACACACATACACACCTACACGACCGTTAAGATGTGGTCTCTGCCTCTGTTTTTCTTGTGTGGTTTGGCTCTAGACGCCTCTCTTGAAGTGTCTCTTGCCCTCCTGCAACAACTTTATCCTATAAAGTATTAGCAGTTGTTTGAAACAGTGGTTTCATCTGGGTTTTGTATTGGGTCTAAATTCTTCAATTCTTTTAGCTCTTTTGCAGAATGGTATGGGACTCGAAACAACAAATCCTTCCTGGAAGCGTTCTATTCCCCATGTACTTGTAGGAACCATTTCGTCATTCTTATTCGGTTATCATCTTGGGTGCGTTCAACATCTTTTAAAGGAAGTTTTCTTATGCTATCGTTTCTCATTAACATCATTTGGTGTTTCTAGAAGCTTCTAGTTTAGAATATTATTTGTGGTGTTTGATTTTGTTGTATGCAGAGTGGTCAATGAACCACTTGAGAGCATTTCTTTAGAACTTGGTTTTGGTGGGAATAGCTTGGCTGAAGGTACTCTTTCTTCCTATGGTATTTATTTTATTTTTATTTTGAATCTTGATTACCATTTTAACAGTTGTCTCTTTGTCGAGTGAAGGTCTAGTGGTGAGTACGTGCTTGGCTGGTGCTCTTGTTGGATCTTTAGTCAGTGGTTGGATTGCAGATGGGCTTGGTCGTCGTAGGGCTTTCCAATTAAGTGCTTTACCAATGATCATTGGTGCTGCCGTGAGGTATGGGATACAGATCAACATGCGATTTGTTTTTGGTCTCCTCCAATGTTCATTAAGTAGCTCAACTTTATTAGTACATGTGTCCCCTGAACTAGGTCTGGAAATTCTAATGCAAACTGTCATTAGCTCAACTTTATTAGTACATGTGTCCCCTGAACTAGGTCTAGAAATTCTAATGCAAACTGTCATTTGGAGTTCAGTAAACATTAGTCTCCAGAGCCTTTTTTAGTTTAGAATTTTCTGTCTATTGCAAGAACTGCGCATTATTCTGATCTCTCCTTGTAAATTGTTTTCATTGGTGCCTCTGGTGGAAGTTTCCCTAAGGGTCCGGTGTATATGAAACTCGTTGACTTAGTTGCCTCCAATTATCCTTGATTTTGACTTGCTATCTCATTAAAGAATTAAAAGTCAGGACCAAAGATTGGATCTGAATCAGTGGATCCTGGTCAACTCGTGAGTTGATTAAGCCTAGGCTGGCCAATCGTGGTCAAGTTTGGGTAGAAGCTTTTATGGGGGATCAGTATTGTATGGGTGGATCAGTGGCTCCGCCTATTTACCCAGTCCAATTTCCATCCATCTCATTGTTTTGTAGTCATTTTCTGGAATGACGAACACTTAAAGTTCATTCTTGAGTTAAACATGTGCTGGCATACAATCCTGTCAGCTCGAAAGGGGGACTTTCACCGGTTACGATAATTTTTACTTAAACATAGTCGTCACGACATCTAGGCAAACCAAGGCGTTGGAGGGGGCCTGGATGCAAGGCGACCCAACAAGGTGCCAAGGTGCCTGCCTAGGAGACCAATGCGCCTGGACGCAAAGGCGTTGCCTAGGCAACACCTTGGAAACTATGGCATAGAATCTGATTCTTAATAAACCATGACACCATATGCATATGTTCAACTATTCCAGCTATTTTATTAACTATGTGTTTTGTACCTTATGTTTCCAATAGATGATCTAAAGGTTATTAAATGCTTAACAGGCAGTTTCCTGTCCAAGCAGTCACTCAGGGAATAGTTAGAAGGACAAACTTATGTAGATGCTAAGAAAGAACGAATTACTCAGAAGTGAAAGAATGAAAGACAATGTCTTTGAGAGCTTTGACTAGTAAATTAAGTGCTTACTTTTTATGATGCTTACTCTGCCTTTGCAGTGCAACGACAAAAAGTTTGGAGGGTATGCTTCTTGGGAGGATCTTAGTTGGAACCGGAATGGGTGTGGGCCCAGCTGTTGCATCTCTCTATGTAGCAGAGGTATAAGAGATGGTTTTATTGCTCACTCTGTCATTAGTGAGTATGTTTCTCTGTCTTGTTACTACATTCTGATATAATTTTTTCTCCTATATGTAAGCAGGTTTCACCGTCTTTTGTGAGGGGTACTTATGGAAGCTTCATCCAGATTGCAACATGCCTTGGGCTTATGAGTGCCCTCTTCATTGGCATCCCTGCCAGAGAAGCTGTTGGTTGGTAGGAGCATGCACTAAACTACAAATTTTGAGATTTGGACGATTTAGTGTAATATTTTCCTTTCTGTTTGGAAAATATGGACTGTATTTGAGTCTGACACCCCAAATTCTCAGGTGGCGGGTGTGTTTCTGGGTGTCTGCCATTCCTGCTGTAATACTGGCTCTAGCCATGGAGTTCTGTGCAGAGAGTCCCCATTGGCTTTATAAGGTCAGTTGGTTTCAGTTTATTTATTCCTTGCCTTCGAGATGCTTTTTTCTTTCTTCTTGTATTCGACCCACTGAGCCTGGACAATCATCTCATCTCTGTCTGTCTGTCTGTCTCTCTCTCTGTAATATTTCATAGGCTTAGAAAAATGTCCATGACCAACTCTCTTTTGCTTCATATGAATAAAGTATCCTAGTTATATGATTGGGGTAATGAACTGTGCTTTCCTTTTTATTCTATATGGTATCATATAGGTTAGAAAGCCAGTCATGTGAAACTAAGGAAATATATAGGCGTACATTATCTAGGTGTTCCGTAATAGATGTTAGTGAGTAAATGAAAAGAAAAAATGAGAGAAATTATGAGAGAAGGAAACATTAACTGGCCCAATGATAAAGCATGGTATCCAAAAGGCAAATTTTTATCATTTATGCAATACTGCACGGCTGTGTCCAAAAGAGTGTCTACCCGTGTCTACATCTGGCTGAGATGACACATGTCAACTCATGCGTAATCTTTCGGGACTGTCCAACAAAATATAGCTGCTTTTGAATGAATGTTACTTCATTTTTAGAGTTCTTTAAAAAAAAAAATGTAGTAATCAAAGAAGCAGCTTTATTTCACAATTAGTATTACATAAATCTTATTTGACATGGAGTCCCAGATGATCCTATGCATAACCCACTTGGTCATTGCAATTGAATCATTTGACAGTCCGATGTGTAACTTATACCACACTGTATGTTGCACAGACTCATAAGAAAAAAAAAAAAAAAAAAAAAAAAAAAAAAAAAAAAAAAAAACGCTAATTCCTTTGCACGGTATTTTACATTTGTGCGTGATGTCTGGTACAAAAACAATGGTACAAAAACAATGTATGAAACACATTTTTTATTGTATGTATGATAATGATTTTATATCTACTGGTAATTTTTATACTTAGTAATTTCTCTGATAGAAAAGATGAATCAATTTATATTATTGCAGAATCAGTGATTATGGTAATCTTATGTGATTAGGTTATAAATGCTGGAATTGAATATTCTGTAAAAATCAGATATATCCAATGCCCTGGTAATATTAATGTTATAAGCAACAGTTTTAATGTAGGCTATTGGGCTATACAACAAAAACTCAAGCCTTATGTGCTTATAAATATTAGACTGTGTCCTACACGATTGACGACAAGTAATATGTTGTGGTATGAAAACAAAAACAATAAAATACTCCTATGTATTCTTTGATGTAGATTTGCACCCATGGACTGATCCAAACCCATCTGGGTATCTAGATAGAGTTGAACCGGATCCAATTTCGGTCTTTGACTAGTAGGATCTCTTAGGATTTTATTTCTATTTTCATGCAATCTTTTAATTTTTGGTAGCTTAAGTAGGAGATAGCTACTAGGATTTAGTTTCCAATTAATTTGAGTTTCCAAATTAGAGTAGGTTTCCTTTTAATGTTGGTTTTCTTTTACTATTTAAATGCATGTAATCGTTCAATTAGAGGACTGATTGAAGAATAGAAGAATGAGTTGAATTTAGTGTTTGAGTGCATGCAGGCAGTGTGCAATTCTCCCCCCCCCCCCATTTTTCTTGTGTGAATCTTCTCTCCCTCCCCTGCAACTCTGAGTTCATCTCAGAGATTCTTCCCTACCCCTACCGGCCCTCCATTGTTATTACAAAAAAGTTCTTGTGCAGTCGTGTGCTTTAAAGTTGCAAGAAGATTCATGCCCTGAAGGTCTTGGTGAAGGACAAAGGATGAAGAAAATTGGTTGATTATTAAAGTAAGAACACAGGAAGCGCCTGGTTTTATTATGGATGAGTTCATGAAATCTTTGAGGAAATATTAAGGACTATGGTGTTAGAAGCGAGTAGGTGAGAGAGATCCATCCTAGTTGACCAAGTTTTTTAACACTTCATGAGACCCAAAAAAAAAAAAAAGAGTGCTAGCTGATAATCTGACGCAGTTCCCTCTATGTGAATTTGTTTTTTTTCTTTCTTCTTCTAGATGACAGTTCCATTGGCAAGTCTGAAGGTGGTAAGCTTTTGAATTAAAGGTTTTAAAATAATTTGGAGTAAAGAAGAACTACAGTTTAGTTTTCAGCAACGATTGGAGTTAGTAATGGGCAAATAGTCAGAATGATATCCTAGGAGATGCCCCAAAGCAATCCACCAAGTGAAATAGAATTTTTTTGCTCTTGGAGTTTGTGTGATTAGTGCACATCTATCAAATTTAACGAGAAACTGGCAAAGATGAGTGTGTCTCCAGCAGCAGATTTATGGATGCCAGGTAATCAACAAACTACATGGCCATAGAATGAGTGTACTCAAGATGAGTATTGCGTAGGACAAGTGTCACAAGTGTCAAAATCGTTATGGATAAATATAGAAGTGATCACTAGTGAGGAGTAGTTTGGTCCAGGGGAGAGGCTCTAAAAAGAAAAGGAAAAAGTAATTAAGGATAACTGTGGAACTGATCACTCAGTTTTTGCTTTATTATTTCATTACAGTTTTCCTATTTGTTATTATTCCTTCTCCATTGTATAAAGCAAGTACACCATTCTTTTGTGTTCTCCTAGCAAGACAGGCCTAACGTATACCTCTTTATATCATCCATTACAAATTCTATGACTAGTGCATTATTATATTCTTGTGAAGAAGTAACTTCTGACAGTTGCTTATCTGCATGGTACAGCGAGGAAGATGTGCAGAAGCTGAAGTTGAATTCGAGAAGCTGTTAGGAGAATCACATGTCAAATCTGCAATTGCTGAACTGTCAAAGTTGGACAGAAGTGATGATGTAGAAGATGTAAAATACTCGGAGTTATTCCGTGGCCGCCATTTTAGAGGTATCTGCATATTGTTGCATTTATCTGTTCCTGTGGTGTCAATTGTATACATGCTCATTTTGTATTATATGCATTGCCATTTACGTTTTCCTTTTATGCAGTTGTTTTTATTGGGTCAACCCTATTTGCTTTCCAACAGCTGTCTGGTATTAATGCTGTATTCTATTTCTCTTCTACCGTCTTTAAAAGAGCGGGAGTACCATCAGACCTGGCAAACATCTGTGTAGGAGTTGCGAACTTGTCTGGTAAGGGCTAAGGAGGGCTAAACG
Source organism: Macadamia integrifolia (assembly GCF_013358625.1). Classification (NCBI taxonomy): domain Eukaryota; kingdom Viridiplantae; phylum Streptophyta; class Magnoliopsida; order Proteales; family Proteaceae; genus Macadamia; species Macadamia integrifolia. Next base: position 14,092,652 of record NC_056568.1, on the reverse strand, counting down.
CTCAAGCATCTGTTTTGCATGTGTTGAAATTATAGAGCTCTCTCTTTTTTAACTGTTAACTTGACTGCAGGGTCAATTGTTGCGATGATTTTGATGGACAAAATGGGAAGGAGGGGGCTTCTTCTGGGGAGCTTCATGGGCATGGTAGAATTTCTCATAAGAGACCGTTTTGCGAAAAATTCTTTTGTGCACTTGCTATTTTAGTTGGAATTGCGTTTGATTGAATTATAGAATATAAGTGGCATAGTCATCTCTCTGGTTTCAGGTTGGACACCATGTAATGGTACAACCTAGAAAATCTTCAAGATTGGGTGTAATATGCCAACTAGGTTTTTTCTTTTTCTTTTCCCTGCCTTAAAATTCTCTTAGTGTATATGGTTGACCACATTTTTGGTTCCTCCATGTTGCATTTCAAGAGTCTGCAAATTTATTCTTATCCATTTCATTGTTTTGGTTAAATAGCTTCCTATGATGTTAACCACTGGAAGGTGGATCCATATCCATTTGCATTTACTGACAGATAATCTTTATTCTTTACTAAAACAAGAAAAACCCCTTGGACTATCCCTGCTGTCTGATGCATTTTCTTGTGGATCCATATCCATTTGCATTTACTGACAGATAATCTTTATTCTTTACTACAACCTGAAACACCCCTTGGACTATGCCTTCTGTCTGATGCATTTTCTGGTTCTGAAAAATCTTACAAAATTTTGTATTTGACTGATTCAGGCAGGAGCGATGGGTCTCCAGGTTACTGCAGCGAGTTCTTTTATACCAGGCTCTGCAGCTTTGTATCTATCCGTCGGCGGGATGTTACTGTGAGTAATGATTCAAGATGGTTCTATAAGAAGCGGCATATGAGATCAGATTTAGATTTTTAAATGTTCTTTTCATATGATGATTAGGCTGAAGAAAATTCAACTTATGCAGCTGCTTTATTTAGCTTTTATTACTTAGATATCTTGACATCTAGATTTCTGAAATTTGGTCCAAAGTTTTGGTTTCAATCCAGGACTGAACCATAACTTCACTGTTATATTATAAAAAACAAAATTTTGCAATTGGAGTGCCAAGAAAGTCTCCAAATGGGACATGGGATGTGAGCTGAAAATAACTGGATGGATTGATTGGTGATGATATGGACAAAATATTCACAAAATTGGAGTGCCAACAAAGATATGAAGTGGATAGATATTTGGACCATTAAGGATACGCATCCTTAACTGGCTGTAAGGGAAACCTTTGCCTTTCTAAAATAGCTTTCCTATTTTTTCAATCTGAAATCCTAGATTATAGTGCATTCAACCTAGGTAGATATAGTTGGGCTTCATGATGTTTCACTAAGTTTTGGTTTAGAATTACCAAATTGTCAATTTTCACCAAACTCTTAGTGTAGAGTCACTGAAAAAGAAGAGCTTGTGTACCAGAATGGATTAAGGATTAGGAATTTGGAAGAATCCTCTGTTTTGGTTGCTAGATTGAGCTTTCTAGGCGAAAACAGCAGCGAAGTAATAAACGGGAAAAAGATTAGTGCAACTTGAGTTTTGCATATGAATGAACTCCAAGTGTTACATTTAGTACAGGAATTTGTAACACCCCGGCCCATAGTTGTCATGGCGTCAAATCGATCCAAGGCGGTGGAGGGGTGGTTAATCGATTTGGCGTTGCCATGGCGGTCAAATCGCCTATGTGCCATTTTTTATTTTTCTTATTTTCTATAGTTATTTAGCATTGCTACAAGTCTACAATATATACTCTATAACATATAAAACCAACATTAAGCAACATCAAATCATCAAAAATCAATATAGCCATGTAATGTCATAAAAAATCAATATGAATTATTGACTTATACAATTATACATCAAGTCATCAAAATTCAAAAATCACTGGTTCAATTAAGTTTTTAGTACTGGATGGTTCTTATGAATAGAAACCAAAAAGGGTCCTGTTACAGTCAAACACAATTTACCCATCTGGTCCAATTTGGTTTTAAAACTATGATGGGATCACTGGCTGACCATAGTTGATTCAATGTAAAAAAGATCGAGTTATGGGTCCCCCCTGCCCATTCCTTTTTTTTTTTCCCCCAAAACTTTAACAATTCTTTTTAAGTGTCACAGCACAACCTATTTGAGTTACCCAACGATCAAACTGGGACTTGGCCCCTGAACTAAGTCAATGACGGGTTGAGGTTTTCATGTTTGATAACTTTGGCCATGTCATCTTACATGTACAACCTATTGCATGTGTGAGTAACCTTCTCTTCTAATCCCATGTGAATTTAGATCTGATTCTCCTTTTATTTTTTGTGTTCGAAAAAAAAGAGGTGAAGGAGAGTCGAACACACCAGAGGGCAGAGGCAAGGAACTAAGGAAGAGGGAGAAGAAGATTAGAATAAGAGAAGAGACTAACCAGTAGCAGAAAAAGGGGGAAAAAAAAGATGTGAAGAAGAGTCGACCAAACCAGACTACTGGAGGCAAGGAAGAAGAAGATTAGAACAATAGAAGACGAGAAGAAGAGAAGACTAGCAGAGCCAGAGACTGAATCACTTAGTAGTCGTAGAAAAAGGAAAAAAAAAAAAGAGGTGAAGAAGAGTTGAACATAACAGAAAATAGAGGCAAGGATTCATACCTATCTTTGCCGGAGCATGAAAGTAGGAATCGTTGGAGCAGGAGCAGAACTATTCGTCTCTTCGTTGTTCACCTTCAGATTTAGGGTTGAACTGTTGAAGTCTTACCGTTGAAGAGAGTCGCGAGTTGAGATTTAGTCTATTAGGGATTTAGGTCTTAATTTACATTTTTTTTTTTTTTTTTTGGTACAACTTAATTTACACTTTTAGTATAAAGGACTTATCCCATGTAGCATTGATTTTTACACTTCAATTACACCTGCCAATCATATTGTTAGAAAGAGAATCAATATTAATAATTAACAATAATAACTAAAAAAAAAAAAAGAAAAAAAAAAAGGCGACTGATTAATGTACAAAATGTAATAAATCGTTGCCAGGGATGATTTGGCGACGCCAAATGGCCCTTGGCGGTCGATTTATGAGACTGACCCTAATCGGTCCACCATTTGCCCTCTCCAAAACCCCGGGATGCCTAATCGCTGCCTTGGCGACGTCGTGACAACTATGCCCTTGCCCCATTAACCTTACACAATATTGTCCTCTTTAGCTTATGGACCTCAAGGCTTTAAAACGCGTTGTGCCTTGTTAAGGAGGCTAGAGGTTATTAACTAGCCCAGTAATCTCTCCTTATGCAATGTGGACTAAAGTTTACACACCCTCACTGATCTGCCGAACCCCATGGTACTTGCCGCATTCTTCGTGGGGACACCTCACCGATCTCCCAGGCGCGTATGGTACTTGCCGTATTCTTGGGTGTCATAAAATCATTACACTAACTCTTCGTGGAACCAGCTCTGTACTAACATCAGCAAACAATTGGGATTCCATCATCTAAAAAATGTGGGAAAGCATTTCATGTCTGCCCAGACCCTGGGACATCCAACTCTTCCCCCACTCTAACTTCTATTTAAACAAGTACTTTGATTCATAAAGTGAGACCAGTTCCATACTTGTAGCAAAATATTTGTAAAGTGAACCAAATGTGACCCAAGAGAAGCTTTTGAATCCCCAACCCACCAACCCCCCCCCCCCCCCAACCCAAAAAAAAAAAAAAAAAAGAAAAAAGGAAAAGGACTGGACTATACGTTGCTAGTTACTTCCAAACATAGAGCAAATACTGTGTCCTGAAGTATGAAACTGAACACTGCAACTGACCTAGTTAAGCCCTATTATTTTGAATTCTCTTCAATTCCATGGGTTTCATGCCTTAGGTAATTTTCATGTGGACCCAAACCATAATTGTATTGAATTCAAGACTTGGGCCTTGGAACCCTGCAACTTAGGCCTCCTTTTATGTCTTGAGGAGTAGTGAAATTTCAGCCAATGTGTTTTTCACTTCTCAAAACGTGTGGTCTCAATTATAGTAGATATTTGAGGACTGAACATGTCAGGGAGAACATCAGAGACTGTCGTACCTCATAGTGAAGCTGAAGATCAATATCTTGTCTGTAGCATGCATTAGCATAAGTGAAAGAACATGAAAGGTTTTATCTCTAACGTCAGAATCAGGAAATCAAGCCGTGAGTTTCTTTATTTTCACCCACCAAAGCCATTAATATAATCACTTAGTTGTCAAGGTGTTGCGTTGGCACCCAGGCTATTTTGCTGGGGTCTAGGTGACTTCCGTCTTAGTGCAAGGCACTGTTTAAATGATATTGAACCAGGTTTGACACTTATTTATGCCAAATAATTATTTGAGTAAATGGAATAACAATTATAAAATTATTTACTTAAATCAGTTATAAAATCATTTACAATTATAAAATATCAATTAAGTAAAGTCATTTACTTAAGGTATTATTTATAAATAAGAAAATACCCCTTTTTGAATCCAATAAAAATAGTTTTAAAATAAAATTTCAAAAGGGTAAAAATTTAATGATGCAGGCCCATATTAAGGCCCAAGCCCATCAAGCCTAGTCCAAGACTACTGGACCAAAAGAGAACTAGCCCAAAATCAACAAAACCTTGCTAGTGGAGAATCTCTACAATGTCTCTTGAACTACCCTAGTAGATTGATGATGTGGAGAGCTTCTTAGTGGTTGATGACATGGCAGCCCTCCTCCTAAAGATTCTGTCCAAGCTCTTCAATTATCCCACCCCAAGAGTCTTTGTTGAAGACTACGGAGAGGCTAGAAGCATCTTCTAATGTCTCTCTATTGAGATTTGAGACACTCACTTCAACCTTGGAGCTTGCATCAAAGCACGTTAGAGCAGTCTTATGTCTTGGAATTTACTTTCATTTATTTGTTTTCTAGAGTTTTCTTTCCTTGGGAATTAAGCATGTAATCTCAACCGTTGAATCTCAATATTTAGTTACAACGGCTGAGATATCGTAGGAGCTTTTAGGATTTCTTTTGCCTTGCCTATAAGAAAGGCCTACCTATCTTATTTGTAAGGTATTGAGTTTTGATTATACAAAGTGCTTGAAGCATTTGTCTTGAACCTAGAAGAGAGAAGAATTCACCTTTGATACCTTGAAGAGTTTCACCCTTCCTTGAAGAGTAAGAGCTTTCATAATCTTCTTGCTTTCCTTTAAGAGTTGTTAAGAAGGTGTTTGGTATTGTTGACACATTATTGAAGAGAGTTTCTCAATCCACATCTATCCTTTCATATTTCATATTTCTTATTTTATCCATCCACAATCTTCTTCCAGAATTTGGATTTGCAGAAGATCAGTGTTCGCCGCTCATTTTCACTTACCGACAGTGAGAATTTGAAGAAACTTTCTTTAAGTTGTAGCCCTATGAGTCTTCTTTGAATAGGATTTGGAATTGCATCATTCCGAGCTTTATCGAGTAAGTTATACTCAATCATCTGAAGTTGCACAATTTTGGAAATTTTGGTATCCAAGTTATGTTTTCTTTGAAGCTTGGCCTATCACTCTCCCAATCCGATTTCGACAATCTTCTTTTGAGGGTTGCGTTAGTCAACCCCCCAGTTAACGAACAAAAACAAAATTTTCGGTTGTAGGGGCGATTTTCAACTTTCAAATATTAGGGTTTTTTTCTCAAATCTAAAAATTTCATAAATATTATTGTTATAGAACATCACTAAAGACCAAAATAATGACAAAATAATCTTTTGTTTTGATGTCTAAAACTTTATTTCCATTCAGGACGATTTTAAATAGCATTCGTGCACACTAGATAAGGTTTGACCAAAACATAACTCCTTCAAGAGAAGTAAGTTTTTAAGTTATTTTGGATTTGTTGGAAAGTTGGTTTTGTGCACTGCCTAATACAAAAAGTCTCATGTAAAAAATAAAATTATTTGATCAATCAAACTTATTAGAGGACAAGAACATTTCTCTAAATCTATAGCTGTTTAATTACTTGTAGATAAGGTCATATTTTCCAAGAATAGTATAAAGTAAATGTGAGACTAGGTATACTAGGACAAAGATCGTTTCTAAGAAAAGTGTAAACCAAATGTATGTTTTGATTGTTTCAAACAATCCATAGCTTGCTTCTGTAGTTCTGTTGTCTTCAAGTTCTATGTTGGTTTTTGATTGACTTGATGTGGCCTAATGTTGATTTTTTATTGACTTGATGTGACTAATGTTGATTTTTTTTTATGACTTGATGTGACTTATGTTGATTTTTGATGACTTGATGTGTCTTAATGTTGATTTTTGATAACTTGATGTGGCTTAGTGTTGATTTTTGATGATTTGATGTGGCTTAACGTTGATATTTGATGATATGAGGAATATTTTGTAGCATACAAAATAGTGTTAGAAAAAGGGAAAATAAAAAGTAACACTCGGATGCCTTATCGCTTAAGCGCTTAGGCGCCCCTCCACTGCCTTGGGTTGCCTTGACAACTATTTTGGGCATGGTTTCAAGTATCGGTCTGGGCTCGGCCGTATCGGATTGGTGTCGGCTGAGACCGATCCCCAATCCCTGACCGATCCAGATCTGTTTCAGGGGTAAAATAGTAAAAAATAGTACTTGTTATAAAAAGTAGGGGTAAAATTGACCAATACCCACCGATCCAATCCGGATCGGTATCGGAAGAGACCGATATTGATACCGTCCCCTAAATCCTTGACTCTGGGTGTAAAAGTTTTAGAGAATTGAGGCATAGATGAACAGAACCTTATATGTCGGCAAAACCATTAGCATATGTGAAGAAGCAATCTCTGGGTAAGCTATAGTAGTGAAGTAGCATAATAGCAGCTTGTACAAAACCGATTTGGCTATCTTCCTTTAATAGTGGTTTGTAGAACTGTTTGTCGGTAATGCTCAGTAAGATAACTTGTTAAGAACTTATTTGTGCAGGTTTGTCTTGACTTTTGCATTGGGTGCTGGTCCAGTCCCAGGTCTTCTCCTACCTGAAATTTTCCCCAGCAGAATTCGAGCAAAGGCTATGGCAGTCTGTCTATCTGTACATTGGGTGCGATTCTTCTTCTTGCTTTCTTTCTTCTCAAAAGATCTCTTCTCTTATGGAAAAATTCTGGAAATTGGTCCAAAATGAGGGAAAACCGAGGGAGCCCAGTAAATCCTTCTGATATTGGAATTTGGCTTCAATGTTTGATCTTCTGCTATTCCGAATTGATGAACTTCATGGAATTAGTGTTGAGATTTTATTAGAAGTTTGGACATAGTACAAATTTTGCTCTCTGGGTGAATGGGCTGGATTCAAATGTCAGTTGACCAGTATAGGCTAGCATATTGAGGAGAAAGATATTTGATTTATTTTTCATCGTGTTTCCCATAATATAGAAGGTTTAAAATATTGTTTGTGGAGTTCTAACCATTTTGTTGCTTTCAGTACTACTAGTGCTCTAATGGTCAATGTCACTTGATGGGAGGTCTTGTACTAGGTGTTTCATTGCCTGTGGTATCATTGGGCACATCTGTTGTAAATGTCTTTACACCCGAGGAGTTGGATCTTCTTGTTTTTCAGTTAGTTTTTTATTTTTTAAGCATTCAGAGCTAAGAAGTGTGTTGGTCTTTGGTTTTGGAGCTGAACCAAATCATTATGTATTGTGTTTTTTATTTTTATTTATTTATTTATTTATTATTATTATTATTATTTTTTAATTTACAATGATTTTCCTGTTGCTGTTATGCTTGAGTTTGCCAGTTGTCTGATAGGGTGGTTTCCTGTAAATCCTGTCGCTTCAACTTATGAACTTAGATGCCTTATTTCTAATTGACTTATTTGTGCCTCCATTTTCAGGTTGTAAATTTCTTTGTGGGATTGCTGTTCTTGCGTTTGCTGGAAGTACTTGGGCCACAATTATTGTACTCATTCTTTTCTACTTTTTGTTTGATGGCTGTGGTTTTTGTGAAGAGGAATGTTGTGGAAACCAAAGGAAAATCACTTCAAGAAATTGAGATAACTCTTCTTCCACAAGACTAAGGTTTTGTATTTCTCTTGCAAATACTTCTCTTTTCGAGTCTGACAAATAATTCCGTTAAACAGTCACGGGGTCTAGTTTCAGCTGAAATTACCTTATTTATCATACGAAAAAACATGAAAACAAAGTGTGCTGGAAATATATAGCATTTTCGTGGAAATTACATTCATCTAAGTTGGACCGTTCATATGGTGACTGAATTCACCTTTCTTTGTGTATTAATGGGTATTGTAATCTGCAGGTAGGAGAATGGAGATGGAGATTTTTAAATGTAATTGTCATCTACGTGCTGGCCTGGTCTGTTTGATTTGCTCTCTTTGTTGAAAAAGTTGTCCAGGTGATACAATTTATTCACAGATTTTGGGAGACATGTTGCTGCTAAGCTATTTGTTAACTAGGTGATAACTGGGTTGGGCTGGTGTATATTCTAGAGAGGGAGGGTTGTGTGAATGTGTTGAGAGCAACATGATGTCATTGCAACCTTCCATCTTAATATAGTATTAATGATTTCATCTTTCTGTAAGGATGTTGAGTTCAATGCATGGCACTGAAGAATAACATGTATCAGTCATTAATGAAATGACTTTCTTATAACCATTACATGCATCTATAGTTTGCATTCTTATGCATCCATCCATCCATCCATCCATGCTGGTAGACCCAGGGCCCCTTGTTCACATTTTTAGTTTTAGATCCAAATGAAATTTGCCAAGTGGAAAAATGAAACATCGAAATAATTTTAACATTATTGAAAGGGTTACAGGCAGAGCTGAGTACCTGTCCTGGGACAGTATCTCTATATATGAGATGAAATATGATCAAATTTTGAAATTTTACATGTGCTAATCCAGACTATTACCAAATACTTGAATGTTTGAAATTGTCACATCACTTTAAGAATTGGTTAAAGTTCCTTTCCTGATGGGCCCTTTGGAAGACTTTCCCCAGCTGGATGGAGATAATATATGCCTTTGAATTGGTGGGGTCTTTCATGTGCTTAGAGGTGGAGTGCCTTGGAAAATCATGAACCATGTTAATGAGCATCAAAGAATGGAGCCCCTCCTGAGCAGATGTGTACAAAAAGGAAAGGTGAGGGGAGGGAAAGGTTTTCCCTACAATATTGTTAAGAAGTATTGAGAAAGACGTAACTTTTTCAGCCATGTCCATCTATTTCGAGGCAACACAAGGTTTTCCCTACAATATTGTTAAGAAGTATTGAGCAAGACGTTACTTTTTCAGCCATGTCCATCTATTTCGAGGCAACGTGTTTTGTGGAAAATACGTTTTCAAAATCATTAGAAAAAAATACTTTTCAAGGATTCTCAAGTCCTTGATTCTATACAAAGATGTGGAAGAAGGGTAGCTATTGAACCCTACCTCTGTTTCTTGAAAATGCATTGATTGTTCCTCAGTATTTGGTTGGAGATTGAATCCATTTTGCAGCAAGAGGAGGTGGAGGTAAAATCACTCTTCTATCAGAATCAAATCAATTTTGGGGGATGGTTTTTGTTTCCTGATATTCATGAAAAACTACAGTGAATTTAAAGATTCCTTAAATGGATATTGTTGAGTGTCTTTGGAGCTATCACATCTCACTGCAATAAAAAAAACCTTGTGTACTCCTGTCTCACAGGGTGTCTCCAGACAAGTCCACTTTATGGAGTGCGATAGTTTTGTCATTAATTTTGGCGAAAAGTGTCCAGACAATTCCACTTTATAAGGTGGGATAATTATGTCATTAACTTTGGTTTTTATAGTATTAAGTGAACATCATGCGAACAGTAAACTGGAAATATGGAAAAAATGTATTGCATTTAATGATACAAGGGGACAAAGAGCCCAAGCAGCAGTACTCTACAGGATTGTTTTTGTAGCAGGGAGTGAGTAAAAAAAATGGCTGCTAGCCTACCTCTAGTAATAGTCTGGGGAATGAAATCCTAGGGGCAGAGGTGAAAAATATACTCGTAAGGTGGAATTTTTCAATCTACCCTCAAGATTCCATTCCTCTGGCTGCTGCTGGGGATAACAAGAACTTTGCTGCCAAGTTTCATTCGGAGTGTTATGATGATAACGACGACAACGATGACAACGATGACAACAATAACTCAGTTTATTCCCGACTAAATGGGGTTGGTTATATGAATCCAAGAGAGGATAATAAAAAATGGGAGAAACAACGGTATCCAATAGTAGTGTTGCGTATGTCCAGAAACATGGGGAAGCAGAGTCAAAGAGGGTGGGCGTTTTTTCACAGCTTGGTTCCACTTTTCCATATGTCTGGGCGTAGGCAACACTATCGGATAACATTCTTTTATATAAATAGGAAGAAACAAAGCAACACCTCAGGAACATCCCACCTAAATGGGGTTGACTACATGGATCTTTGCCCTCCAAATAGTTAGTTCTAATTGATGTTATACTAGAGTCGAAACCTAGGTTCCACATGTATTTTTCTATTACTCTTCCTATGGTTATTTTAGGCATGCCCTTAATTCTTTTAGCTCCTTTAATCTGAATCTATCACTCCTCCATATTTTCCATCCCAAAGCCCCAAAGGTCTCCATAGAGCATAGCCATACCCTTAAAATGACATTCTCGGAGCTTGTCCTGATTTGGGGCAGCTCCCAAATCAACTATAATCTGGTCATTTTTTATTCTATCTCTTGTAGTTTTGCAAGATATCCATCTCAACATCCGCATCTTTGTTACACTCAACCTATCTATATTATGCTTCTTGATTGCCCACATTTCGTTCTATACATCGTAGCTGGTCTTACAACGTCTTACAACTATCATGTAGAATTTTCCTCTAAGATGTATAGGAATTCTTTGGTTGCACAGTACTCCCAAGTCACCTCTCACTTCATCTATACTACTTTAATGCTCTGAGAAATATCATCTTTTATATCACTTTCATTGTTTATGGTTGATCCCAGATATAAAAAATATTCACATTGCAGTATCTCTTTCGTCAAGTTTCATTACATTGTTGTCCATCCTAGTGTGACTAAAGTTACACACCATATACTATAATTTTAAATGTGTTGGGTTTGATTATGAATCTAAAATAAAATGAGATCTTTTGGTCATTAACAACACACACGTTTATAATTTATTGCAAGAGGTCTTCCTAGATGATCCAAATGTCTATCAAATAGTAGATTATGAGTCCAAAATTTTGTGGATAGGTAGACCATGAGTTTCCATCATCGTATTAAGTTTAAACTCAGACAAGTTGGGGCCAATATCAAATATCAAAATAAATATTTAAGAGAAAAAAGAAGATAAATAAATTTTAATTAGAAAATAATACAAAAGGTAAAAATTCATAACACAAGATATGATTGAATTTGCACTTCGCGGATTAGATCATTCTCTAGATATCATAGGGGTCAACACCATTCCATGTCTGTCACCCCCCAACCCCCCCCCCCCACCCCCAAGCCAAAGAAAAAAAAAAACCACCATTCCAGCAAAAGGGACAGTAAAGTAGATTCTTCTTATGTCCTCAAGTAATCTTTTATATTGATTTTTATTCAATCAATAAAACAAACTAGATCCAATCCCCCGCCCCCCCCCCCAAAAAAAAAAAAAAACCTAATATGAAGTATAAGAATCATCCTGAGTTGTGACATCAAAGTACTATTTTCCTCTCACATGTGATATATTTTTTCTATATTTCTCGGATCATGTGGGCTGCATATGGATGATACTAGTCTCCACACCATTGGTGTAGTATGCATATTCTCATCCATGGTCCCGTCAAATGGAAGAGAGAAGCATCATCAGAGAAGAAGAGAAGTTGGATAACATTTGTTTGCTTTTTGCCCTAGATGCTCATGGTGTAGTTGCAATGAGAACCCCATTACGTTGATTCCCTTATTATTATTATTATTATTATTATTATTATTATTATTATTATTATTATTTAAAAATCAATATATTTGGTTTTAATGAAAAAGAAAATAATACCAACTAGACAAAGTATTATGTACATTTTCATGAACTTTATCTCTTCGTCTTTCGAGCCAACCAATTGGCCACGGTATTCATCTAAAAAAAGACCACGAAAAATAAAAATTTCTCTTTCTTAAGAATATTCAGACCCAAAAGTAGTAGTACTAAGATTAGATACATCACATGAGTGAAAATGGATCCCAAGGCTTAATAGTCATTTCTTCAATAGGAGTGGGGTTGAAAGGAACTGAAGTCAGAATTTTCAAATCATAGACCCACTTACAGATATTATAATTCGAAGATAAAGGGTTATTTAAATAAATAAATAAATAACACCAAATATAATAAATGTTAACAATAGCAATAGACACAGCTGGAGAATTGGATGATGAGCTTGACCAAGATTCTCCATCCCTAGCTAACTGGAGACCCTTGGTATATTCATGTGGATCAAATGAGTCCTTCTATTGCTTTCAAGAATCATTGTGGGGTCTAGGTATTTTCTCTCAAAAATCAAAGTGGGAAGAAGACCAATTTATTTTGGTCAAAATCTCGCCCTCCTCCGATGGCCAGAATTACTCGAACTAGGATTAAGTGACTTTGTTTTAGGCTGGTTTTCTTTTGTATAAGATGTAGTAGTTGTGGTAAGGGTTGGTAGGGGTGTGGTCTTTTCCCAATCCTATCAATCGTCTGGGTTGGCAGTTGGCCATTGTTTTGTGGTGGAGGTCATTCGAAGACTAATTAACCAGGCGTCTTCAAGATGTGGCTGACTATATTGTGTTTGGTTCGTCGGAACTCAAATAGCTTGGAAATTGACATTTTACCATCCAACTAGATAGTAATATGATCATGGAATATTGGAGGAGCAAATTTTAGAGTGGCAGTTGCCATTGATCTTTCAAATCCTCGCTTATAAAGTGGGAGAAAATTTTTCATATAGATATCATTTATAATTTTATTTTATTTTTTTTATGATGAACAAACATGGTATTAAATTAGTGTATTGTAAGCAAATCTTAAAGGGCTTTTTGCTGTGGAATTTCCATACCTGCTCTTTAGTTGGGAAATTATATTAGAGCATACATCTTACTTCTAACAATGCAACCAGACCTACAATAATATTTGTAGTATTTAAGGTACACTTTCTCCTAGCTCTAACAAAAATCAGTAAGGCAGTATCATTATTAAGGGTAAATGTTTGACCTTGACAATCCAAACCAGCCCTGGCCTGTCCTGAGCCCGAACAGGGTTTGGGCCAAGTTTTTTGACCCTAAGGGCGGGTTAAGGTTGAAAAACCCCAACCCTGACCCAGGGTTGGGTTGGATTAGGGTTGAGGCCTCAACCCGGCCCAAACCGACCCGAAATTTAACATTGCATTTTTATAATAGAAATTAGGGCTCCAATAGGTATTTTATTTTTCTTTAATTTTTTTAATATATGAGTCATGAATGGAAAAAAACATGTCAATCAAGGTTAATCCAACCATTATAGAAGCCAAGGTCAACCCAACCCAGGCCAACCCAGGCCAACCCGGCCCCTGATAGGGTCAATTAGGGCCGGGTTGGGCCTAAACATGAACTCGACAGGGTTAGATTGGGCCTGGATTGAATTTTGAGGACCTAGGGTTGAGCTAGGATTTTAAGAAACCCGGCCCAACCCGACCCTGTTTCACCTCTAATCATTATGCTTATGCTTTGAAGGGACTGAAATTTCAATCTACTTTGTGATGCTAATATAAGTAGAATTTTGAGGTTGTTTGCAGAAAAATTAATGCCAATACCAATGATTTTTTTTTTTTTAATAATTTTTCTCCCTAGGGTGTAGAAAACCCTAGTGGCTCAAAGAACCATTGCCCAAGTGTTTCTTTGCATGTTTGTTGAGACAATGTGGCCCCTGCATGAGCTAGGAAATATTAATAGGAATGTCATTTTGCATTTCATAGGTGGTGGGGCGGTCATTTCACCCCATGTATCTAGGCATAAGGGCCACACTCTCCCACAAAAACCATTTTTCCTTTGTTTATTTAGAAATGAAGTGAGTCAAGATATGCTTTATTCCGGTAAATTCTTAGAGAGATTTCTTACCCTTCAATGTGTCAAATAATTAATTTATATCCATACTGTTTTGCCCTTTTAGAGTTGGACATGATTTTTTTCCACTGAGGATAAATGCTATCATTTCACTTTTACATTCGGAAAATATGCATGTCAATGGTAGCATTTGATAATGATATAACAATAAATCACTTTCAAATTATTTTTAAAAACCACCCTTTTTATACTGACCACTAACATAAAGGAATGTATCATGTTCCAAAAATATCTATAGAGGTACCATTAAAAAAATTATTTTTTCTTTAAATATTTAAAACTCAAGTTTTGTCTAACATTAAATATGTTACTAAGTGACATATATTACAACAAAATAAAAACAATGCTTTGACTTCAAATATTTAGTAATCTTCTAAGATATGGCGCCCCTTCTTTACTAAGTCTGTTTGGATCATTGTGAGGTGTCCTTCTCCAGAGGTGGATTAGGTGTCTACGGTATGTTTCATGAGTTTGTATCCCTAAGCATTCGGCAGCAACTTGAAGATGTTTGGTGGATGCTCTTACTAATAAAGATCAGCTCCACAAGCATAAAGGTTTTGGTAGTCCACTTTTGTTGCTTCTGTTGAACGTGATTAGAGTGTAGGGACTACTTATTTTTTGTTGATATTTCACTAGAAAAAAAAAAATAGAGAGATAAACTTGGGTCTTTGTTTTCCATCTAGAAGGCCCGGGGTAGTACTACCCCCATATGGACACAGAGAAGGCTTTGCTTTATATCTTTAGGGATACGAGATGAAGGCTTTTCCTTGTATCTCTGATGGTTAGGGACTGTTGATGTTGTGGTAGTGCCTTCTCTGTCTTGTCTATGTCTTGTGGGGCCTTCTGAGTGTAGGGGGTCCTATCCTTGAAGCTTAGTAAGGTTGCTTTGGTGTTGTAATTATTTTCCACTCTTTGCAATAAATTGATTCTATCATTAAAAAAAAAAAAAAAAAAAAAATAACTTTTTTCAAATTTTTTTTAAGCATGTTCATTGCTGTGTATAATGCACAAGGTAGACTGAGATATTATATTTTGGATTGTTTAAAGTTGTTAAGTGAGAGGGACCCTTGCTGATGGCTATGCTGAAGGTGGGGTTTCTTCCCTTTTTTTTTTTCTTCTATCATTTTGTTTGTTTTGGTTGTCCATTGTGATCTTTTATATATTCTTGTTCCTATTTTTCTCTTATTTATTTATTTTTATTTATTTATTTTTATTTTTAATATAAATTAACTTGTTAGCGGAAAAAAAAAAAAAATAATGCACCATTGATTTTATTAACAAAAAAAAATAATCAATACATCATTGAGCAAGAAAAATACAGAAACATCAAGAGACTAAACTTTTTTCTTTTTTTTTGGTAAGATTAAGAGACTTACTTTACTTTAGACCACCTGTTTTTGTACATTAACTCCATAAGTGAAGATGAACAAATGGAACTCCACTAGTTAATTAATTAAAATGGTATTACAACATAATTACTCAAATCACAAAAGGTAAAGTCTTATATGAAGAGAAATACAATCACCACCAACAAAAAAGTTTAGTGCCCAAAATAAAGTATTCACAACCCTCATAGCACCTCAAAATGTGTATAAGCTCAAAATGCATCAAAGTAAGTAACCTTATAACTTGGAAGCCACCAAAAGTGATTGTTTTTTCAAACCATATATCATTAAGAAATCAAATTTAAGAGAAGCAATTTGATTGGTATGGCCTACGGTTTCATCTTATATGAATCAAATAATTGGAGCAATTCTAGGAGGAACCAAAATTTTAAATTTGATCAATATAAGTGGATGATTTAATATTTCTTCATTCTTCATTGTCATTAACAGAAAAAAATAAACAATGCTTGGATGGGTCGATTTCTTGATGAATCTTCAAATAAAAAATATCTTTGTTATACATTTGCTCTATTATTTGTATTATATTTTTATAATAATCAGTCCCAGTTTTAATATTTTTTATTTTTTATGTTGGTCCTATTATCCATATTGGCCGGGCCTCAATATTGGGTTTAAAAAAAAAAAAAAAAAAAAAAAAAAAAATGGAGAATCCTCCAATCAAAATACTTTCTATCTGGATTTTTCTTTGTCTCAATAAGATAATCTTCTCCTAGATAATCATTAATAGATATATCACTAAGACAATAACAACCACACCTTGGCTATCTTTATATATTGCATCAGACTTTGCAAAAATGCTCCTTCCATTGTATTCTTCACCCTTTCTTAGAGGTCAGAGTGCACCACTTCATGCTAGTTGCTACTTGCAGCTGTAGTTGATCCTTCTCATGATTAATGTTTACATCAATTAATAAGGTAATTTTACCTCTTTTTTTTTTTTTTAATGATAGGTTACCTTCTACTTTATATCCTAGGTATCCATATATCCTGAAATAGGCTTAGACAAATGCGCACTCCCACCCCAAAGTGATGATTTCAATTCATGTATCTAATCAACTTGTTGAATTGAAATATATGGACCCTTTTTATAAATTTTTTTTTGGCTAAGTAATCAGCACCTGTATTAGAATAAGAAAAAGGAAAAAGGGGAAAGAATATATATACAATCATACAGAGGTTTAACACAAAAGAAAACAAAGAAACAAATGCTTAAGCCACTGAGCGCCTCCCCCCAAGTGGTCCAAGCCCAAAAAAGAGAACAAAGAGGCGGCGCAAGAGAAGCAACATCTCCAAACTAAGGCTTAATTAAGACCTATTTGGATTGATCCAATTATGAGGTAACACTTGCCATTTTCCGACTAGGAAAATTATCCTAGGAGACTCCTTCCCTTTAAAGAGGATCACTCGGTCCCCAAATTTTTAGGGTGGCTCATCATGTTCAGGAGCTTGCTATTTACAAGGACAATGCAAGTCTTATTCTGTCAATTAGAGGAGAGGGATCAATATATGAATGTATGGTCCTATGCAAAAAATGGTCCTATGCAAAAATGGCAAGAGACCTAGCTAGTAGATCTTATCCCACCAAGAATTTTCAGTTTTCACTTAATATTCTTGAAAAATACACTTAACTATGCCTAAATACATAGAGTGAGTTTCATCCAAAAAAAAAAGAAGAAGCATAGGGCGAGTGGTAGTGGCAAAAAATAAAAAACCTCATATAAAGCACAAATTTGGTATGCATGTAGGTCTTTTCATTCCCTATTTATCTATTACAAAGAAAAGAGGGAGAAAAAAAAAAAAAAGGTGAAAAAGGGTAAAATTTTAGCAAAAAAAAAAGAGTTTTATGACCAAATAAGTTAGTTGATGAAATTACCCAACCAACAATCTAATATGAATCGGTCATATGGTAGAGTAAAGTCACCTAATTTGATATATGGTTATTCCAAAGTGGATCATACCTACCCATACAGTAATAATTTTTAAAATCATCTGCCACAAGGCACAATTCAGGTGGGACGTGCTTCCAATTCTTCCCACATGGCTGTTCTACCATCTTTTTGACATTAAACAGAGGGCTAAGTTACCTAGTACGGCTTGTCTTGATAAGCTTTTTAAAACTGCCCAAGTAATTACCACGTGACAAATCAGATGGGGTCCAAATTTTGTGAACATGTACCTCAAAGTCTCTTTCATATGCATAAAATTTCAGCCTAAATAAAGCTCGTCAAGTGACAAAATAAAACTCTAAAAATCTAGGGACTACAAAAGGGTGCATAGGCATATAAGGATGCATGCCTGTTAAGTATTGATTGATTCAGGTCCTAAAAATCTGACATGTGGCTAATCCAACCCCCTAGACCAATTTATCCAATGGTTAGAATCAACACATTATCATGCCATGTGGCTATTTTGCATTAAAAAAAAAAAGGACAAATAAATATACAACGACCAAATGTTAAAATTTCACAAATAAAAATTGATTCTCAGAATAATGTGGGAGAAAGTTTTCCTCCGCCCCATAGAGGATGGTTCACCCACCATTCTTTGCCCATAATAAATGGATTCTCATTCATTGTGAGAGGAGCTCGATCCTATGTTTTAGGTTGAAACAAAGGGAGTCTTTGAAAAAGATGTAGTGCAGCCCTTACATAGCTAGGATCAAATAACTAGAAATCATTGAATCCCATCTTTCAACAGTTTACCATTCTCGAGCTTTAGGCCAATAATCTTGTGCTCTTTAGAAAGGATCTTTTGGAGAACCATTTACTTCCCATTATCAAACCCAAAATTTTATTTTGAATGATCCATATCATCAAATAGGATCTAACGTACAAAATCAGTATTCATATGAAAACGTACTCACTATCTTAGGAAGAAAGAACGCTAACCAATAGTGTGTACCTATGTCGAGACACAGTGGATATTAAAAGATCTTGTTGTCCTGTGCTGAAGATTCTCGTGCGTACTCTCCCATTGGTCATGGGCGCTAGTGTGTACGTGCATTATTGGATAGCATTCTCTTGCCCACTATCTTATTATAATTAGGAAAACGTTTTCTGTGGGGGAATGTGCCCCTGCACTCAAACACATGTGGGGTGAAATGTTTGCCTGTCGTTCATGAAAGAGAAAATGACTCTTCTGTGGATGCATTCTCATGCACTCCCATTGGTTCTCGTGCACACAAGAATTGCACTCCCCCATTGGAAACATCTCTCCTTATAATTATTAGGGAGACATCATCTGCATGTGGGTGGGTGCAATAGGGATGCAAACAGGGATTCATACAGAAGGGGCACGGGTTTCAATAGAGGAAGAAAGAAATATATACAAAGGGTGTTAGCTTGGGATTGAGATCCTCTACAGTGCACATCAGCATGTAACGTAGATCCAATGACTAGGAATGCCTTGAGCTGCCCTTTGGCACCTTGAGTTGCGTGTCTCAGTGTTCCTGGCTGTTGGATGATGCGCTACATGCTGATGTGAGCTACCAAGGAGCCCGATCTACTTAGCTTGCAGAAATGCCCCACCTTCTACAATTATTTTGGGACATGCTTTTGATAATGATCACATTGCTAGACTCCGAAAAGAAGAAAAAAAAAAAGTGAGGGTTGTAGAATAAGAAGAGTAATGATGTTAATCAGTTCAGTTTTTTGAGTTATTCCATCCATTTGGTTTTAGATGTAATGTATCTAAATCAAAACCGAATCAAATCGAATCGATTATTAATTGTCTCATAGTGGCCAAAAGCTAATCGATCTCCACTCTTCATCAAATGGAGCATCATCATAAACCGAAGGTTTTCAATCGGTTATACCCATACATCTAATCCTATAAAACCTCTATTTTCTACTTTCAACCCATATTTTAGAGATAAAACACTATACAAAATGGGTTTCAAACCTAGCTTACATTGTCGACTAATGCATGCCCTAATTGAGACTTAAATGAAGATAGAGAGTGGGAAGATGGCTTAAGTACAAATAAGAGAAAACAGAAGGGAAAAAGTTGAGAGAGAGAGAGAGAGAGAGAGAGATTGTAAAACTCAACTGCGAAAGAAGTGGATTGCAGAAATGATTTCAAATACGATGTTCTGATTGGCTGCCCCCGGCCGACACGAGTCAATAATCCAGTAGGTTAACTAGGCCCAACTTGGACCCGTTAAATGGAGAGACCCTTTATAGGATAAAATGATCACTTTCATTTTTGTATCTTTCTCCACCTTAATCCGGCAAGAGGAGGTGTAGTGTCGGTAGATAAATAGAGTATGAGAAGTGTGACAGATCCGCTTCACACGGCGGCTGTACCGGCTTTTTCATGTTCATCGGTTTTGGCACACTCTGTGTTTACGTAGTACGTGCGTAGTACACACCACTACCTATGTATCTATAGCTATCTGTTCATCGGAGCTCGTTTCCGGAACCCACTTCAGGTAAAGGCCTAAACCCAAGCAATAGGATTCTCTGGTTGGTTTTGGTTATGTTTATTGATGGAAGCCGTTAAGCTTGTCTGGGGAAATTCAAAACTGCTACAGTAAGGAGGGGAACAACCAGGATGGGAAAGGGAATTCCACCTGCTATTTTTTTTAATTGAAAAAAATATATTATTTATTATTATTATATATTTTTTGCTTACCAGCACTGGTGATTTGATTTTTCGACTGTGGGATTTACTAGCTGATGATGGAAACTGTGAAGCTTCTCTGGATTTGATGAGAGGCAGTTTAATTTGATGGAACTTCTGTCATTGCAGACCTGCTTCAGCTAATCTCTTGCAAGATAGATCAATAACTTAATTTCTTCTTCCTCATTATTTCAGGGAGGGAAATCTAATTAAGGATTTTTTTGGCAAAGTTTACAGTAAAATCTGCTATGTCTTAGTCTAACATATGTAAGGGACTTAGAGGCTGACTTCCTAAACCGTCCAAGATTTAGATTATCTAACTTCAACGTTGGGGGCTGTCTCCCCCCTTTTATTTTTTCGCGAGCTTGCTTCTCCAGCTTACAGTAAAATCTGCTATGTCTTAATCTAACATGTGTAAGGGACTTAGAGGCTGACTTCCTAAACCGTCCAAGATTTAGATTATCTAACTTCAACGTTGAGGGCTGTCTCCTCCCTTTTATTTTTTCGCGAGCTTGCTTCTCTTGTTGATAGCAATTTCATAGGTGGGAGAAGTTAGTCTCGGTGTTTGAGTTTCTGGTCTTTCCAACTTGTATTTTTTCTTCTCTGTACTTTTTTTTTTCCCTTTAATACAAATGATCTTTCAGTAAAAAAAAAAAAA
>NC_056568.1:14067364-14071895 GCF_013358625.1 Macadamia integrifolia | reverse complement strand
AAGATACGCACATAAATGGATAGGGAACACATTTTTATACACTTTTGCATAAAAAAACAGTTAAAAAAAGCTATATATAACATGTAGAATGCATAAATACTTAAGTAGAGGGTATCGTATTGATAGACAAATATATTGAGTTGAAAATGTTCAAAATGATGAGGGTATCATATTGATAGACAAATATATTTTTTTGAAAAAAATCAAAATTTTCCATGGAAGTTGTAGAACACTTGTTTTTACATAACATATAAAAAATCTAAACATTTTTAATCATTGAGCATGAGTAGATCTAAGAAATTTGAAAAAAAATTGAAACCCTCATTTTCTCTTGAAAAAAGTTTGTAAATCCTTATAAATCCAATGATTTCATGTAATAATGATGCACAAAATGTGATTCTAAGTATGATGAACTAGGGGTGTCAATTCGTGGCCCGAACCGACTAAACCGATCGGGACCGACCGTTTATAGACCGGTCCAGCCCGGACCGTTTATTAAACGTGTTGGGCTTGAGCCCGGACCGTTTATTAAACGTGTCGGGCTTGAGCCCGGCCCATTTATAAACGGTCGGTCTTGGTTTTGCTACTTGGACCGTCGGGCGCCCGACCGAGACTGACCGTTTAACACCCGATCGAGATCGGCCTATTGTGCATTGGCCTAGCCCGACCCTTTAATGATTGTAGAATACCTATTTTACCCCCCAAATTAGAAAGTAAAAACTAAAAAGTAAAAACATGTTCATATTTTAAATAATGGTTATATTTGGTATCATTTATTAATTTATTGTCATTTTTTTGGGTTTGCATGAGTGGGCCGGAATATAAGAGCACATTTTAAAGAGGGTCCGTTTAACATTAAACATGTCCGTAGCCCAATTAAGGCCCGACTAAAGCCCGATTAAGGTGGCCCGATTATAGCCCGAGGCCGACCGACCGAATATAAAGTGTACCATGCCCTCAATAACTAAGCCCGATTAGTTAAATGGGCGGACACGATGTAGCCTTTGAAAGTCTTTAAGCCCGATTAAGCCCGATCGAAACCGAACCGACCCGACCGGTTGACACCCCTATGATGAACCTTAGATTTGTAAAAAAACTTGAAAATCTAAGGTTAAAATAAAAAAAAGTGAGTAAAGATTCAAGAACTTACTATTCAAATTTTTCAACTTTCAAGTTCAAGGTTCTTCTTGGACTATGTTTTTCTCCTTCTTTGAACCATTCACTTCGACAATGTTTCTTTCAATCTACCATTTGAGTCTCCAAAAAGGTGTGTGAATCAAAGGGGAAGAAAGAAGAGAAATATAGAAAACTATTGGTGAGAGTTTGAAGTGTTTGTTTCAAACAATAAAAGGCACATTCACGGGAATTTTCATATTTTCAGTCGATACGTACCGATACGGTACCGATACAGTACGATACGGCTCGATACTGCACGATACGGTACCGATACTCTCGGGAATTTCCAGATTTTCAAAAGTTCGTATCGTACGTATCGGTACTGATACGGTACGGTACGGTACGGTACGATACGCACGATACATCGATACGTAAAAGGGGGCCCAAAATTCCCCGTAGCGTATCGGTATGTATCGTGCCGATGCCTACCGATACGGCACGATACGCACCGATACTTAAAACCATGTTCCAGACCATCCAATACAATACCCATCATGTGCGTGATGTCTGGTACAAAAACAATGTATGAAACACATTTTTTATTGTATGTATGATAATGATTTTATATCTACTGGTAATTTTTATACTTAGTAATTTCTCTGATAGAAAAGATGAATCAATTTATATTATTGCAGAATCAGTGATTATGGTAATCTTATGTGATTAGGTTATAAATGCTGGAATTGAATATTCTGTAAAAATCAGATATATCCAATGCCCTGGTAATATTAATGTTATAAGCAACAGTTTTAATGTAGGCTATTGGGCTATACAACAAAAACTCAAGCCTTATGTGCTTATAAATATTAGACTGTGTCCTACACGATTGACAACAAGTAATATGTTGTGGTATGAAAACCAAAACAATAAAATACTCCTATGTATTCTTTGATGTAGATTTGCACCCATGGACTGATCCAAACCCATCTGGGTATCTAGATAGAGTTGAACCGGATCCAATTTCGGTCTTTGACTAGTAGGATCTCTTAGGATTTTATTTCTATTTTCATGCAATCTTTTAATTTTTGGTAGCTTAAGTAGGAGATAGCTACTAGGATTTAGTTTCCAATTAATTTGAGTTTCCAAATTAGAGTAGGTTTCCTTTTAATGTTGGTTTTCTTTTACTATTTAAATGCATGTAATCGTTCAATTAGAGGACTGATTGAAGAATAGAAGAATGAGTTGAATTTAGTGTTTGAGTGCATGCAGGCAGTGTGCAATTCTCCCCCCCCCTTTTTCTTGTGTGAATCTTCTCTCCCTCCCCTGCAACTCTGAGTTCATCTCAGAGATTCTTCCCTACCCCTACCGGCCCTCCATTGTTATTACAAAAAAGTTCTTGTGCAGTCGTGTGCTTTAAAGTTGCAAGAAGATTCATGCCCTGAAGGTCTTGGTGAAGGACAAAGGATGAAGAAAATTGGTTGATTATTAAAGTAAGAACACAGGAAGCGCCTGGTTTTATTATGGATGAGTTCATGAAATCTTTGAGGAAATATTAAGGACTATGGTGTTAGAAGTGAGTAGGTGAGAGAGATCCATCCTAGTTGACCAAGTTTTTTAACAGTTCATGAGACCCAAAAAAAAAAAAAAATGCTAGCTGATAATCTGACGCAGTTCCCTCTATGTGAATTTGTTTTTTTTCTTTCTTCTTCTTCTAGATGACAGTTCCATTGGCAAGTCTGAAGGTGGTAAGCTTTTGAATTAAAGGTTTTAAAATAATTTGGAGTAAAGAAGAACTACAGTTTAGTTTTCAGCAACGATTGGAGTTAGTAATGGCCCTAATGGGCAAATAGTCAGAATGATATCCTAGGAGATGCCCCAAAGCAATCCAAGTGAAATAGAATTTTTTTGCTCTTGGAGTTTGTGTGATTAGTGCACATCTATCAAATTTAACGAGAAACTGGCAAAGATGAGTATGTCTCCAGCAGCAGATTTATGGATGCCAGGTAATCAACAAACTACATGGCCATAGAATGAGTGTACTCAAGATGAGTGTTGAGTAGGACAAGTGTCACAAGTGTCAAAATCGTTATGGATAAATATAGAAGTGATCACTAGTGAGGAGTAGTTTGGTCCAGGGGAGAGGCTCTAAAAAGAAAAGGAAAAGGTAATTAAGGATAACTGTGGAACTGATCACTCAGTTTTTGCTTTATTATTTCATTACAGTTTTCCTATTTGTTATTATTCCTTCTCCATTGTATAAAGCAAGTACACCATTCTTTTGTGTTCTCCTAGCAAGACAGGCCTAACGTATACCTCTTTATATCATCCATTACAAATTCTGTGACTAGTGCATTATTATATTCTTGTGAAGAAGTAACTTCTTACAGTTGCTTATCTGCATGGTACAGCGAGGAAGATGTGCAGAAGCTGAAGTTGAATTCGAGAAGCTGTTAGGAGAATCACATGTCAAATCTGCAATTGCTGAACTGTCAAAGTTGGACAGAAGTGATGATGTAGAAGATGTAAAATACTCGGAGTTATTCCGTGGCCGCCATTTTAGAGGTATCTGCATATTGTTGCATTTATCTGTTGCTGTGGTGTCAATTGTATACATGCTCATTTTGTATTATATGCATTGCCATTTACGTTTTCCTTTTATGCAGTTGTTTTTATTGGGTCAACCCTATTTGCTTTCCAACAGCTGTCTGGTATTAATGCTGTATTCTATTTCTCTTCTACCGTCTTTAAAAGAGCGGGAGTACCATCAGACCTGGCAAACATCTGTGTAGGAGTTGCGAACTTGTCTGGTAAGGGCTAAGGAGGGCTAAACGCTCAAGCATCTGTTTTGCATGTGTTGAAATTATAGAGCTCTCTCTTTTTTAACTGTTAACTTGACTGCAGGGTCAATTGTTGCGATGATTTTGATGGACAAAATGGGAAGGAGGGGGCTTCTTCTGGGGAGCTTCATGGGCATGGTAGAATTTCTCATAAGAGACCGTTTTGCGAAAAATTCTTTTGTGCACTTGCTATTTTAGTTGGAATTGCGTTTGATTGAATTATAGAATATAAGTGGCATAGTCATCTCTCTGGTTTCAGGTTGGACACCATGTAATGGTACAACCTAGAAAATCTTCAAGATTGGGTGTAATATGCCAACTAGGTTTTTTCTTTTTCTTTTCCCTGCCTTAAAATTCTCTTAGTGTATATGGTTGACCACATTTTTACTTCCTCCATGTTGCATTTCAAGAGTCTGCAAATTTATTCTTATCCATTTCATTGTTTTGGTTAAATAGCTTCCTATGATGTTAACCACTGGAAGGTGGATCCATATCCATTTGCATTTACTGACAGATAATCTTTATTCTTTACTAAAACAAGAAAAACCCCTTGGACTATCCCTGCTGTCTGATGCATT
>NC_056568.1:14044972-14067344 GCF_013358625.1 Macadamia integrifolia | reverse complement strand
AAAAAAAAAAAAAAATCAAATTTTTTTTTTTGCTTTTGTTTTAGGGTTTAGCCATCTCTCTTCTATTTCTTTTATTTTTGGGTGAATAATCAATATATTCAACAAAGTGCAGGGAAACAAAAGGACCCCTTACAATAGAAAGACCTGGGAAGGCCAGAAAAAAAGAAAAAAAATTAGACATTCATAAGCAAATCACCCTTAAGATGTCGAAACATTGGGACCCAAAAGCCGAGTAGGTAAATCCCAAGAAGTAACCATGAACCTATTGGTTGAAGGGAAAGGGAAGGGGGGGGGGGGGGGGGAGGAATCAATACATGAGTCTTGAACAACTTGCTCCTTACGGCTAACCTCAAATGAATGGGGCTTGTGAGGACCTATACTAAGGAAATATTTTTCTCAATCAATCGAAGGATCCACATCCTATTACTTTTCTTAAGTTTTAGTCTTCGAATTTTCATATGTAGCATATGTAATTGAGCCAATATAAGGGGGTTAAGGTATTCACAATTGTGGATGTAAGCTTAAAAAAAGTTATAATTTGCTCCCACCAGTCCCCAATTAATAAATTTCTTGACCACATGAATATGATAATTGAAGGCCCAAGATTATGTAACTCAGATTCTATTACTCGTTTCCAAACGTGCAACATATGTCCTCAGTTAAGGCCTTTCTCTTAGATCTATTTCTCAGTGAATCCTTTGTTCGTTCAAAATTCTGAAAAAGAAAAAGAAGATCGAATGTAAACAAACCCTTGTTATGGTACTAGGCATCCAGTTGTTGTAATATTAAGTGAAGACAAGGTATTCATTCTAGTCCTCTGGAAGGAATCAGAATCATATACTTGTAAACTTTATTCTTGTGAAAGTGTCAGCCTTAATCGAAGATAAACTCTTCTAATTTTTCTTTTAAACTTGCAATGAGGAGAGAAAGGATGAATTTCCACAAGTTTGGGAAAAACACTACTATTGGAACTCCAATTTTTGCTTAATTAGGATTTGTAACCTCACATAAACAAGTGTCTCACACTCTCACTAGCTACTTTACTTTTTGCTTAAGATCAGCAAAGAGATATTATTAGAATGAATGATCAGAGAAATATAAAGAACAACCAAAGCAACAAAACTGCCCAAAAAGGACAAAATGAATCAGATTAACTCTTCACCTTCGACATTGTCATCAGCAGAGACGGCTTGAAACAAATATAATCCTCAGTTAAATCTAAATTGAGGCTTTCGTACAGCATCCCAAGAAATATCATCATGAATAAAACGAGGAGGATCTCTACAGAAGCTGCTGCTGCATGTTTGTTGCCAGATGATCCGCTCCTAAGTTGATGTCCCGAAAGACATAAAAAAATGGGGATCTTTGGCATTGAAATCCGATAAAATAAGAGAAAAAATCAAATTTCATTTTTTCTAAGCTCATGAGGCTCACAGAATCTTTAAGTGTATCATTTTCATTTTTTCTTAGAACACTATTTTGCAACATTAATAATTTGCCAGTGTTTCATACAAGGCAGACCTACATGCATGGTGGCAATTAAAGTGGAATGTGAATAACGACCTGACCCTTTTGGAAATAGTGATTTAACAAGTATCATTGCTTTATCCACTTAATGGCTAAAGGTGGGACTAGATCACAACTCTGCACACTTTATCTGGGAAACCCATAAACACCTTCACATTCTTAAGCATTTTAAAGCTTAGTTTTAAACTTAAATTTTCTCCAATATCCTTTCCTTTCTATTTTTCTCTTCTGTTTGTTGAAACTTTATAAGAAAGTCCAATTGAATCCTTCCTATTATTAGGTGGCCAATCAAGCAAAAGAGTTTGTGGAAAGTGAAATTTCAAGAAACTAAAGAGTTCTGGGAAGTGTTTGATAGAGTTCTGTGTGAATTTCTTACAAGTCTCAGTACCATAAGTGAACTAGTAACAGTAAGGTGGTATTTGAAATGGATCTACCACTGAAGCCCCTTCCCTTTTCCCTCTAATGGAGGAGAACTTTATGAACATGGTTGATAGGAAACAGTAGTTTACAAAGGAATGAATAATAAAAGTAATGGGTATGTACCCACATATATAGGGTCATGCCTCTTACCAACTCATCTGCAAAAGAATCACTAGATCTAGACCCTCATCCTGATGAGTACCTTGATACCCAACTTCCTTAACTAAATCATTTACTCCTGCTGGGACAAAACACTCCAGCTTTAGCATGGCCTGGTGGGCTTTAATGTCTGGCTCATCTCTCTCTCTCTCTCTCTAAGCACACACACGCACCCATGTACAAGCACGCAGATGAACACAAATTTTTCTGGGGTTCTCTTCCTTTGTATCCTGGGCTGGGTAGGGTTAATAAGGTCAGTTTCGGGTTAAACAAAACACTTACATGGTGAGCCTGAATTGCCAACCCTTCCTCCAGAAGGAAGGCCACAAAAAGAGAGGATAAAGAAGAAGAACGAAGTGAGAGTCTTGAATTAATTGTCTGTTATTTTTTATGGTTCTCTTTCCCATCTTGTCCCCGTTTAGGTTTACTCTGTTTTGTCTTTTAGTTACTTTTTTATATTGTGAAATTTTCAATGGTTTAGGCTCTCTATATATATAAATGGAAGTAAATAAAAGGAAAGTGGGGAGGTTTATTATAAGGTTGGGGACGATGTTGAAGAGAATTATTCCATTGTATAAGTGCTTTGTGGCATCTTTTCTTTTGTCCCATCTGTTCTCTATCCCAGATGGTGAGTTTATTCCCCTCCCCCTCCCTTTCTGATAAATAAAAAATATATAAAAAAAAAAAAAGAAATAATACAATTGTCAAGCAAGATAGCTAAGGGGAGGACCCAAATCAAAACAAACAAAACAATAATAAAATTAGGGAACAAATGTAAAAATATATATTAAGAACAAATCGAAACAAATATCAAGTTTTTCAATTTGTTGATCAAAGATAGTACGGGAAGAATCTAACATGATGACTCCATCACGTTGTGAAAACATAATAATTAGTTCTGTTAAACAATTGCATTTTTAGAAACACTTATTTATTTATTTAGTTATTTAATGATGGCTATCTAGGCCGAAGTCATATCGTCATTCAACCTTTACGGAAAGTAGAAAAGAGTACTAGACACCCCGTGTGAGTGGCTCCAAGGAGGTAAGAGAACTCGAACTCAGAATCACACGTTCCCAGAGGCGAAGATCCCTTGCCAACTCAGCTACTCTATGGACTTTTAAACATTTACACCAACCTTGGTGGGATAGGCAGAAAAAGGATGCCGCAACTCAAAAATATGGATGAATCTACATTATCTTCATGAGGCAATGTATCCAGTCAGGGTCTCTTCTAAAGAGGGATAGAGGAGCTGTTACCCTCAAGGGGCTTTTTTTTTCTTTCTTCAATATCAATCCTTCACAAATTGTACTAGATATGATTGTGAAAGGTCCTTCACAGTCATTCCCTCTTCAACCCGAGCCTCATGGGGAATCAAATTTTGAATCCAATTTTGTATCTCCCAAGCCATTGTGCCCCTTACCTTACCCTTGTCTTTCAGAGGAAAAACACCAGCAATGGCTGCCAGAGCAGTTCTGTTACCCTTCATCAAACTGAAGTTCTTGAATGCAGCTCACAGTGGCTTATCTGACCCAAGTAGTAGTGAGTTGCAATTGTTAAATTATGACTTTCTCTTCTGTAAATACTAAAGATGGATCATTGAATGTCAATCCATGGATCCTTCCTGGGAATTAACTGCATCTCACAGAGAATGATCCAATCATCACTTTCTGGAAACATTGTCATTTTCAACAGTTTAGGTTCATCTGTGAGTAAGTAACTTGTTTTAGAACCCATATCCACCTCATTAATATATGAAAAATCTTGTCACTTTCTAGGAATTTTTATGAACCTCTCATCTAAGGAATGAAATAAATGATCTGATACTGATAAAATTTCTCCTTAACCTCATGGGTTTAGTTGCTTATGATTATAATGCTACACCTCTAAAAATGAATAAATTAATGGACGAAATTTAGCTGCTGCCTGGACTGCAGCCTAGTTGCTTATGATTATAATGCTACACCTCTAAAAATGAACAAATTAATGGATGAAATTTAGCTGCTGCCTGGGTTGCAGCCAAGTAACTACAACCCCTGTGGCGGCCAAAGAAATAGAATCTAAAAGTGTATTTGGGAAAATACTATAACATAGGAGGGTATTTGTGAACCCTAGAGGGAAGTGAATTATTCCATTTCTCTGGCTACCAGTAAGGCTTAGCTGCAACCCGAGTAGCAGCCAAATTTTTTCCCAAATATTAATAAGAACCTTTGCAATGAACACTACTTGCATTTCAGTTCTCATCAGAGTAGATTTATAGAAAAGCATGAATCAATGAAACATTTGGATCAGTAAAGAGAACCTTAATCATCATCATCAGCTTAAAGAAGTGGGTTTGCCAAGTTAATAACACTAATAATAATTAAAAGGAAAAAAAAAAAAAGAACCTGATGACCTTATTACCAGTTACGTTCCATATCATTGCAGCAACAACCACAACCACAACAAATATAAATGATATATGGGTCCCCATATATGAATTTCAAATATCCTAGGATGATAAATTTTTCCTTTTTGTGGATGGAGAAAGCTCATCAACAGACTAGAAACTGTGGCTTTTAGGTGGGAATGGCCAGTGAATAACTCCCATTGTGTTCATAGATCTACTGGAATTTTTTGTCGAGCGGCCATTAATGGTTATTTCTGTTCTGCAACCTCTATAGTGATGTGTCTGTCCTACTTAGGCTGGTTGAGGAGGTAGAACCAGAGAGATCTCAAGAAACCCATCTCGGATTACCATTGAAGATCATCTAATTTGATCTTATCCACTTTATCAAAAAAAGCATTAAGAGCAAACTTTCCTTTCGAGTTCTGTTATTTTCGTGGGGTCTCTTAGTTGTCCAGGCTTTACGCAGGCAGGAATTATAATGATGTTTTAAGGTTTTCTTTTTAACTAATCTGAAAAGAAAAAGGGAAAAATATATAGGTTAAGTTCTTCCTCATCTCTTCTCCTTTAAACTGAAGCCCAATGCTCAGGCATGAATCTCGCTTCTGATCATCATCATCATCATCATTATAACACAGCTTAGTTCATACAAAGATTCCCTTTTTTTTTTTATCATCTGTTAAATGCAAACAACTAACTTTACTGAGAAGAGGAGATAGAAGACACTACTGAACCATCAAGGCCAGTAGTAAAATAAAAACAAAAAATCATTAATGGCAAACTACCAAATGGGTACCCCTCCAACATGCACAGATGCATGCCCTACACCTCTCTTTTGCTAATTCATCTTGGGCTCCAAATAGAAAGATTCCTCTCTCTCTCTCTCTCTCTCTCTTGTGTTGTGGCCGTTAAATGGGGTCAAAGCCATTGGCTTTATTTTTTGCTTTTCTACAAAAGTAGGTGAACTTAGGATTAACAAGGAAAAGGCTAAACTAGTAAACTGGTTAAACACTTGAAACCTACCTTAAAGTTAGGGAATAATCTTCTATTCCTATTAATAAAACACATTCCCAGAAGAATATATAAATACAAAATATTGGTTTTGGAGTTTAGACTGATGGAGTGATAGATGCTCTCTTCTCTGCCATTTCACTTGGGGCTGGTATAGTGGACCAAAAAAGCCACTATGCCATGCGTCATCAATAGGGCTACCCTATTGGTCCAAAAGTAAAATGAGATATGCAGGTGGCCACCATATATATCATCCTCACGCCACGTGTAATATTATTATATTTTGTTAATTAATATCTCTAAATCCACATAACAATGTATATATCTAATAAAGGGGTCCATTCATGGATATATGTATAAAATGTACAATGTTGGATATGGAGATTCCAATCAGAGGATAAGGATAAGTGAGATCTTGTGATGATGAGGATGCTGACCTGTATTGATTAATCACCATCCTGATGATGCTGATGTTGTTATTCTCCACAACAAGATCCAGATTCCATACCCAGACCCAAACCCAAAGTAATTAGGTAAAATGTATAGTTAGGTGATCAGGAACTTCATTCAATCTAACTTTAGTAATTGTGCTCCACAGGTTTGTTTAGTTGCCATTTGGTAGCATCAATCTTGAGTTCTTTCACACCTTAATGGGTTCATCTTCATGGGACCACTCTATGCCTTAGTACTGTTCACTATTTCAGATCTTTCTCTCTTCTGTAAAATTTCAGTGCTGACCATGACCCTTGTAGGGCCCAATATCAATATATGGCAATGGTGAGAGTTGAAATTAACCAAGGTTTTACTGGAAATATATTCCTAATTTACTACTAGTCCCCTTTAGAAAAGTTTTTACAATACTATTCCCCCCCCCCCCCCCCTCTCCTTTAAAACACCAATTATTCTATGAGGAGTAGCTGCTAAGATGCTTACATATTTACATATATTTGTTTTATCTATTACATATATTTTAATTATATATGTTTATATATTCCATAACTGTGGTAAGTGGCATATGACATCTTATCAACTCTCTCTCTTTCCTTCTTTCTCTCTCTAAATCTACCATTGATGGCGGTAAAACCGCGGAAGGTCAAAAAAGAATCTGAATGGAACATCTACTTATTAGGGTTAGGGTTAGGGTTAGGACAAGTCATGGTAGGGAGAAATGACATGGCACCATAACTAGGGTTAGGTTTCGCTTCTCGTTTCTTTGGTGACCACAAATTTTTAGGGTTTTAATATATAAAGGAAGGTGATGAAAAATTATCAATTATCACCGTCAACATGGTACATGTTAGAGCTCTCCCATTTGTCTCCCTCCCACCTCTCTCTCTTTCTATCTCGCTTACATAGGATGACATGGCTAAACAAAGGATTCTAAAACCTTCTTTTCACGGATAAAGAAGGAAACACTAAAAAAACACACAAACCACTCTCTCTCTCTCTCTCTTTTTCGTGCATCGAGAACCCTTTCACCTTCCAACGTTTCAAAACCCTGGAAGAGCTAGGGTTTCGACCCTTTTCGCACTCGAATTCTGCACAACCAGCTTCGAATTTTCTCACCAAATGACTCTTATCAGCTTCGCCGCGTGACACCCTCTTTTCTGAGACATCTTCGTAGGCACGCCGTTCCTGAGTTGTTGAGCCCCATGTGAGTGGTTGTTTCGCTTCATAATTTCATGATTCTTCTCTTCCAATTGTTCTTCGATCTTCTCGTTGGGCAGCTACGTTTGATAATATGATGATCGGTATGACCAGTGGTTGAGCTCAGCTCCATTTCACCTCCGCTTTTGATATCATCTTCGTGTCCACCGGTTCCTTCACTTCAGGTTTCTTTGCTTCAGATCTCATCTCATTTTGGGTAAGGGTTCCATCTGTAATTAATTTATTGTATTCTCCGCCCTACTGCGTATTATAGTATTTATGGGTTTAACTGTTTTTAGTTTCAACTTCATTTGTAGGTCGACTACCTTAACCTTTATGTTTTCACTTCATAATTTAGTCAAGTTTGCACTTTGAGTCAGTTCCTATATTGCATGATATGAATAATTTGATCTATGGAATATCATTTTCACTTTTCCTTGTTCATAGTTATATCATTAGCTCATAAATTCTAAATTGTAATTTTTTTTGGGTCTAAAAAGACGTTATTTTATGATCTAATTTGTTATTTTTTGAAGTGGGTTTGGCTACACCTTTGAAGATATCATTTGTGAGCCATAAAAAACCCAGATAAGCACCTTTCGAATCATCTTCAATGAGGAACCATGACCTATCATCTTCTGCTATTAGAAACTTAACAAGTGCTGATATTAGGGCTTGAACTTCTAGTTTATGGTGCAATTTGCCTTATTTACATCACATGTTATCTCTTATATTAATAAACCCTAGGTTTTTGTTTCAGAAGTCAACAGCCATCCTTTGTTCTACCTTGGAATTTTTAGGTGTCTTTAGATTGAACAATTGATGCTATCACTCTAATTTACATTTAGGGTTTGTTCTTCTTCTATAATCATTGTGAATCTAAGAAGTGATATTATTTTGGGCTGCAGTGCTGTTCCATTGGTTTTGCAAGATGGATGAGAGTGTCGTGGGGGATGGCAACCATACAACAATCGATTTAACTCCTGTAGTCAAGTCTTGTATTCCGCTAATTGAATCCCAACCTAGTGAGCTAGACAGTGCTGATAAAAAGCATGAGACAGATAGATGTGGGCATTTTTCAATCCGGTAAGCCTTGAGCTCTATTATTTTATTACCACTATGAAGTTATGTACTTTTTTTTTCTAGCTCTTCAATATTTTCCTTTTCTTGATAAAAACCAACCTCTTTTTATTGCTTGTATGTATGTATGTGTGTACGTATGTAGGTATGAATGTATAGTAAGTGCCAAGATTTTTCATCAGTAGAATGGTTTTATCATCATGAAATGATTGCTACTTGAATTTAGTTGTTTCTACTTGTTCATGAAGTATGGTGTGGAGACTATTGAGTTCCATTCACTAATGTAGTTCTTATTGGATTTTTGAGTGTTTCATTTTAGTATTAATAGATTAGCAACCTGAGCCACATCATTTGTTTTTGAATTGCATGATTGATATCTTCCTTAATGTAAGGAGGAAGAAACAGTGGATGAGGAATTTGTCTGATACAGTTGAGTTAAATTCTACTTTTTTCTGATTAAATTTTTATTATTGTTTCATTTTTAAGATAGTACACATTTTCTGGGGAAGGCATATGGGCTCATTTTAACCAATTATTGACAAGAACTCCATGAAAAATGGACTCAAACTGCAGTTACTCAAATCGATAATCTTACTAGAAAACCTCCATAAAAGGCTCTTAGATTGATGAGGGAACATTTTGTTGTGTCACTTTTTTGTTGAAGATCTTATATATGTCTGTGCTTGGTAGTCACTATTTCATCTACTTCAATAACGAAATCATCAAGCACTGGACTTAAATCCTTCCTTTTTTACCTCAGCATCCTTCATCCTTTACTGCTCTCATTCTTTGGTAAGATCAAAGGTGACGTCTACTGTTATAACTAGGTTATCTTGAGGTATTGAGTAGTGGAGATTGAATCATATATCTGGAGGGTTAGATCTCTTTGCTAGTTTGCTCCTCTTTGAACATCTATTTTCATCGGAGGACTTGACATAGCTATACCTTGATTAGTGAGTTAGGGGCCAAGGGATTCTGTACGAGTTAGATCTTGTCCTAGTGTAGTTACTACTGTTGAGCTTTTTGGCCTTTTTTCTTCATTGACTGGTCTGAGAGCTGTCTTATGCTATTCCCTAAAATGTTCTATGGTGTGTACAGTGGTTATGTTGCTGAGGTTCGTAGAAAAGACCGGAAGATTTGTTGGCCATTTCTGACTGTTGATAACTCTAACAAATTGGAGGAACAAACACTTCCCCCTCTGCATGTTCCTGAATTCAGATGGTGGTGCTGCCAAAATTGTCTGAGGAAGATTGAAGCCAAGGAATCTCCAATAGAAACTGGAGTGCTTACAAATTGTTCCAATTTAGCATGCAGAACCAAAACTACTACTTCACCTGGAGTCCCTTTCACATTGTCTTGTGGTGATGCTCAAAAGTTGCATTCTGGCTTTCAACAATCTTCTGAAGTCAACATAGTTGATGGAAGGAAATTCAGTTCAGATGTTTCTCTTCATGCTGGTAATGCTGAACATTGGCCAGCATTATTTGGGAACAGAAAAGAAAAGGGAGCTGAAGTGGAGCACACAGTCGCAAAAGGTATGCTTATATCTGATCTCCCCATTATGCTGAAGGAACTTTTAACTGTATAACCCATTTTTCTGTCTCCTGCAGATAGTCATAGATTGACTGATGGTATCCCAGAAGATAACCTGAACCTGGCAATTTGTAAACCTACCTGCAGTCCAAATATAGAGGATACCGGCCTAGAAGGAGTAAACTTTATGAAAGGAGGAATTCTTAGTACCAATTTTCAAATTTGCAAGAAGGGATGTGATTTATCTTCAAATGAAACTGCCATTGCTTCTCTGTCCAACTCTAGTGAAAAGAGAGTTCTGGGAGTTGCCTCTCTCAAATCAAAGGGTTATGAATTGGTTAACAGTACCAATGAAATATTTCACAAGGAATCTGCAACCGTCAAATCAAAAGGTGACGAATTGGTTAACAGTTCCACAGAAATATTTCACAGAGAAAAGCCAGAATTTAGCAGGACCAATTTAGCAAAAATCAATGGGGAACACAAGGATGTAGTGACTTCTTCTGTGATATCTGAGGTAGATAAGGAGGCTTCAAATGCTGTAATGTGTCAAACTACAAACCTTCATACCATGGTATCAATTGATAGTTCTAATGAAAGTGATGAGGATTTATCTGGAGAACATGTTCAAGATCAATATCATGCAAGTGAGCATGGCAATTCAGGTGACACTTCACATGGGAGCAAGCCAAGAAAGTTGCGCTTGTTGACTGACATAATAAGAAGAGAGGGGCTTGTCGCATCGGATAACCTTCATGACACCGAAAGAGATGCAACAACTGGTTGCATGAAGACAGTAGGTGCTCAATCTAAAGCAACAATGGATGCACCCTCTGGGATGGCTGTAGATCCTGTTACCAACAATCAAATGGCTTTCCAAGGAACTGATAAAAAGGTTATGCTGGGTAAGAAAAAGAAACTCATGCTTCCATGGGATCAAGATGAGGGGACTGCCAAAATGGGTAGGCAAAGTGGAGCAACTGAAAATATTAAAATCCGTATGGAAGATTCTCAAATTAAAAACACGGATAATTTAATTGCTAATGGTAAACTAGCAGGAGATGCATCTCTCCTGATAGGTTTACTTCCTGGTTCTAAAAGTTTTTTGGGAAAGCATAGAAATGGCAAAAAACTTATCCTGGGTAAGGAGGAAAAAGATATCTCTCAGGTTGAAGATAGTTTGTCTTCCTTGTTACCTCGTTACGAGGTTATTTCCAAAGAAGTTGAAGTTAGGAAAGATGCAAAAATCAAGTGTATGGGATCTGAACATGTTTCCGTTAAACCATTACAAGATGGAGTTGCAGGGAAAGATTTTAATTCGGGGGCCCAAAGTTGTGTGGCTGCAGAACAAAAAGGACAAAATCTTGTTCTGGAGAAGAAGAAAAGTAAGGTGCCTCAAGTTGAAGCTGAGAAGTCTCCTGTAATTCCTTGGCAAGAGGGCATACCACACAAAGATCTGATCATAAAGAGATGCCTTGACAGGAAGCGCAAGATTGCTACGGGTGCCCAAAGTGTTGTGGCTGCAAAACAAAAGGGACAAAATATTGTTCTGGATAAGAAGAAAAGTAAGGTGCCTCAAGTTGAAGCTGAGAAGTCTTCTGTAATGCCTTGGGAAGAGGGCATGCAACACAGAGATCTGATCATGAAGAGACACCTTGACAAGAAGCACAAGATTGCTCCATCTAATGGTTTGAAATCTGCTCGAGGTCCATGTACTGGAAGAGGTATCCATCGTGGTCTCAAACATCATATGCAGACCCATAGAAAGGGTACTCTGAATAAGAAGCGAAAGCACTTGCCTCAAGTTGAATGTAGGGTTACAGTCCCTGGTGAAAATGGTACTTCTTTCATTTTCCAACCAAAGGTACAGTCTTTCTGCATATATGTGCTCTAAAAATATGTTCTGCTCTTATTACTCCATATTGAAACATTCTCATTCTGATTCACACTTAACCTTCTCTATTATATATGACCATTTGGCAGTGGCTTGAGAAGGTTTTTGATAACCTATCTACCTTAGAAAGATGTAATTGGTCGTGCAGATTATTGCCTGTTATCTCTGCCTTAAAATTTCAAACATATACCCCTAATATCTAGTTTGTTAGTTTCCAAACATTAGTTTCTTTTTTTCATATTGACTCTTTTTTTTTTTTTTTCATTTTGGATTAATATCGACACAATTTTGTGCATATGTGGTGGGTTTTCATGGGAAAAATTCATAGAAGGGATATGTTTAATCTGCTTAAGTTAGTGTAATACACCCCCTGCATCTACCAGTGATGTGAATCCCAACACCTGTCCCCCAAACTCATTCAAGGAAATTGAGTTGGTTCTAATTGCAATTATCAATGGCTCCACTTGATAGAGCATGTGCTTGTCAACCCTCAATAAGTGTGGTATTAGATAATTTTTTGTGACATTTCACCAAAATATCATGTGGTAATTGAGCATAAATGCTAGAGAAACATACAATCATCTTTGCCTTAAATAACTGAGCATGGCAGTCTATATAAAGTTAGACATACACTCTTAAATTTTTTTTAAATAATATCATTATATCTCTGTAAGAGATAACTACAGTTACATTTGATATTTTAAGAAAGGAGTTCTTGTTTGTGCTTCTCGTGTTTCAGACTATACTTTTTTATTTATTTATTTATTTTTTTTTTGGGTGGGGGTGGGGTTGTGGGTGAGGGGAGCACTAATTTCGTTGAATACAAAAACAATTAGTTCAATCAGGATTGCAGTGGTGTTCATATTTCTGTGCAGGCTCCAGAAGAGCTCCATATCTTATAGATTCCAGGAAGTCAGCTGGTTCT
Organism: Macadamia integrifolia; assembly: GCF_013358625.1. Taxonomy (NCBI): domain Eukaryota; kingdom Viridiplantae; phylum Streptophyta; class Magnoliopsida; order Proteales; family Proteaceae; genus Macadamia; species Macadamia integrifolia. The sequence goes on along the minus strand of NC_056568.1, from coordinate 14,054,762 downwards.
GATGGGTTAACTTCCCTTCATGTGTGAATAGCTTCATCGAAACCAAAGCTTTATAAGTGTCGTATAAGTTGACTAAGTTGGATCTTGTTCTTCATAAGTGCTATTACTTCGCTATTGTTTATTGAGAACCTGAACCTTTAGGAAAAAACTCTTTATAGGCTTCGCTTTGGAAAAATTACTACATGAAGGATTGCACTGAGCTCAGCCAGAAAACTTTATGACAATCCAATTACCTGCATAAGATTTTGGGTCAGTATATTTTGTAATATATCTAAAATGGGTTATGCAGTTTGTGAAGTAAAATCACTAATAAAATTTGTGTCTAGTTTTCTTCGTGTGGATAGTTTATAGCTGTTGGTACCTGTTGATGAGAATTTCTATGTGGCAATGCAAAGATATGATGTTGTTCATACCATATGCATATATGTATATAAGCTTGTGTATAATTTGTTTTATTTTTCTCATGCTCCTTCCTCCTCTGCAGCTCAATGATTTGTCTCTTTTTTTTTTTTCTGGTAGAAATGGTTTGTCTTGTAGAATGGCTTCTGTAGATAATCCTACTCAACTGGTATGTATGTATTTACAGAGAAGGTGTTTATTACATATTTCAGGATTCCTTTAATGCATGTAATTATGAGAATGCCACTAATGTTGCGGAGCCTTCGAAACTTTCAATAGAACAATGTGATCAAGTGGCCGATAAGATATCCGAACAGGCAGCTTCGGATGATATACCCATGGAAATTGTGGAACTCATGGCCAGAAATCAGTATGAGAGGCGTCTTGATTATGCCAAAGATGCTACAGAGAACAGGTATTCCTTGTCAGAAACAACTGAGAAAGTTACAGATTCTGGGCTAATGGATTCCACTGAGGCTTTGAGATTACTCCGTGAGAATTCTAACTTGCAGAAGTCTCAGTCCAGCAAAGCAAAAGATGGCATGTTTTCAGGTCCAAGTGAGGGACTCACCAAACAAAAATCAGATGCCTGCCCGTCTAGTTTCGATGGAAAATACAACAGCATGAATTTCAGTACAAGCCGACTAGAACAAGCTCAGGCCTCTAGTGGATTGAAGGCTTTTTCAGAGCATCAAGGAAAGCTACCAAGTCAAGTCCAGTTTCCTGTCATCGGTTCAAGAAGAAGCTATGGTACTGAAAATTGTACTTGGGATGGTGATATGGTTGGGCAAAGATGCTTCAATACCTCTGCTCAGTCCTCAGGTGCATATCATACTTCTCAGGTAATTTTGCCACAAAGTTCATTTATGGAAGCACAACCTGTTTGGTCCTCAGGCCCAAATCGAGTGCCTTTTGAATCTAATAGCCCTCAGAAGTTGGTTACTGGAGTGAGTAATTCAAACAGACTTTCTCAATCCCCTGATCCATTGCCTAAGGGATATGTTAACTGGGAAACGAACGAGGGGGTACATCCAGATTATCTATTTGCTTGCACAGACAAGGGAAATGTATATTATCCAAAAATGAGAGGGCCATTAGATCTATATGCTAATGAGACATTATCAGCAATGTATTTGCTCAAACTCATGCATGCAGGAGTGTGCTCAAGTAGTCCCCTTAATATGAATGATAATCCAGAGAGGTTCCCTAAAGATCCTCCATTTCCCCATGACCAGATTATCAGTGAATTGACTGTGGCAGAGGCTAGTGTGTCCAAGTCCGACAGGGAATTGGTCAACATACCTTCATGTGATTTCCATGGTAAACTCCATCATCTAGGAAAACCACACGAACGTTTTCCTCCAGTTTCTATTGCCAAACCTGTTGATTCTTCAGCACCGAAGGACGTTATTATTCAAAGGACCACTGGGTTCACAGGTGGTTTTTTAACTAAAACAATGCCTCGTTCCCTAAAACATCAAGCAAGAGAGGGCAAGAAAAGATCATATTCACCTGTACAAACTCGAGGCCCCAAATTACACATGTCTGCCTCAATAGATAATCCTACAAGTGAAAACCATAAATATGTGATCCATGATCTGAAGAAAGGGTTTCTATGTCTGCAAGCTTCAGATTTTACAAAATTTCCTGAACAATCTCAGACAGAGGAAGGTTCAAGCAAACATGTTCAGCTGAAGATCAGTAGAATAGATGAAACAATTTCACCTGTGGAAAGAATAAGTAGGATTGAGAGCTGCACAGTTAACAGAAACCCAGCCGACTTTACTGTACCAGAAGCTGGAAATATTTACATGATTGGACCTGCAGACCTGAAATATAAGAAGAAAAGACAATCAAGGGAGAGTGGTGGCCTGATTAATAGGGATGGGAATAGGAGACAGAAAAAAATGAAGCTTACAACAATAAAGGAGCAGAATTGCATCTATTTAGCCCACTCTGGTTGAGGCAAGAGCTTGCAGGCAGCAGACAGCAGACAGCAGACAGCAGTACCATAACCATTTCCTGGATTTGGTTCTCAGTTGGCAGGAGTCATGTAAATGTTCTAGCAAAGTCTATAAGAATCTCTGCAGGTATGCATAACTGAACAGTAAATTTCATACTCACATGCACCAAGTCTACTGATCTTTGTTTATGGTGTACCATATGTTCAAAGCTGAGAATTTCGAGCTGTGCAGTGAAGCAGGTAAGGATGGGACATGAAAATTCTCATGACTTGCATAAATATGTACTTCATGATTTTCAGATTTGAATCTTATGGTGACTTTCTGCTATTTTACAGGTCATTTGAAATCTTATTGGTTTCCATTGTCTTTCAAAACTTTCAAGTTTCCACTCAGTTGTGGATCTTCACAGTATTTCTGTGTGTGTGTTCCTAGCACAAATCAGCTATTAAGGACACAGTCAATAATAATCATGTATTATCTAGTGGAATCTTCAATCTTTAATAATGACTTGTGTATCTTTGTGTAAGTCTCTCTCTTAGTTCCGTTCCAAAAAGGTATTTCAGTTGTCCTCTACAACCCCCCCCCCCACCCCCCCACCCTTCGGCTTTAACATATCAGAGCTTCACAAAATTTGATTGCCAAAGAAATTGTCTTGAACAGCTTTATGAATTAGAAATTTGATATTCTCTCATGTTTGGGAAAGCTAGAAATATGAATACTCATTCATTTTCTATTTCAATTTGTTATGGGGAAACTAATTCCATGATGCCCACTTCCTTTTCCCTTTCAACACTACTTTTCGGCCATGTGGATTGGTTTGGATAGGTGTGGGGCTCCTGATAAGTAATTTGTCAAGTTTGAGCACAAAAATCCTCTGCGGGGAGGCACGCACCCAAGCTGTTGAATCCTCGCTACCGCTCACTGCAAAGGATTTGTGTCCCATGTTTGATGGTCTATCTCAATCATATGGTTGTGAGTTTGTATCAAGTGTGTTCCTCCCCCCCCCCCCCCTCCCCTCTCTTCCTCTTCTCCCTCTATGGTGCGTGAGGATGAATTTCTTACAACCAACAAATGTTTGCCATTGGAATTTGCCATCAGCTTTTTAATTTTGATGTATAATTCTACAGGAGGTGAGTTGGGACTGTCATTTCCTTCGGTGACCAACATAATTTTCCCATGGAAAGACTACGATGCTTATACTGGCAACGCTTTCTTTAAAACTCAGGTTTCTCATCTCCTTTGGCAGCCAACATGAATTCCCCCATGGGAAGACTCTGCAATGCTACATTTTTGGGTAACTCTCTGTGTCACTGGTTATAATTATATTAAGTAGTTAAATAAGAAGTGTTTTCTTTTGGAGAGTGTGGCTCTGTGTGTGTGCACGAGGGCCAATGGAAATGCACAAGAGAGTATCAGTAGAGATGTTATTTTCTATTTCATGGGAGCCGGCTGATCCTCCCCTCCCTCTCTTGTTTGATCCAAGGCCACACTCCCTCATGGAAACCATTTTCCCATATTAAATATATACCTCATGTAATGAAATGAGACCAAGGTTCGAGATCTCATTTCGTTTTGGTATTTCGGTAGGTTCATGACCACTGAAATACCGAAATTTCGGCCGAAATGATTTTTTTTTGTTGGCTGTTTCGGTGGTGAAACGGTGGTATTTTGACCTGAAACTTGGTGGGTAGCCTATTTTAAGGTTAATAAACACGTTAAGAACATAGAAATGCAAAAATTTTAGAACATGACATTGTTTTGGAGTTGTACCTTTGTTTGACAACAACTGTCAAACTGTTCTGAAAATTGTACCTACTTCATTGCTACAACAAAATATAATATGATAGTAAAACAAATAAATAATGCATCTAAGCCATGATCAAATATATATCAACATTAATTAGATAATATTTAGAGTATTAAAGTAGTATACTGTGTGACTCCCTAATCCATAAGTCCCAACTAAAATCAAACACTAAGCATGTAACTTACACAACAGTATAACAGTAATTATAATAACTATGTAGTATCTACTATCTACTGGAAAGAACTATGATGGCTTGGCTAGATTCCACGCTCAGTATGATGGAGTCGACATGCATTCTCTTCTGGTTGCACCACAAATGCATGCCATGTCATAGTCTGAGAGAAGAATCGAACGTAGTCCTCAACAGTTGCCAAAAATACTAAGTCATCCACATATTGAAGGTAACCTATCCGAGGGTATGTATCACCACCATAGTATGAAGAAGAAGAACCCGCCATTGAATTACTATCAACTAATGGTTTCGGCAACATGTACGGGTTGGCTGAGTATGAGAATAAATTGTCCACAAAGCCACTACCATGTGACTGGGTCTGGGAGCCATAGTCAGTACTACTACTAGAAATGGATGAACCAGATGTATGCCCCATCCCAGTGAATTGACCATAAGGTCCATGATACTCCGATCAGCTGCTTCCTCTAGTAAATGATAGGGCATGCCATTGCCCACTCCCTCTACTCTCACTGTGATGATGACTATCCCCTCCACTCAAACTCATTCTACCCATAGAAGTAGATAGACTATCAATGTCCATACAATCTCCTTGCTCTTCTCCACTGAATCGACGACGAGGCCCTCTACTGTAACCTGATGGATGTGCACTATGATTAGAATCTTGTGTGGCATACTCAAATTGACCATCCCCAGTGAATTGCACTGGCTCCGACGATGGATCGGCCCGCTCATACTACTCTCGAACTCCTTCAAATCTATCACCACCACCTCTGCCATCACCATCATTACCATCATCATCGTCATCACCATCGCCACCATCATCACCCTCTTCATCACCTCCTCCATCTCCATCTCCATCACCATCACCATCACTATCACCATCACCATATGTCTGTGTATATGGCTATGTCTAAGTCTGGGTGTGGGTACGACCACTCGATGAAATGGACCAATCATCTTTGTCATCATCATCATCACTACCAGGTGCAGGCTCGAATGGTCTAGGGGTCTGTGAATGTATCCTTCCATCTGTAGCCATATAATCATCAACATTGACTGCCATCTCTCACACTAGATATAGGTCCAGTCTACCTCCTGGCCGATCCATCAACGGCTCGCCTCTATCCCTCACCCAGTCTACTAGAGGATCCTCCTCATCTGGGTTGATCTGGAAAACATTAGCCAGCTCGATCTAGCCCCTATCATTATCCTGACCCATGTGTATGTATTGCATCCTCAGCCTCATATTATAATGCACATACACCAAGTCATTCAGATGTTGTGAACTCAATCAATTCCGCCTCTTCCAATGGATGAGTGAAAATGTGCTCCAATTTCTCTCACAACTAGATGTAGAACATGTCTGGGAAAGTACTTTGATGGCAATCTTCCTCAATTCTGGTGACGAACCCCCATACAACACCCACCATTCAGCTGCATAATAATTTACAAGTGTAAAAGATTATTTATGTTCCAACACACTTAACACTTGTATAAGTAACATACTAAAATTTGGATTTCATACCAGGATCAGTACTCGTATGACCCGTATATGCGGCGGGAGCCCCGAAGTTGCCTAATGCATTCCTGAATTCTTTCGTCTATAAAAAATTTATAAATACGACCCTAATTAACAACCATTGTACTGAAATTTAGATATCTATAGTAATAGTAGTATAAAACTAACCTCAGTATTAGATTTGGCTTGTAGATTGGGGTTTGATTGCAACGTGGCAACCACCTACTTCACTGCTTCTAGAAGATCTAGATCCAATGCAAGTCTCTTGTTATACTGATACCAAAGGTTTAAATAGTATGCTGAAATGTGACAAAATATATTATTGTTAATGTTAACATTAATGCATTTTTGTATCACATAAAATAATGTCTTCAACTTTGCTTACCGGCCTTATGCAACAGATGCGAAGTTGGTGCTCTCAATGGTCTTCTATTATTTCCATAAATTTCCTATTTCCACGTAGGTTGGCAGTATAGACATTTTCCTTTATCATTGCAATAGCAGCCCACAGACTTGCAAAGTGGGTTTGAAAGCAGAATCCACCAACTTCAATACGCCAACAATCGGTGCCAAGATTTTAACCACTTTACCCAATTGTGTCCAAAACTCTTCGGATGAAATGGTTGCATGTGCCTCCCTACCACCAGCTAATCATGCTTCCCTCCAACCAAACCACTCCTTATGTGCGAACATGGATCGAAGACTAACTTTCTTGGATTTAAAAATCTAGAGTGCAATATAGTTGGTAGCAAATCTTGTGAGACCGGGCCTGACCAAGTCACCCCTGCACTTCTCCCTTAATAGGTTCAATGAAAACCCATGATTATAGACAAATGTGCTCACTCGCCTAGCCCTTTCAACCACAGTCTGCACAATTTTCAGTTTTCCCATGTCCTTCAACATTAGGTCAATGCAATGTGCTGCATAAGGAGTCTAAAAGAGTTGGAATCTAGGGTTGTTCATCATTTTAATTCTGGTCTTCTTGTAGTTACTTCCATTGTCAGTCATAATATGAACAACATTTTGTATCCCAACTTCTTCCACAACATTCTTCAAAAGCTTGTAAATATATTTTGCATCATTTCTTTCCTTGGATTCATCAATAGACTTCAAGAAAATGGTTCTACCATCATAATAAACCATAAAATTGATGATGGACTTTCTCATGGGCCCTCTCCAACCATCACACATTATGGTTATCCCATAGCTCTTCCACATAACTTTTAACTCATCAATAGATGCTTTCAACTCAGCCTCCTCCTTAGGCAAATGTACATTCATCATCTCATATGCAGTCGACCCCTTTATCCCCCGACCAGCCTCAACTACAGAATCAAGCATCGACTGGTAATAGGGACCTGTGGTGGCGTTTTCTGGGATGCTATGAAATAACATCTACTTAGACACAACCTCCCCAATATAAGCCTTCATGTCTCCCCACATCCCTTTTATCTTACGTTGCTTACTAACATTTTTTCTGTACGCACGGGGATCCTGTTGTAGAACGGGGTTCATACGAGGTGGAACCACTGGAGGTGGAGGTGGGGCTACCTTTGTACTCTGTGATCTCCTAAAGGGTAAAGGGATCTGTGAAGATCCACTACATCCTGCTCTAGATGGACCAGCTCCTCCATGTCTACGTCTTTCCATGTCCTCATGAAGACTTTGTTGGCTCAATGCTTGCACCTGCCACCAATCTCTAGCCTCTTGCTCAGTTTTTATGTCATCAGGCACATACACCGGGTCATCACTATCATCATTATATTGATGCACGGGAGCATAGAATGCCTCCTCAAACTCTATCCTCGCCTTCTCCTTTGTAGCTTTTCTCTTATTCTTCCCTTTATGTCTTCAGTTATGGCCTTAGCAATATGATTAGGCACTTCACTGCATCTAACCACATCTGAGAAATTTCCAACCAGATGTTGCTTAAGTCTTGTGGCTCCACCACCCATTAACCTCTTATGACAGTAGTTGCATTTTGTATGCCTTTTATCGCCATCAATCGGCTCTTCGTGTTTCCATGCAATCTCTCCACTATCACGACTACTATCACGTCTCCCACCTCCTCTCCCTCTTATCCCGCCTTCCTCATCGCCTCCTCTAGCCATTTTATATCACCCTGATGTTAATGTTGATGCATAGAAAAAAGAATGTCATTATTAACTTATAAGTATATGGTAGCTGCTTATATTTTATTCTTACATATAGTTGACAATGATTAAAGCAATATTTATCATAAAAAGTAAAAATTTAAATTAATGGAAAATGAATTTTTAAACCAGAAAAAATATATATATTTATGTACCAAAAAAAAAAAATTTCGACTCCATGAGGTCATAGATCAGCCTCTAATGTCTAACATATAAAAAATCTACAAGCATCCAACAAGTCTTTATGTACTATTTAAAAAAAAATGGTTTTAGCAAAAGAACTTTACATTTCTTAAGCTTTGAATGTATAGATATTCTTGTAGGAATCTAATGGAAGTCAAAAAGTGTGATAATGTGGCTAATTAGAGGATTGAAGTAGTGTTTTTCTTTCAAAATAGGCTCCTTGAACTGAAACCACCGAGATAGCCGAATTCGACTGTCTGGACGAATGGTGTATTTATAACACTTGGGTTGTACCGTTTCGGCGAGATACCGAAACGGTATTGAAATTTCAACCGAAATTTTGTACAACTCTTATTTTGTGCCTAATTTCGTTTCGGGGAAAAAAAAATACTACCAAAATTCCAAAATTAAACAATCCATTTATTTATAAGTGAGATGAAATAAACTTTAAGTTGAACGTTAACATTCACGGTAAGTAGACATTATAGAGTTTTTATTATTATTATTATTATTATTATTGGTGAAAAAAATATTATAGAGTTCACTAGAAAATTTTCAGTCCAATACAAGTATATATTTTGGTTAAATCTTTTTTTTTTTGGGTAGAATGTGGTTAAATCATGTTAAATCTTGGTTAATAGTATGTTTGTAAATTTTATTACTTTAGGAATATTTTCAATTCGTATAACACATTCATTGTTTGCTGAAATTTGATCAATGAGAAGGATGGAGAACTTTTATAACATGAATATCGATCAATTATTTGTTAAACAAAAAAAAATGTTCACCACATGGCAAGTTGCTAACCTAAAGAATTCACCAACCCTTGACTGAGTTTCCCTCCACAATAAACAGGAATCCATTCACCGCTTGGCATCAAGACTACTCAAGGAGGGTGGAGGATGTGGGATCTTCTCCAACCCTAAGATCATACAGTGAACCTCATTGTGTTGTCTAGGGAAACTTCTTCTTTTATGAATATGAAATATGGGGAAGTGTGATTTCGATGTGTGCATGAGGGCCAATGGGAGTGCACAAGGAAACATTCACATAAGAGTTATTTCACCTTTCATGGGGGGTGGACAAGTCATTTTGCATCACGTGTCTGGGAGTAGGGGCCACATTCCTCCACAAAAAACATTTCCCATGATATTGTCTAAGTTATAACCCTAAAACATCATGACTAGGTGATATGAAAGAAAAAAAAAAAAAAACTTCATTACATAGATAAGGTGGAAATTACATCACCCTAAGAGTTAAGGTTAATGAAATAAATAAGATAGTTTCTCAATCACCCAAAAAGAAATAACTTGCATTAGAAGTACCACATCATTGTCGGGCCTAAAACAAAAAAGTAGATTCAGACAAAAGGCTATATACGTCTGAGAAATGCGATACTTCGCTCAAAGACAATGATATGTACTAAAATAATAAAATAATAATAATAATTAGTATTTCTTTCGGAGCGTTTTTATATTGTGGGCCACACATTTTATTTCCTACCAAACATTCCCTTCTTCTTCTTCTTTTTTTTTTTTTTTTTTTTTTTTTTTTTTTTTTTTTTTTTTTTTT
>NC_056568.1:14043850-14044952 GCF_013358625.1 Macadamia integrifolia | reverse complement strand
TTTCATGTTGTTTTACTTTATCAGGAGAAATTCTATTTCACTTCATTTCCATCCAAACGAGACCCAAGGGCCTTGAGTTAAGAAATGTAAAACTTGAATTTTTGTTTCATTGCTGGCAAAATGGGCTTTGAAAGTTCCTTAGAGAACTCCTTTAGAGAAAAAAAAAAAAAGATGTGGCATAACATATGTAAATTGGAATCGATCCCAATCGGTCCCAACCGATTCCAATCGGATTGGATCAGATCAAAATTAGACTTGGAATCGGCATACTCTAGGCATCTAGGATTTTTTCATACAGGATCTATCCACCAGAGCGTGAAGAATTGGGAAACCCTGCATGCAATGGTTACATTTTGTGTCAATAGGATTAAGTGTGTCAATTTAGAAGAACCCCATTATTATCCATAGGTTAAAAATTGGACAACAGTTGAGTGCCTACGTTCTCAGCAACGTGAATTGTTATTTCCATGTAATGTTAAAATACCTTTCATGCCTGACCTCCACAATTTCTTCATGATTTGCTTCACTACACTTCTAAAAAAAATTGGATGGGTTAATTGTATTTTTCACGAAGGAAAATTTACCTCATTAATTGAAGCAAGCTTAAGGAGTCTTCTACTTGGATTAAAACATGCAAGATCTCAAGGATTGACAATTAATGACGTTTAGAGTGATGCAGAGGAATTGGAACAATTCTTTTTGAAACCTAGTACCGCTTGGCCTTTGAGTGTGATTACTTCAATAATAATAATTGAAGTAACTTAAAATATCGATGTTAGGGTTAGAGTTTCTAATATGAAATTGTTTGTTCAATGCTATGGAGGCTAAACTACGCAACAAAAGTACTAATTTGTTAGTAGACCTAAGACAAAAATGGTGTACCAACAAAAATTTCTAAACATCCAAAAATAGGGGTATAGTGCTCTAAGGCCACGATTTAGTACTATTGTTAGAAGTTTTTGCAACTCCTCATAGTCACTCTAAATCTCCTCCACTCTCCATCCGCCAACTCTTGCTTGTTTCATCCCATAGAGAAGGCCTCGAGAGGTGACTTCAACATTTTTTCCTATCATCATATAATCGGCTTTTTTTTTTTTTTTTT
>NC_056568.1:14043400-14043830 GCF_013358625.1 Macadamia integrifolia | reverse complement strand
TTTTTGGGTAAAGAAAAAAGGATTCGAGTCTTGGCATGCCCACTATCGCCCATTGGTCCTGCGGAAGCGCTGCTTGCCGTACGGGGGCTTTCTTGAGGGCTAATTTTCCTCAATTAATAATACTAGCAGCTCTTCTTGAGAATTTTTTTTTTTTTTAGATAAAACATCTTGATATTATTTAATAGGATCAGTAAGACCTGTACATATTAAAATGGTTGAATTCAAGACCGAAACGATGTGTGGTCTTTGAGATATATCTAATGGAACATAGTGTATGGGAATCACAATTTGAGAAAATTGTAGGAATGAGCAGTCCAATAGAACAAAGTGTGGGTTAGGTTTGGCCTGTGCATATATCACCTGACTTCTATGTGTGCACATGAAGTAGCAAGATATTATAGAAGTGGTGAAAAACTTATGAAGATCAGTA
>NC_056568.1:14033729-14041179 GCF_013358625.1 Macadamia integrifolia | reverse complement strand
AAAAAAAAAAAAAAAAAAAAAAAAAAAAAAAAAAAAAAAAAAAAAAAAAAAAAAAAAAAAAAAAAAAAAAAAAAAAAAAAAAAAAAAAAAAAAAAAAAAACAAAATAAACAAACTAAACAAAATAAACAAAAAAACTAATAATGTTGTATTTGCAAAATCTCAAAAAGGCAATAAAATGGATGACTAGTGCAGTTACATGGTCATGCAGACAGAAGCAGAAACTAATCTAAGAAGTGATGCAGATAATAGGTGCTCTCAGACGTACCAGTGTAGGAGGAAAACCAGGCCAGTACTTAGCCTGCGGTACAAGTTCAGACCAGTTTCTGGTTCAATTCTGATCCATCACTGGTTCAACCAATTGCGGGTTACAATTAAGAGTCTAATCTCCTTAATTATCTTTCTTATTATTGCTTGTCAAGGCTGGAATAGGAGAAGTTCCGCTTCATTGGAGTCTGTTTACTCTTTATTTCATTAGGGTTTTAGTCCATAAAGGACTCTTCCTATTGACTTGCTATAGGGAGGGATTTCCTAATTTTGTTTGTCTTTTTGTCTTTCCTTGTTAAGATCTGTTCTGATCCTAGCTTACCTTATTGGCACACGAATTGTCCTTGTTGATTTCTATAAATAAAGAGAAGGGGTACAGCTTTCGATCCACAAACAAATGGCCAGAAATACAGGTCGTATTCCTTTTGAGATCGTTCTTGGAGTTCAGCCTAAGTGGCATGTTGATCTTGTTCCCCTTCCATCTCAAGTACTCAACAATATTGAAGTAGATGAGTTCATACGCCACATCATAGAGGTGAACACTGACTTTCAACGATTTTAAGCAATGACACCAACAAAGCTTTGGCTTATCATCCTCGCAACGTAGGGGTGTAAGTTTGGCTATGTCAGCCTGAACCCACCCTGAGGCCGAACAAGGCCTCAAGGGTGGTAAGGTTCCGTTTGGTAAGGCTCCGTTTGGCAACGTTTCTGTTCCAGAAATGACGTTTTGTGTCAAAAATGGAAATTTCAGTTTCTGTGTCAAAATGCCTTTTTTTTTTAACGAAACTAGAACGACAGAACTACCTTTTGTCGTTCCGTCAATTCTCATTTCTAGCGTTTTTTTTAACGAAACACGCCATGAATGCACCAAACGCTTTATTCAGTTTTTTCGTTCCCATAGAATGAAAAAACTCCAGAAAAGTTTTTCTGGAACGTTACCAAACGCAGCCTAAGATTTCTCGCCCTGAGGAAGGGTTAGCGTTGAAAATCTAGGGCCTCAACCCTGGCCCGACCCGGCCCAGCCCAGCCCGACAAATCACTGATATTATATAAAGTTTATACTTTATATTATAGACCCTGATAACCTGATTTATATCATATCCCTCTTCATCACTTCAAATACTTTATTAGCATAGTTTAAACTTTCACATCTACAATACATAGTAAGTATTATAATAATGATTACTTGATCTACAGATTCACTCAACTTTAGTATTCGAATGTATTGATCTTTTTCTATATATATATATATATTTTTTTTTAATGCATAGGACACAAATAGAAAAGATAGGTCAAACAGGTTCAACCAGGGTCAGCCTGACCCTAGAAAAAATCAGGGCCAACTCGGATCAATCAAGATCAATTAGGGTTGGGTTGGGTTGGGTTGGGTTGGCCTGAGCCCTGCAGGCTTGGGCCTTCCCGACCTATGGTTGGGTTGTGCCTAGGCTGAGCTTAGAGGACCTAGGGTTGGGCTGGAGTTCTAAAAACCCCGGCCCAACCTGGTCCTGTTTCACCCCTATCGCTATGTGGAGTTTCAACCACGTGATATGGTTATGGTTCGCATTATTCCAGAGAGATTCCTTCCTGGCGCAAACACAAAGCTCCACCAATGCAAGATGGGTCCCTAACAAGTCCATAAGAAAGTTGAACCTAATGCTTATGTGTTCGAGTTGCGTGCTGATATGGCCACAGGCAACATCTTCAATGTAGCTGAACTTAAAGTTTACTTGGGTCATCAATTCGATGAGGAAGATACAAAGCAGACTTTGTTGTTTGCCCCAATTTTTGCTGCCCATTGATGACAAGATTGAGGATGTCTTGGATGAAAAATACAGTCACCCGCAAGGGAGGTGGTTTCCACTCCTATCTTATTACCAAGTGGAGGTGCCGTCTGACATCTGATTGCATGTGGATATACACGACCAACTTCAAGAGACTCAAACCTAACTTGTATGAGTGATACATGTCCTTCTTGCATTCGTCAAGGACGATTGATTTCAAGCCATCGATGCAGATAATAGGTACTCTCAGAAATACCAGCATAGGAGGAGAACTAGGCCAAGTACTTAGCATAAGGTCCTGGTACAAACCAGTTTCTAGTTAAATTCTGAGCCAGCATTGGTTCACCCAATCTCGGGTTATCATTAGGAGTCTTATCTCCTAAATAATCTTTCTTATATTATTGCTTGTCAAGGCTGAAATAGGATTCATAAGTTCCAGCCTAGTTGGAGTCTCTTACTTTTTATTTTAATAGAGTACTAGTCCATATAAGACTCTTCCTATTGCCTTGCGATGAGGAAGAATTTCCTAGTTTGGTTTGTTTTGTGCCTTATGTTGTTAAGACCTGTTATGATTCCAGCTTACCTTATTGGAACATGACTGCACTTTGATGCTTTCTATAAATAGAGAGTAGAGATACAGCCTTCCCCACGATTTTAAAACTATACAAAGCCCTCTGCTTATTAATTCTGTGGTGATTCAATAGTAGGCCTGGTGGTGATTCCAATTTAGGCTGGTGGTAATTCCAGTCTGAGAATCAGATTCCTGATTCATATCCCTCTTTCGTATTCTTATTTTCTTCTTATTCTGTTATTCCATTTGGTTATCAGGTCAGCTTCTTCTTGCAAAACTCTAGTTTTCTTATTCTAATTCTGTTTTGCTTATTCATTAGTCTATTATACTACAATAAGCATCTTAGTTTTGTTCTAGTTAATTTTCTGTTTCAAGGTATCCACCTTTCTGTCCTACTTCAGGTATGCTTTCTTAAAACTTAAAGTTCTGGTTTCTATTTATGAGTTTCAGATTTCATTCAGTTGCTTCTGCTGAGTTTCTATTGCTGTTTAGTCCTTCTTCCAAGCATCTGTTACTGCTATTCTAGATCTTCTAATATCTGCTATCAATCTCTGGTTCTGGAGTTGTCCTACTTCCAATAGGATTCTTCAGTACCTTAGAATTTGGCCCTTGGATTGATCTGAAATTTTGATATTATATTTCTGTTAAATAGCAAACTCAACCAGCATTTAGGCCAAATCTGATTCCGTGATATTATGATGGTTAAACTCTCTCAAATCTGGTTATTCCTTTATCTTGAAATTCTGGAAACTTATTTGGTAATCTTAACCTCAGTGACTTAGAATCCCATTAAAAAGTGTCACAGACTGAACACAATTCTTCCATCTCAATCTCATTAAGAAGTGTCACAGACATTCTTCCATCTGCGGCTCTGAATGTATGAAACCAAACTAAACAGTGAAGCCATGACAGGTCATCACAAGTAATGTTGCTTTCCCGTCATTGAAGTTGCTTTGCTACTACCTTCTGCCATTAAAACAGGGAAATAACAGAATTTGATTCACGAACAATGAACGCAAATGGAAATCCTTTTTCGCTATAAATCTTAACCTTAAGTGTCTAACCACTAGAACATCAGAAATTAGACGTGACGGTCCCAATATGAAATCTGTTAGAGAAGCTTAGGAAGCTGAATGGGAGAAGTCAGCGATCATCGTCACATGGAAGCATGTCCTTAATGATGCCAGATCCTACAGTGGATATTAGATACCAATTCAACTGAAAGCCTCCACGTCTTTAAGAAATCACAATTAAATATTAAACAAGTATAGCATTCTCTCTCTCTCTCTCTCTTCCTTTTTTTTTTTTTTTTTTTTGATAACCTAATCAAAATCCTGGCGTATTGAAGATTCTACCTTCGTAGAATAACTTCTAAGGCTAATCTATTTATCATTCCCTACTTAGACAATGGAAAAATTTCCTTCTCTAACTGTCCAATCTATTAACCACTAATCCCTGTTTGCCGACCCAAAATGAAGGAGGGATATGCATAGAGGCAGTGAGTTCTAGAACATTACCTGTCCAAAATCCGCCAATTTGAGAACACCCTCGGAAGAAATCAACAAATTCAAGGGCTTGAGATCTCGATGAACGATCCCATTCCTGTGGCAAGCATCGATGCCATGCAATATCTGAATCATCCAACGCTTGATCTCACCAACGGAGATTCTGTTTTCCCAGCTCCTCTTAGCTTCTCTGATCACCGATGCAAGATCAGTTCTTAGGTATTCAAGGACAAGAACCGCATCTTCGTCTTCCCTCCAAAAGTACTCATGGAGGACGATAATATTTGGGGAATTCTGGAGGATTTGAAGAGCTTCAATCTCTCTGAAAGCGCTCTGGTAGTCATGAACCTCTTTCAGAGCGACGATGAGGTCATCGGAGCGTCGGCGAGCTTTGTAAACATCGGAGTAAGCTCCAGAACCTATTTGTTCAAGGATTTCGTAACGTTGAGTGATTTCGGAGCGGCTATAGATGCTCCAACTTTTAGAGGGAGGATCCATGGCGGAGAATCAGCACAGTAATGTTGAAAGATTCGAGCTTCGTTGGTTGTAGACACCAGAGTGGATAATTTTAGGGTTTCTAGACCTGTAGTTGCAGAGGAAGACTTGCTATCCCAAAAAGAGAGAGAGAGAGAGAGCGACGAGGAGGAAACATTACCTGAGCTTACCTAAAAATAACAAATATGCCATTAGACCAATCGAATTGGATTTGACCGTTTTTCACCCTTCTTCCCACAATCCCACTTCCATCCAAAGTTCCAACGGCGATTAGGTTCTAAAATTCGGGAACGGTAACGGTATCGGTCAAGCCCGGTATTGATTCGGATCGATAAATTTATCTTATTTAAAAAAAAAAATTATTATGAGTTTACCCTTCCATCATTTCCGAGTTTTAGAATCATGCTTGCGGTGTTTCTTGGGTAGAACCGTAGAAGGTATCCCCTGCAATGGCGTTAACATAAATAACCCTGGTCCAACGTTTTTCTTATAAGAAAAAGAAAAACTTTATTAACTAGGGAGCAAGTGAATTACATCATTGTCCGACCTAAAATTGTAAAACGGAAATCGTTTTGCTATAACCATATGTGCTATCTTACACAATCCTAGTATGATTTCGTTACTTAGCCTGTAACAAAAAATAATGCTGAACAAAAATCTATACACATCCAAAAAATAGGAAAATTACACTCCAAGGCCATGAAGTGGTATTGTAATAAGAAATTAGTTCTCTAAGATCTTTCTGGTCCAACGTTGAAAGTCCAAACTCTCATTGTAGGATTTATTATTATTTTTTTCTTTTTAAAATGAATTCTTCGTGGTCTCATGGCTTCTATGCCCAAACACAAATGGCAACAAAGTTATGTCCTCAACCCTGTGAAATCTAAAACCCAACTCCTATATTTATGCCCTTGTGCACTCCCTCATGGGCCCAGTGCTGGTGCAAGGGCTGCATGACCACGGAGCAGCGAAATGGTTTAGTACATAACGTGTAGAAAGGTCATTCAACGTATGTGTGTGTGTGTGTGTGAGAGAGAGAGAGAGAGATTGACTGCTTGTGTACCTTCTGTCGTCATTGGCTGTAGTAGGGTGCTCTAGCATCTCTGTGTCCACCACTCCACCTCTCTTCTTCTTACATTAACCTCACTGCCCTCCAATAAATGGTATCATTTGATTGCACCTCATTGGTGTGTTTCTCTATGCCGCTTGCAAAGAGATCCTCTCCCATTATTTACTATAAAAAATGAGAACTCTCAGCCTATGTTGAACCAATACTAGGCCACTGAGTTATGTTCATCAAATTGTGTAAAATTGTGAATGTTCTTTGAACTTCTTAATTCAATTTTTTTAGTTCTTAAGTTGGATGACTTTGCAAGATATCATTTTATGAGGTTGAGTGCACTTTTTTAGCCCTGCTAGCTGACTATTATTTTTTCACCATCAATTAGCAAATATAATAATAATAATGCTATTTAAGTTAGTATATATATGATCTAAATTTGTTGGGTAGCTGAAAGAATTTTGCTTGTTATGCTCATTGCCTTCAGTGCATTTCTACAGCAACAAGAAGTAAGTCTTATCCCAACTTTCTCACAAAACTGTTGGTTATCTACTTATATTGTATCATTGGGATTTGAACAATTTTGGTTGGAGGTGTAGCAGCTGCAGTAGAATGGGCTTATCAAAAGCACAAAAAAGGACTAATCTTCATATCAAGACATTGAAACTTGTCAGAGGTGTTCCATTGACTCCCAAAGAGAAGCACAGATGATGCTAGAGCATGTGACACCTCCTCCTTCACATGGGAAGAGGTAGTGGAGGCAATGAAGCCAATCCCTTTGCAGAGTTGCATTGACTATTATCCATTTTACACAGCACTAAACCTGGTTAAAGGCTACAAAATCAAACTCAAGTAGCAGGCATGGAAGCTAGAACTGAGTTTTTGAAGAGAGAGCCATCACCATGACATCTTCCCCCTTTTGACTCCATCTTAGTGATGAAGAAATTAGATCATTCTCCATATTAGTGATGAAGCTAGAAGTCAGATCATGTACCAGTCAATTGCCTGTGTCCTGAACTATATGAATTAGTCTCTACTATTTCAGAAGTTTTACTATTCTCTTATCATTGACTTTGTAATGGGAGTGGCCATAATCTCAGTTTTGTCTGAAACTGTAGTTCTTTCATTCAGCATGCCCCAGTAGTTTGAATTTTCAAAGTCTTGTTAGAAGATGAATTGGATGAGAGCAGAGTAAGAAAGGGGTTAGGACCCAGAAACCCAAGTGGCCATCAAGTCACCCTACTTAAATGAATCTGAGTCATATCCTTGGGCTACAGGATTATTTGATTGTCATGAGTACCATATAAATGGTAAAAGATGTTGAGAATTGGTTTATTTATGTTGTCACTCTCATTCTTCTTCTTCTTCTCATTCTTGAATATTCTGTGTATTAACATTGGAACCTCCTAGTGAACTTGGCATTTAATTTCATTCTCCAGTAGTCCATTTCGGCGTGGTTCTGATTTCTAAGAGCCAAAACCTGAATTCCAAATCATTACAAGATAGATTATGTAGCTTTATCTTCTCTGAACTCAATAGTTTGAATTGGATTGAACATGGAATACAAAATCATTTGAAGTAACTTCCTGCAACAGCTCACACCATACTAGTACTTAATCAATACAAATCGTAGCCTCATGGATATATAGTCATATTGCTCATAATACTACTCAATTAGCGGGGAAATGTGTAATTGATGATATTCCATTTAGGTAGAAATTGATATTCCATATCTATTTATATGTTCTTGCAGCTATTATGATGCCATTTCTA
>NC_056568.1:14029260-14033629 GCF_013358625.1 Macadamia integrifolia | reverse complement strand
CTAAATACACATATAAAGGTGTCATTGGCAATCTCTTTATAGATATACCCTACAACTAAATAATGTTGGATCCCATGAGTAATTCCTTTTATTCCGTGAATAAATAAAGTAATGAAAATTCTATCCTTTATTTTTTAAATTAAAAAAGAAGTCCACGACATCAATATGCAGATGCTTATATGTATCATCTAAGATGGACGTTGACCATGACGAAGGGAAAGGATTAAAGGGGTACCTTAAGGTACAAGGTGAGGAAGAAGACTCGAAACCGTGACTTTGAGCCTTCAGTGTACTGGTAAGACACTAACCAATTGTACAAGCAATTGTCTTCATATGACTAATTCTTGGAACTTTTCTTCACAAGATTCACAACATGGCAAGATGCTTGCACGCAGAGACCAATGGCATGAAAATTGAAGCAAAATGCAATTCAGCTCAAGACCTGAAAAACTACATATAATCACTAAATCGTTTCTTTCTCATTTGTGATTTGTTCCCTTCCTTGAAACACTATGCCTCCAAATTCTCTACTACACTCTACAAATATTTAAACCATCTCTCATTTGTGTAGAGAGCTCTAATGGGGGTCTGGTTCATCCTCTTCCTTTCTCTCTGTCTTTGCTTAGCCCTCAAATCCTTCCTCCATCTCTCCTCCCATGGCAGACCCAAACAAACAAAACTCTCCAGGCCCTCTTAGAAGTACCTATAATTGGTAACTTCGTATGGCTTTACAAACCCGTAACTGAAATTGAATCAGTCCTCCAAAACCTCCTTAACAAGTATGGCCCAATCATAACCCTCCATGTTGGCTCTCGCCCAGCCATCTTCATCACAAATCACTCTCTCGCCCATAATGCCCTTGTAGAGAACAGCGCCGCCTTCACCGACCGCCCACCAACCAGCAGCGTTTCCAGGCGAATCATTACTAGTAACCAACACAACATCAACACTGCTGCCTATGGGCCTCTGTGGCGAGTCCTCCATCCTTCTTAAGGTTAAATCCTATTCTCATGCCCGCAAATGGGTATTGGAAATCCTCAAGGAAAGGCTCAGATTCCATGGTGAATCTGGTGAGCCTGTGCGTGTAATGGCTACCTTTCAGTACGTTATGTTCTGTTTACTGGTTTTCATGTGCTTTGGGGAAAAACTTGATGAAAAGGTCATCAGAGAAATCGAAGATGTAGAGAGAACCTTACTTGTTAGTTTCCGCTTCTTCAGTGTTCTTGCGTTCTTCCCTACATTGGGGAAAATCTTTTTCAGAAATCGTTGGCAGAAATTGCTTGATATGCGTCAGAGACAGGTTTCTTTCTTTGGCGCTCTAATTAGAGCCCGAAAGGAGAAGAAGAAAGTGAACCCAGATGAATTCTTCGTCTCTTACATCGATACAATGTTCAATCTTCAAATCCCAGATGATCATGAGGGGAACGAAAGCTCACAGAACAAGAAATTGTGACTCTTTGTTCAGAGTTTCTAAATGCTGGTACATAGTCTACAGACACAACATCTACTGCTCTTCAATGGATCATGGCTAATCTGGTGAAGCACCAAGAAATCCAAGAAAATCTGTATTCTGAAATCAAAGGAGTTGTTGGTACAGGTGAAGAAGAGATCAAAGAAGAAGATTTGGGGAAGATGCCATACTTGAAAGCTGCGATTTTGGAAGGTCTAAGGAGACACCCACCAGGCCACTTTGTGTTGTCACATGCTGTCACTGAAGATGTTGTGTTGGATGGCCATGTTATACCAAAGAATGCTGAAGTGAATTTCATGGTTGCAGACATGGCATTGGTTCCCAATGTTTGGGAAGAGCCAATGGAGTATAAGCCAGAGAGGTTCTTGGGTGATAAAGGGGAAGTGGCTGATATCAGAGGGAATAGGGAGATTAAGATGATGCCATTTGGTGCTGAGAGGAGGAGGATTTGTCCCGCACTTGGGTTAGCTGTGCTGCATCCGGAGTTTTTTTTGTAGCAAATTTGATCAGAGATTACAAATGGACGGCTGTTGAGGGAGTTGGTGTTGACTTGTCAGAGAAGTCAGAGTTCACAACTCTCATGAAGAATCCATTGCAAGCCCACATCTCTCCAAGGGTGAAATAAGAGATTCTCATCAATATCATTGAAACCAAAATATATTATAATAAAAGGAAAAAATTAAGATTACAAATTTTTTTCACACCTTAGGTGATCAATAAGAAAATTTCTTTAAGTTTTCAAACCTTTTGTGTTTCTTTGTTTCTACATATTTAAGTCATTGATATATAAAATAGACTTGTTATAATAAAATAATTTTGTCTTTATTGTGTATCTTTTCTCATTTTCTCCTTATAATCATGCATTAACAGAGTTTCTAAATTTTTACCAGTTCTCTATTTCGCATATGAGAAAAGTTTGGCCACATTAACATTGTGCCAGAAGTGTGTCTGCCTTTCTCCTTCCCCTTCTCCCCTCCCACCTGGAAATGTCCCTTGCCCCATCCCAGCCCTCCCTCCCCTCTATTGGATGAGCTGCCCAACCTCCTCATTTCTTATATATCTCTTTTTTATGATGTCAAAGGGGGGAGTAAAAGGTATAATCTTTGAAATAATGTTGAAAATGTGTTATCTTAGGAGATAGCAATTGGTATAAAGAGAATAATATACATATATTGGGGAGCATTTGGTAAACTAACCATGATATATTAACATAGCCTAATTGCTCAGAGTACTCTGACTTATAAAAATGTGTTACCAAACACAACTTGTGCGCTTTCACCAAAGAAAAAAAAAAGGATAATTCGTGGGCTCATATGATTACTCACATATTTGCTTAAATTGTAATATATGTTTGAATTATAAGTTTGAATTCTTATCATATATTGTTAAGCTATCATGATCAATTCAAAATGATGTACGGGTAGTATCTTGAATAACATCTAGTTGTGGTTTCATAAGTTTAGGGAAAACTTCAATGCATCAAAAAGGAGAGAATGTTAACTTTGAGTTATTTAACTTGGCATAATGAGTAAAATTATTTTGATGATGATAAACATGAACACCAAAGTTGAACTGGATGTATCAAGAAACCATTGTTTGAAGTAATGTTGAATCTAACGATCATAAAATAAAGCTTCACTCCACCAAATCTGTTAGATGGGCAATCGGTATAAATCCAACAGCTATAAATAATAAGTTTTTTCTACCGCTATGAATGTAGATATAAATATGGACTTTCATTACTCCTCTCTATGAATCCTTTCGAAGCATTAATGCATGCACTAACCTAGCAAAGGGCCAATAGGTGGAGGACATGATTCTAAGTATCGCTATTGAATCACCCGTCTTTGGTGATCTGCATCGGTTTTGATGACTATTCAATTTCAATACCTATCTGACACCATATTGATTGAACGGCACAGACAAGGGGTAAAAAGTCAAAATATTTTTTTAAGATAAACAGGGATATTTCTGTCTGATATAGCGATCTAATACTGATCCATTCTTATACCGTAATAGTTTTGGGGATGAACAATACCCATTACGATACCATGCTTTAAAACCATGGTGGAGTTCTTCATCTTGTAAACCCAGTACCCTAGACAGATGATTGCCCATTGTACTTTGATTTGTATATTTGCCTATCAAGTGGGTTGTAATCTTGAGTTGAACACTGAGTCTAGTTTTTAAAAACTCAATAAAACTCCTTTGTCAAACTCAAAATAAATATATTAAACTCCTTTCAGAGAGTGTTTTAAGGTTGTTGGTGGTAAGCCCAAGAAACATTAGGTTTGAGCCGAAACTCTTAGCTTTTTCTAATCCTGGAAAAACGTTGTGAAGCTTGATCGAGTTGATCATTTTAATGGTGTCTCTTGGTAGTAGATGTAGATAAATTGCCGAACCACTCTATATCTTTTGTATCTTTTATCAACTTTCAATCCCCTTTTCAATTACTCTCTATCACATATTTCTTTAATTTTAAAGCCTCATGTGGTTCATCGAGTTGTCTTGGATAGGCTAAGCTATTAATTGACATTTATATTTTCATACCTAATTTAACCCCTTCTTCTAAGGTTGTCTTATCCAACAGTCATTATCAAGGAGTTATTATCAATTTGGTAGACCATCACTTAGGTGCTCACATTTATTCATCGACAAATTATATTTATTGATCATTATGGAGTATAGGGCAAAAAATCTTATATGTCAACAATCTCTTGGTGATGGAAAAACCTAAATATGATAGAACCTTTGAAACTCCTCCCTAACTAGTGCCAAGTTAGATAACTCCAACTAAAGTTTCTAACATTACAATTGGAACTTATAAAACTACAACTAGATTATATATTTTATGTACCATTTCTATCATTTTGAAGGGTCCTTGATAGCTCAACACCA
>NC_056568.1:13981752-14029240 GCF_013358625.1 Macadamia integrifolia | reverse complement strand
AGTCTACAAACCTTTCCCATTCCAGTACTCGCTTTTTGAATCTTCAGTAGGGCCTTTAGTATCTTACTAAAATACAATTTTCCTGAATCCTTCTAAGCTTTCAGCTACAATAAAGGATTCAAGAGTCAGGGACTGAACTTCCAATCAGGATCAGGATTGGCTAGCGCTGGTCCAGCCAATACAGGACTATACCAACAGTTGAGCTGATCCCGACCCAATACAACTATACTCCAGCCAAGCATTGATCAATATTGGGATCA
Source organism: Macadamia integrifolia (assembly GCF_013358625.1). Taxonomy (NCBI): domain Eukaryota; kingdom Viridiplantae; phylum Streptophyta; class Magnoliopsida; order Proteales; family Proteaceae; genus Macadamia; species Macadamia integrifolia. Next base: position 14,028,980 of record NC_056568.1, on the reverse strand, counting down.
GGATTTGGTAGTTTCCCAATGTATTCTTCCATAATAGGTTTTAAATCCTTGTACCCACACCATTCTACATTTTGTTCATATGATATCCGACCTGAGGGTGACGAGAGAATCTCTTAATCCACAAGATCTAACCCCTCTGATTGCACTTCGAAAATGGCGTCTTGGACCTACAACAATACAGGGAGAGAATAATGATAACACTCACCATTCCAGAATTCCAATCAACGTGTTGAATCACTTTGAATGAAGAGATTCTCTATTCACCTCGGGTGAAGAAAAACTTTCTCATTATATCTTTTAAGTAGAACACACAAACCACAACTAATCTTCAACTCCCATTAGAAACGTTATGCAAAGAATTTCCAGTTACTAATTAATTTTTTAAAAAAAGAAAAACAGAAAATCTGTTACTTCTGCTCTGCAAAGCACAACTTCATGCCTGCATAACTAATGCCATAGTATTGTTCCTCTGGAATAATTCATGAACATACAAACTTCCAAAGATATTTTCCTATAAAATCTCATCATATTGACAAATTTAATAGCTAAACCCATATATATATATATATATATATTGAGTCTTAATGTAAAAATGACGGTCTGGAGATCGCCACGTACATGCACAACTATTCATTGCACATTATTGTGAACCCTTTCAAGGATGCTACCATTGGGGATCCATGAGACAATGCTCCAAAAGGAAATTCTCAAAAATCTTCAAGCCTCAGCATAATAATCCATTTTGTTTCATCCATTTCTTCCCTAACCACCTTAGTTCATAGTGAAAGCTGTTTATTAATACATTCCCGTTTAAGTCCAGCTTTTGGGTCCCCAGCAACCAACTTCAGAATGAGTCACTGGCAAAAGAACAATGAATCAGTAACAATACCTCAATTTCAAGATTACTTCATAGAGAGACAAAACACACAGACAGACAGACATGCATATTCAATGCAGAAAACAAAACCTAATGAACCAAAACCACAAGATCATTGATTCAGAAGCATGTCAATAATTTAAGATTTTTTTTTTTTTTATTCCTTGTGTGTGTGGAGGCAAGTGTGATTTTTCCTTCTTTTTTTGGGCCCCACGGGGGGGGGGGTGGTGTTTCGAGTAGCTGATTGATCTATTTACCTACTTCCAAATTTCTTTCTTCACTTCCAACATGGCAACTAATAAAGGACCTATACCCAGTACCTCGTCTCCATGTTCTTGTGTCCCTAGGAGAGCCTGAAGCAAATCTTTAACAAGCCCTCCAAAGACCCAAGCTAAAGAAGCTTTGCAACTGAGCAAGATGTTGACCACCGTCTCCTGAAATGGCAGTAGAAACCCATCGGTTGCTGCCGACAAATCCAAAAGAGAAAAAGAGTATAAACCAGAACAACTGGACTAGGAGAGTGGGTTAATTAAATGTCCCATCAGTGAAAATTCGCCACAGAAACTCCATACACCAGTCATGAGCTGGCCTTACTAGGCCTTGATTAACCCACCAAATGCAATTGCCATTGCTGGGTACAAGAATCAAAGAAAACATAGAGGCCCCACCTGATGCCAAATCTCATGATACAAGGATGAGACCAAACAAGCACCATTTCAAGAACCATTTGGCTACTAGCTATGTCATATACAACACCCAAAGTCTAAAGTTTGATTATATAAGGAGACCCCAAGTTGAAAGTCGATACATAAGCACCTAAACCAATGCCATGGGATATTGTCTAATTAAATCAAAGTCAACGTCCTAGAATTCATGAAACTTTCAGGTGTGATGCTCGGGCTTCTTTAAAGGGGGCGGCTCGGCAAAACCCTTCACCATAACAGGGTTCATGACATAATTATCTCCATGTCCAATGGGTTGTCTTGAGATGTCTCCACAATTATTCATTTGGAACATTGAATATGTAACGGTTACACTTAGAAATACTAGTGACATTTTTCACTCATAGTTGTCAAGGTCGTTGCCTTGGTGTCTAGGCCTTTGCTGGAAAGGTGCCTTTGCTGGAAAGGTGCCTTTGCCTAGGCAGCACTTTAGCACTTTGTTGGTGTCACCTTGATCTTTGTCCCCAAAAAGGTCAGCCCAGACTTATTCATGACATAATTATCTCGATGTCCAATGGGTTGTCTTGAGATGTCTCCACAATTATTCATTTGGAACATTGAATATGTAACGGTTACACTTAGAAATACTTGTGACATTTTTCACTCATAGTTGTCAAGGTCGTTGCCTTGGTGTCTAGGCCTTTGCTGGAAAGGTGCCCTTGCCTAGGCAGTGATTTAGCACTTTGTTGGTGTCACCTTGATCTTTGTCCCCCCTTCAATGCCTAGGATCAATTAGGCACTGTGACAACTATGATTTCACTCCTTAAAAAAAGCTATTTAGGGTAATAAGATAATTACTGCAATCTCAGTCATATGAATGACCTCACCTTTTGCCAGAGTGAGGTGCAAAAAGGACAACAGATAAGATAAATTTACGCACTTCAAGTCATACATATTCTGCAATAAAAATTAAAAACCTACCCATATGGAGACAAGTCAGAAAAAGCAGCTTTTTAAGACTTCAATGGAATTCATTCTAACCAAAGTGAATATCCTGGCAATAAAATGAACCAATAGAATCAGGCTATGCCAAGACCAATTTACCCGAGACCTGTGACCTCAAAAAAGAAACAATAAACCTCAGGGAGTGAAATCATGGGAGATAAAGTTGAAATCACCATCAACCATAACAAAGGGTCAGATTACCATCATAAGTTTATGATATAACTACGGTATCAGTTTTAATAATATGGGAGCAGACTTTCCCTTCATGTTCTGGATAACACATATAATAAATACATGAGGTAGAAACAAACAGGGAAAGCAGATTGCAGACAACACACCATACCTTGGAAGCTTTCCCAGCCAGTTCTGATCACCTTAGATGCAAATTACCAAGGAATTCAGAAAGCCTGGAATAACCATATACTCAGTAAGAAATAAGGAAATAAAAAGGAACAACCTCAGAAACGAATCAAATGGAAAAGAGAGCATGAAGTAACACAAACCTTATGTCTTTAGCAATTACACTGTTTCCATCTTCAGATCCAAGATGCCGCAGAACAACTTCTTCCAGGCGACCATCACGATAGGCATGCTGCAACAGCAAAACATAAATGTAATGAATGAGTCTATAATGCCACCGAGATAGTGAATGCCACTAAAATAGAAGGCTGGGGGAGTCAGCAGTGGAACAACCAGGAATCGATATGAGAAGGATATTCAAAAAAACCAGAAACAGTTCTGATATCATTACTTCACAATGGAAAGGACATAATGCACCATAAACAGCTCATCTTTGCACAATCTCCATTACACCCTTCTCAATTTAGGGGTGTCAATGGGCCGGGTTGGGCCTAAGGTCTCTTAACTCAACCCAAGGCCAGCCCAGCCCTAGGTCGGGCTGGGATATCTCAGCCCAGGCCCAACCCTATCGGGTTCAGCCCAACCCAACCCAGCCCTAATGAACCCTGATTGGGCTTGGGTTTAACCCAATCCAATCCAACCCAATACTATCAGTTACTTGGTTGCTTGATCTTGATGCATTGCAAAGGCCAAAGACCAAAGTTTTCGTATACATGTAGATTGTGGAAAATGAAAGACTTTTTTCTACAAGTACCCATTAATAATTATTAGCATATTTATATGATTATATACTTAATAAACATGGTTGGGTTGGATTGGATTGGGTTGGGTTGGGTTGGGTTGGGTTGGGTTGGGTCGGGTTGGGTTGGGTTGAGACCTCAACCCAAGCCCAACCCAACCCTGACTCGGGCCTGAAAATCTCAACCCTAACCCACCCTATGGGCTGAAATCTCAGCCCAAGCAATTTAAAATTCTCTAAACCTATTTTGAACCCATAGCAAGCATATGATTAAGAAGGATTGTTTTGAATCTTGCCAAAGGACAAACAATGCAGAAGATAAAGTAAGGTGCTACACAGCCAGAAAGGAAGCTAAGAAGACTGTGGGGAAAGCAAGGGCGAAGATTTATGATGCCCTACATGAGAGCCTAAATACAATGGACGGGAAAAAAGATATTTACAGGATTACTAAAATAAGAGAAAGGATGAAGAGATTTGGACCACGTTAGATGCATTAAAAATGAGGATGGTGGAGTACTTGTACGGGATGAGAATGTTACTAAACGTTGGGGGAATATTTCTGTAAATTTCTAAGTGGAGAAAATTCCCTGATTGATTGGATGGAACTACATGGGGGAGTGAATGGACATCAAACCAACCCACTTCAAGGACAACGTCTACAGGTTGGTGAAGTTGAAGTTAAAGAGGCCCTACGAAGGATAAAGGTAGGTAAAACACCTGGACCAGATGAGATCCCAATTGAAGTGTAGAAGTGTAGAAGTGCTTAAGATCTCATGGGGTTCCTTGGTTGACAAAGCTATTTTGATTACCAAGAAATTTCAAGATGACTGGAGGAGAAGTATTGTAGTCTCGGTTTATAAGAATAAACGTGAATTCCACTGCAATAACTATAGAGGCATCAAACTTATGGGGCATACCATGAAGCTTTGAGAAAAGGTCATTGAATCGCACTTAAGGGCAGAAACAAAAATATCAAAAAATCAATTTGGTTTTATGCCAGGGAGATCCACGACAAAAACTATCTATATCTTAAGAAGGCTTATAGAAATACATATAGATCACAAGAAAAATCTACATATGGCTTTTATTGACCTTGAGAAAGCCTATGATAGAATACCTAGAGAGTTAATTTGGCATGTCCTATAGAATAGAAGGGGCTCCCATATCTTAGGGAATGGTTCAAGAACTCGAGCGAAACATACGAAATTTTGCATGTTTCGCAGGTATCGCCAGAGGTCGAAACGAAACCTCTAGTGACTTTCTAAAATCCACTGTTTTGACCAGGTTTTGACTGGTTTTGACCAGTTTCGACCATGCTTACCATGTTTCAGTTGAAACATGGGGGAAATTTCGACCTTGTCTTGTGCATTTTTTCTCCCAAGCGTGGAAAACTTGGGAAAACAGTGGAGAATTTCATTTTTTTACTACCAAACTTGGGGAAATAGTGTTCTGGCACTTATTTATGCCAAATATCATTTAAGTAGATGTTTACTTAAGATATTATTCATAAATAAGACAATACCCCCTATTTGAATCCAATAAAAATAGTTTAAAAATCATATTCCTAAAGGACAAAAAATCAACCCCCCAGTCCAAGAACAAAAACTGGATTTTGGTTATAGGGGCGATTTTCAACTTTTAAATGTTGGGGTTTTTCTCAATTATCAAAATTTTATAGATCCTATAATGTTAAAACATTGCTAACAACCAAAAGTCCGGTAAAATAATATTTTGTTTTGATATCCTTAAAATTATTTTCATTCAGGCGATTTTAACAGCATTCGCGCACTTTAAAATAAGTTTGACCGGAGCATAACTATGTCATAACAACTCAGATTTAAATAATCTTAGACTTGTTGAAAAGTTAGTTTTATGTTATACCTAATACAAAAAGTCACATGTAAAAATAAAATTCATTTAACCAATCAAACTTATTATAGAACAAGAGCATTTCTCTAAATGTTGATTCTTTATAACTTAATGTAACTTAATGTTGATTTTTTATAGTTTGATGTGGCTAAATGTTGATTTTTAATGACTTAATGTGGCTTAATGTTGATTTTTTATGATAGAAGGTATATATAGCTTACTAAATAATGTTAGAAAAGATAACATGCGTGCCTTGAGGCTAGTGAGTCACTACTTGGATGGAACAGCCTAGACACTCTACTTGGAATTGAGTCACTACTTTCTAGTGTTGATTAATTGAGTCACTACTGTTGAGTGTTGATAGATAACTGTTGATGATGTAATATTTTTATTTATTTTGGATCATTTGGATTATGTCTTATGTTTTGATGTAGATTGTAGACTATATATAGTAATTATGTAGTATAGTTTCAGAATTTAAGTCAACAAGTCAGCGTAATGATTATTGAACCTTTGGTTCACCACACAAGTAAGACTTTGTGCTTTTTTTTATGAAAGTAATGATGTGAATGTGTTAGAAATATTTAAAATAGGATGTACACAAAAAATCAGACAAAAAAAAACACTATTTGGGAGTCAAAACCTAAGTTTCCACCATACCGGGAAAAATTCCCCGATATCCTCGAAATTTCCCAGGTTTCGACTGAAATTTCGGTCTCTCCAAGGGTCGAAACCCGATACCATGAACCTTGTATTAGGGGATATAATTAAGGACATATACGAGGGAGTGATGACGAGTGTCAAGGCGCCACAAGGCCAAAGTAGTGAATTCCCAATTACAATTGGATTACATCAAGGATCTTCCCTGAGCCCTTACCAGTTCGCGCTCATTATGGACGAGTTAACTTAAGACATTCAAGTGTATATAACGTGGTGGATGTTATTAGTTGATGATATTGTTCTCAAAGATGAAACCATACAAGGGATAAACATTTAATTGGAGCTCTAGAGATCACGATTAGAATCAAGGGGTCTTATGATCAGCAGAACAAAGATTGTGTATATAATGTGTCCCTTCAATCAGGCTAGGAGCGCTGATGAGGTTGTGAATCTAGTTGATCGGGAACTACAAAAGAGAGAATATTTTAAATGCTTGGAGTCAATCATAAGCAACGAAGGAGATGTAGATGATGATTGTCCCACATAATTAAAGGGGAATGGATGAAGTGGAGAAGTGCGTCAAGCGTACAACGGATAAATATTAAATTGGAGCTCTAGAGATCACGCTTAGAATCAAGGGGTCTTATGATCAGTAGAACAAAGATTGTGTTTATGATGTGTCCCTTCAGTCAGGCTAGGAGCGCTGATGAGGTTGTGAATCTAGTTGATCAGGAACTACAAAAGAGAGAATATTAAATACTTGGAGTCGATCATAAGCAACGAAGGAGATATAGAGGATGATTGTCCCACAGAATTAAAGGGGGATGGATGAAGTGGAGAAGTGCATCAAGAATGTTGTGAAAAACGTATGTGGTTAAACTCAAGGGAAAATTTTATAGCATTGCAATACGATCAGCTATGACCCACGGGACAAAGTGTTGGTCAGTCAAGAGTAATTTGAATAAACTAGAGGCAGTTGAGATGAGGATGTTAAGCGGGATGTGCGGCAAGACCAGGAGAGATAGAATAAGGAATGACTATATTAGAAACAAGGTGGGGGTGGCCCCGATCCAGGACAAGGCTCCGTGAGACTAGGTTGAGGTGGTATGGTCAAGTTTAAGGAAGGCCTATGGATGCCCCAGTCAGGAGAAGCGACTAGATATATATTGAGTGTCCTAGAAGAGGTAGGGGCAGACCTAAAATGACTATGGGCAAAGTGGTTAGAAAAGATATGTACATGCTAGGGTTGGATTCTAGTTTGACCGCTGATAGACCTTTGTGGAGCATAAAGACCCGCATAGACGATCCCCTATAAGGGTTGTTTCTTGGAAGTTGTTCTACTTTTACTGCTGATTTTTATTCTTTCTGTACTGTCTTTTATTTCTTTGTTTGCCTTATTTCTTCTTTTTGTTTCATATTGGATCCATGTAGCCGAGCGCATTTAGTTGAGGTAAGGTTATGGTTGTTGTTGTAGCAAGCATATGACTATTGGGGTGGACCTATGCCATGGAATTCTATGTCAAGTATATCTCTAGGATAAAAAGAAATCATGCTTTAAATATGATGTATTTTCAACACCCTAATGAACGTAACATCTATTTCCCATACGAACTTGACCTTGGTCTCAAAGCTCCATCATCTTAAGATTTGTCAAATATCAAGTTTCATGAACATAGACACAACTATCATATCAGTTGAACAAGAACTATCGCTGGCACCAAAGAGAGTCCAGAGAACTCGAACCACAATCAAAAACTGGAAATTTAAAAGATGTCTGTCTGTACTCTTCGCCACCCCACCTGCTGTGACCTCTCGCCCCCCAACCCCAGCCAAAACGGAGATCAATAATTCCCACAGATATATATATTTTGCAGAATCATTGAATATGTTTCAGGGAGATGAAACAACCAAAAAAATCTAATGCCTCGTGGTACTTAATTCTCCTTATCGGTTGGCAAGCCAAACATATCCAAATCCAGCTGCATAAGTAGAAAATCCATCTCCTCTGGTGTTATTAAGCTGCCATATTCTACAGCATCATCATCAAGATACCTTATATCCTCATCATCAATATCAAGTACGTGGCCTGTATATGTGACCAAACAAAACAGTCTTGGCATATGGGTTTACACAGCTGGAGCAGTTTCTATGTGGCATATATTGGTGCTGTCCGTTTGTATCTGGCTTGTACGTGTGCTGGACACATCAAACATGCTATCCATTAAAGCCCATAAACCTTCTCTACAAGTTAAACTAATTTAGTAGCATACACATTATAAACTGATACCCAAGATGTGAACATCTGAGAGGGGTTCAAAAGTGACCTGGCTGGTCCTGTTTAGCATTTGGCCCTTCAAAAATACCAATCACTTACAAGAAAAGCATGCTGTTCAACAGGAATATAGCTACTAAACATAACAAATATTCTAGGTATTGGACTAACTAAAAAGTGGAAATAGACAATTCCTATCATAATGGACAGCATAATATAATAAGTTTCAGGATCCATTAAAGAGTAAAGCAGTACACACAGCAGGGGCTCAGCACACCCTCCAATTATTACCATTGTTCAAGGGGGGTTGAGATTTTGTGTATAGGTAGACCGACCCCAATGTCCTCAGCTCACATGTCAATTTTCAACCAATCTGAGTTGCCAAGTGGCAAAACAAGGCAATGGGAAAGTAAGGATTACCAAGAGACTACCATGGAGTGCATGGAGACACATTGGAGGGTATGCTTACATATGAGCAGATATATTGAATCTCGGTCTGAACTTCAGACATGTGGCCATCTACATTATTTAAAATCAGTTGGTCCGAATTGCCAGATCACTCTTCACATGGCAAAAAAACACAGGGCGTGCTGATCTACTTCTGGCGGAGGCATGCTGGAATGTTAATTCCCAGATCTCTCTTCTTCCACAACGCAAAAAAACCACAGGGTGTGCAGATCTAGTTCCAGAGGTGGTCATGCTGGAATGTTTTTCCCTTAAAAAATTTCACAAGTAGGATTCCAGGTTGGACTGATTCTTTTCACATAAGAGTTGCTCCTTTAACCATTGCCAAGAACAAATGAAATGCCATATGGGATGAGCCAGCCACTTAAAATACACCAAAATGTGACACTAATCCTCCTATGATACCCAAGGGCACTGATACATAGAAAACCTAATTGAATCACCCAAAATGATGAGAAAGCATCTGAAGTCAATTACCATAACTGAATGTAAGAATCAAGGTAATTTGGCTTGTGGCTATTAACATTCAATTATATGCAATGAAAAACATAAGGAAAACCAAATATTAAGCAGACTCAATAATTATGAAAACTAACCACATTAAAAGAGAAGTTCCATAGAGGGTGAGATTTCATTCATGATAACCAAAACCATGATTGCATTCAAGAGAAACAAATATTAAGTTGAACACTGCAGGGAAAAAAACAACAGTTTATTTTCTCATTGCAACGACTGAATCAACATACCTTGTAGAAACAACTAGTCCCAAAGGGGCATGTCCCATTTCCGAAGTCGAAGTACCTGCAATCAATAGACCTGCCAAAGAAAAGGTGCAAATGCATTAATACCCAGAATTGAAATTTTGAAGTATCACTGCAGACTGCCACAGAGTTCTTAAGTGTAAATAAAGAGATTTTGTTTTATACTAATAGTTTGCCATCCTCCCCCCCCCCCAGAAGAGAGAGAGAGATACCACAGAACCAACGGTGATGAAGGGCTGTGGGGTAAAGGAAGAAAATCCCTGAGAGAACTCAGAGTTGCAGGAGAGGAAGAGAAGATATCGCACAAGAGGGGGGAAGGAGACCACACGACCTAGTCTTGCACCATACCCGGCACCAAAACATTCAATTCAATTCATTCTCAAAATCTTTCTAATAACTTGGGTTACATGCCTTTATATAATAAACTGAAATTAAAACTTGCCTAATTAAAATCTAAAATTAAATCAACAACTCCTAATTACTTCCTAAGTTCTAACTAATGAAATTAGAAACAAAATCAAACTCAAATTGCTAACTCCCTACTTGTCTAACAAGTAACCACAATAAAAGATTACATATCTTTCCAAATAAAATAACTTAATCTTTCCTAAATAAAATAAATTATAAATCATAAAATATCCTATTGAACCAAAACCAATTTAGATCCGGCTCATCTCGGTTAAGATTGCCATAGGGTCAACCCGGTTTAGCCTCGATACCGCATCAACTCCCCCGATGTTGAGAAAAACTTGTACAGCAGGAATTTTATAGAAGGGCAACAATAAGAACTCATGAGCGGGGTGAATTGCTCCTTGTTTGCATCGCGAACAAAATCCAAGATGTGAAGCTTTGGAGGTGCATTAAAATCATGGGGAGAAAAAACTCACAATGGTGAACAACTGTCACTGCACTAATAGCCATCATTATTTGACCCCTAATTTTTCTCACTTTCCGTTGTCATCACCTATTCCACAACACGGCGGTCTTCCACTTGTTGTGTGGACGCGATTGGTGTGTCCTGTGGATGTACTGGTGGTATCACTTTTTTTGACTCAACCAATCCATGAAGAGTAAATTTTTTACGCATTTGGTAAGCCTAGAGGTTGCACACATTGTTGTCACGATTAAGGATGTCGTCTCGTTGTTCCAACCAATCTCAATTCAATTTAATGATGCATTGATGAGAGTCAAAACACTTCATCAAACACACCATTATGATAATAAGAAACAAAGAGTTCGACGAAATTGTCATGTAGCGGTCATCAATCAACAAATAGCAAACTTTCCATTGGGCAAGCATACTCTGAACTTGAACAAAAAAGATTCCATGACCAATCTTGTGTTCGGAATTGCTATGGGCCTCATAAAAATAACACATTAACTCCAATAATCAAGTGGGTGGTAGAACTGTAAATATGGAGGGTCAATTTTTTTTAAAGGATAGCAGAATTGTAAATACCTTAAGTGTATTAAACAGCACAATGGTAATGTAAAGAGGGGAAGGGCAAACTTGGAAGCATATGTAAAAAGGGGAAAAAGTCAGAATAAGAGAAATATTGAGGTGCAAATAGGGAAAACAAGGCAAAAGAATAAAAAAAAGGAAGGAATTGAATAAAGGAGTGGGTTTTTGTGTAACTAGAAAACAGGAGTGAGAAGCCCAGTGGTGTTTTCTTCTTTGTCGATCCAAGGAACCAACGAGGCTGGGCTGTACCGCTGCAACAAAGGAGGGTCAAACGAGAGGAAAGGGGGAGGAGCTCCAGGGGCCGACGACGTCAAAGGAAGACAACTTGCCTGGATGCGACCTGCAGCCAATGACGTCGAAGGAAAACATCATTGCCTGGATGCGACCTACGGAAGAGTTTCAAACCAGGTACGAATGTTCTCCTCTTTCTCTTGCTTTCTCTTCTCTTCTATTCTTTTCTTCTCGCTTCTCTCTCTCTCTCTCTCTCTCTCTCTCTCTCTCTCTCTCTCTCTGCTTTTTCTATTTGTTTATTTTTTTCACTTGCTGCTAGCGAAACCCTAAGTGAGGGGAGGTGTCGATTGAGTGGCGAAGGGAAAGAAGAGGGCAGCAGGGTTTTTTCTTATTGGGAATCGAAGGGGTCAGGGGTGGGTTCTGGTTCAAGGACTTTTTTTTTTTTTGCTGGACAAACTGAGAAGAGGGTATGTCACAAAACAAGATGAAGGGTGTAATAAGGGGAGGGAAAGGGGAGTATGGGGGGTGGCCCAATTTCCTTCTTTTGAACATAGATAGTTTTTTCTTTCTTTTAATCTCAGACTTCTCGGCAGAAGCAAGGAGAAGCCTGAGGAGGGAAGAAGAGAGATGGAAGGGGAGAGAATGAGGCTCCTTCCGTTCTGATACTACTTGATGGAGGGCTATGGGGTAAAGGAAGAAAATCCCTGAGAGAACTCAAAGTTGCAGGGGAGAAGAGAAGATATCGCACAAGGGGGGAGGAAGGAGGCCACACGACCTAGTCTTGCACCAAACTCGGCACCAAAACATTCAATTACATTCTTTTTCAAAATCTGTCTAATAACTTGAGTTACACGCCTTTATATAATAAACTGAAATTAAAATTTGCCCCATTAAAATCTAAAACTAAATTAACAACTCCTAATTACCTCCTAAGTTCTAACTAATGAAATTTGCTCATATAATCTCACTAAAGAGGGGGCCATTTTCGTTGTTACCGTGTCGGCTGTTAAAATGAGATCCGCTTGTCTACGACTTGATACTTGGTACCAGTCCATAACAATCAAAGTCGAATCGTGAGCCTATTAATGAAGCAAATTCCATAAAACAACTGGTAAAATAGAGAAGTGGACATAAACTGGAGTCTTGACCAATTTGAAAGATCATTCGATGTAGTTGAAATAACTGAATTTTGGGTTGTCCGGTCAAGTAACGGAAAAGTTCTAACTAATGAAATTAGAAACAAAATAAAATCAAATTAGTAACTCCCTAATTGTCTAACAACTACCTAAAATAAAATATTACATATCTTTCCAAAGAAAATAACTTAATCTTTCCTACAAAAAAAAATAAATCATAAAATACCCTACTGAACCAAAAACCCAATTTAGATACGGCTCATCTCAATCAAAATTGCTAAAAGGGTCAACCCGGTTTCAGCCTCGATAATGCATCAAATGGTCTGACAATAATTGAGATTGAATGAGCAACAAGAATCAAGTTCTACATGAAACTGCATAACTAAGAAAACATTATCTCAACTCAACAAATCATATTCTACATGAAATAGCATAACTGAGAAAACATTATATGGACGCCAAAAAAAAAAAAACTTAAATTATAGTAGAACAGAATAAGGAAAAATAACTTAAAATCTGTTCTAGCATTAGCAAGAAAAGATAGGACCAGACAATAATTGACTTTCCATTGACTTACATTCAAATAAAAGCTCTCTCTCTAGGGCTAAGACTCACTGATGCAGGAGCTATTCCTGGACCAACCCAAACCCACTGGAGAGTCCAGATGGAGATGGACCGAATCCCAATTTAGTTTTGGTCCAGTAGGATATTATATTATATTTATTTATTAATTTAGAATTAGTATTTGAAGTTATCTTGTAATCTTTTTTATGCAGATTAATAACCAAAATAGGCTTGTTTTATTAGGAATAAGCCTAGGTTTGGGTTGTATATGTGTTGGGCCTTCAATCCATGTGGTTTGGAGTGTATTGGGCCACTTTTATGGGTCTAAAAGAGGGGCTCTAAGATTGAGTACGGGATTACTAGTTAGTTTCTATTTTCCATTGGTTTCCTTTTTAGTTGGGCTTTGATGGGGTTAATTAGTTTCTAATTTCAGTCATTAGTCAGTTTCTAAATTTAGACAAAAGTTAATTTCTAATTTCAGTCTTTGCATTTTCCTATTTTCTATTTTTAATTTTAGTAACTAGAGGACTTGCTTTTATTTAGTTTCCTATTTCAGTTTTGGACACTCAAGTGAGTTTCTATTATTTGTAAACCCCCATCATTATTATAAATAAAGGAGAGGACTCACATTAAGCCCCACGATTTTGATTAATGAAAAAAGCTATGTTGTTGTTGCTCTTCTAAGTTTGCTTTGTGTGTGATCAAAGTGGTGGTCTTGTGTTTGATCAAGGCTGAAGGAATTGGTGTTTGATCCAATTGACTCTTTGCGGCGTGAAGTCCAAGAGGTCTCTTCAATCTATTTCTCTCATCTCTTCTAACGTATTCAAGTATTTTCTAGTTTTATTTTCAAGGTTCTGATACTGCCCAACAGATCAGGTATTTATATCACAACTTCTGCCCAGAATTTCTACCTAAAGATACAATCAGCTTCTATTGTTGTTGGAGTTCCAGCCACCTAATGGCTTCACTGTTTGGGTCGATTGTTCCCCTTGTTGAGAGAGTGGTTCAATCCAATTTCTAGGGTGATCAGACCCGGAATTTGACAGATACAAGAAATCTCCCTAATCTGGTCAATCCCTGTATCAACCCTATTCTACCCAGAAATTCAATTAATTACTCTGATTGTTTGTGCATGATATTGGTCACTATTTAACCTAGTTTCAGTTCCAGATTTTAGTGATCTAAAGTCTCTGTTTTCCGGTTTCCTTCTAGCTGCAGAATTTCTGAAATATAGGGATCAATAGGGCTGATCCTTACTAATTGATCTCAGTCTGATTTGTATTGTTCTAGACTTATTTTGTGAATGTGTGGTTGTTCTTAGATTAAAAGTTCCTGCAGATTGAGACTTGGTTAGACCCCTACCCTAGTCTATATTACTTTTGTTTTACTTCGAATAGGCTATGTGGTTGTTAAGAGTCCATTCCATTGTAGTTTTAGAGTTTGTTTCAGTTTTAGAGTCCAGTTAGGAGTTTTTTTATCATCTCCTTTAAATACACGGTTGTAACCAACAGCAGGCTTTGAAATGAAAGTTTGAGTTGATACCAATGGCTGCCAAGAGCTGCGCATCCCTCTCGCTCCTCTTTCTTCTTCCATTCTTCTTGTTTTTTGGTTTCTCTTTGAGTTCCCAAACCCATATCCTCAGTGCCCTGTTACAGCGGTACCTAAATTTTTTTTTTCAATCTCTCTCATCTTCCTTTCTCTCTATCATTTTGGGTGTGAGCATCTTAAACCTAAACAATCCAAACTCTTGAATCTCATTCCCCAAATCCCTTTCTCCAGGGAGTTATTGGTCTGAAAATAAAACCAGATCTACCTACCGCCAGTTCAGATTGCATACCTTAAAAACCTTGTCTTCACTTGCTCTTTGAGTGATCATTAGTAGCACTTAAGAGGGTTTTGATCAGAACCATATCTTGAAATTTCACGCTAGATTGTGATCATACGAGTGCGTTCTCCCACTTGGAATCTTTCCTAACTTCCACTAGTTTCAGGATAGTTCTTTGCTGGTTCAAAGGTTGAAGACAACCTATCATGGGTTGTTTCTTTAACTCCCTTTTCTCAATACCTAGAATACCCCTTTTTCTTCCTTATTTCCAGCTTGTCCTTATTTAAGTCTTCATTCCTAGTTTTCTCTCCTTCTATAATTCCAATCACCTTTATATCCCTCCTATTCTGACTACCAATTTGTCCTTTACGATGCCCTTTATTCAATAAATTGCCAATCTTCAATCATAAGCTTCAATATTTTACAAGTTTGCCATTACATTTAATTGTTGAGCCATTAATACTTGTGCGGGCCCATTAGTGAACCCAAATAGGGTTTTGTAACCCTAGTTCCGTATCAATTGGTATCAGAGCTGAACCTGAAGAAGCTTTTCAGCATGGAGATTGATACTTATATTTACAATCTATTACTTTCACTCCAAGAAACTATGCGTGCCCAAAGAGAGTACCAAAGACAAACCACTAAAGAATTCACTCAAACAATTGGAGTTATACTTGAAGTTCTGGAACCATAAGTTGAAGGCAGTTGACCAACGAAGCTTTTGACGATGAAAGACCCTTAAGAGGATCCCATAAGCAGAATCGAAGATTTTTTTTTTTTTTTTGATGAATTTAAAAATTTTGGATGAATGAATCGAAGATAAATTGATTGATGATCTAATCGAAGATCAAAAGCCTCCTAGGCAAAATTATGTTGAAGAGGATAAATCAAGATTGACGCTTTAGAGATCGAATGCATTGAACTTGTTCAGCTGCAACAGATATTCAACGTCAATTTGACAGTCACTAACCTATCGTGGGTTGTTTCTTTTAACTCCCTTTTCGAAATAACTAGAATACCCCTTTCTTCTTCCTTATTTCCAGCTTGTCCTTATTTAAGTCTGCATTCCTAGTTTGCTCTCCTTCTATAATTCTAATCACCTTTATACCGTCCTATTTTGACTACCAATTTGTCCTTTCAGATGCCCTTTATTCACTAATCTGCAACAAGAGGAACTAAGGTGTTGGAGGGCTGCCTAAGCGCTTAGGCAGCAAAGTGCCCGCCTTAAGGCAAACTAGGCGACCAAGTATTATTTTTTTTATTTTTCCTCTTTTCTAACATTATTTAGTATGCTACATATACCTTATATCATCAAAAATCAACATTAAGCCACATCAAGTCATCAAAAATCAACATTAAGCCACATCAAATCATAAAAAATCAACATTAAGTCACACTAAGCCATAAAAAATCAATATTTAGAATTTAGAAAAATGCTCTTGTTCTATAATAAGTTTGACTGCCCAAATGATTTTATTTTTACATGAGACTTTTTGCATTAGGTATAGCACAAAACCAGTTTTCCAACAAGTCTAAGATTACTTAAATCTAAGTTGTAATCACAAAGTTATGTTCTCGTCAAACTTATTTTAAAGTGCGTGAATGTTGTTAAAATCGTATGAAATTAAAATAATTTTATGGACATTAAAACGAAAGATTATTTTATCGGACTTTTGGTTCTTAGCAATGTTTTACCATGATAAGATTTATAAAATTTTCAGAATTGAGAAAAACCCCAACATTTGAAACTTGAAAATCGCCCTACAACAAAAAATCCAGTTTTTGTTCTTAGACTGGTGGGTTGACTTTTTATCCTTTTGGAATTTGATTTTAAACTATTTTTATTAGATTCAAATAGGGGTGTTTGCTCCTTTATGAATAATATCTTATTATTGGTACGATACGACCCGATCGACCGCGACTTGATAGATCTACCTGACTTGGAGAAGTATATAATGTTCTATCATCTTTTGAGCAAGTATTGAAATTTGGGTGGTTTTCATGTTAGGGCTTCTGGGAAAGTTTTCTTGTCGCGATTCAGGTGCTCTTGAGAGAGATCTCCATTGTAACGTTTCTTCAATCATAGTGAAACATCTTCTTCTCTGCCCAAGGCTGTAGCACACCACATCAGTGTGTGAACCTCGTTAAATATGTGTCTAATGTGAATATGTGTCTCTGTTTTTTCTTCGAATTGTTGGTGTTTACTCTAACACTTAATGTTACATAATGCTGATTTTTCATAATTTGATGCGACTTAATGTTGATTTTTGATGACTTCATGTAATTTAATGTTGATATTTTATGATATAAGGTATAAGTAGCATACTAAATAATGTTAGGAAATAGGAAAATAAAAAATAATAATTGTTCATTTTGTTCACCTCAAGGAGGGCGCCTTGTCGCCTAAGCGCTGAGGCAGCCCTCCAACGCCTTGGCACCGTGCCAACTATGACTGGAATGAAACCCCAAGAGGACTTGAACTTTGGCTGGCAGGTCAGGGAGGCCAGAATTGACGGATTTCAAAACCCTGACAAAAGACTGAAATTGATTCTAGTATTTTGGCAGGTCCTCAAACTGATCGTCCAATTATCGTTTTTGGTCTTCAAGTAAGCTTGAAACCACTCTCAGATCACTCTCTCACAGCAAACAAATAAAAGGAAAATAAAGAGATTCGATTGGGCGGGATTGAAAAAGGGGGAGAAGAATTAGGGAATGGACATCTCACCCCTCAGGTTTTGGGCATCTCATCCTCTCAGGTAACAGCTATCTCAGCCATGAGTAACCACTCAAATTCATAAACTTCAATCTATCTTTTCATTATGATCAATGGGCTTTAAATAACCTTACAAAACTTGGACATAAGGAAATAACAGAAAAGGAAACTAATGGACTGAAATAAGACTTTCTAATTTGTGTTCAACTTGTTAATCAAGTTCTAATCAAATTGGAAACTAACCAACCATGGACAAAAAGGAAACTAACCTAAGTTACAAAATAGAAACTACTTGACTAAAATAGGAAACTAGCTAGGGGAATCAAAATATAAACTAAATCGTAGGCTATCTTGACAATTTGATGGCTGATGGAGCTCTTCTCTTGAAGCTGAATAAGGGACAGCTGTATGGACCTTCTAGAAGATCTTCATTGAAAAAAATCTGCAGGAGTTACTGTTCACATGAGTTACTGTTTACATGACAGCAATTCGTGAACAGTGTTTTCCAGCTTTCCTTTTGGGCTGGTTAGATGGGACCAAGGTGGTGGCTGGCTGGTCCAACATTGGACATGGTTTGACAGGTCCAGCAGCCCCTTCTTTGTGCAAGCTTAATCCACATCACTTTTGACTCAGAACCATAAACTGATTGATATAAAGAAGTAGAACAACGAGATATAGCAAAATAACACCAGACGCAGGAGCAAGGGGAATGCCTGACCCAATATCTCTATCTTCCCACCCCCCCCCAAAAAAAAAAAAACTATTTTAAGAAAATAGTTAAGGAGACTATAATCTACAGGCCACTGTGCTTTGCATAAAACCTCCAAACCAAATCCTATCTCCCTTGATTTTATCACACACACACAAACTGTGGAAGATTCTTTATTTTTCACATATTATATATCTAACAGCTGACCTGGAATGAGGAGTAGGTTGATTAATTGACCTTAAATTTTGGGTTGAATATTACGTTGAACCTATAACTCTTCCCCCACCCTTTCCTCTCCTAGGGGCAGGGCACACCTGGGGGCGGAGGGCGGGTCACAGTCTACAAAACTAAAATTAGCCCACCTTATGGTGGCAAGGAAAAGTAAATACAAGATTCTACTCTAACAAAAATAGATACCAGAAGAAACCTCATGGTACCTGAGTCTTGCTTTATAGCTGTCAATGATCTCCTGCTTTTCTTCCTTTTTAGAATACCAAATCACACTCGGAATAACAAAGTATGATAGTTTGCGACATATTGGGCAGGCCCTCAGTGCAGTATTAACATCCATGCCAGCGGACGGGGAACTGCTGCGCCAATTTCTGATACAGGATACGCAGAAGGGATGATCACAGTCTGATAGCAACCCAAACTTCCGTTCAGCAGCAGTGGGCTTTGAAAGCACACGATCTAAACACACACTGCACTCTATTTCTTGACTATGTTTCAACGCCTCAAGGTGTTTTTTATTTCTTTCACATGATCTTATGTGCTCCTCTCTTTCATCAGGCCTATATGGATGCAAGCAATGTTTTCCACAAGTGGCACATAAGTCCCCATGAATTTGTGGGCATCTCTCCCCACGAGGACAACTACCAGCAGCAGCAAATGAACATATAGGCCGGTCAGAAGGTTGAGTGATTGTAGACTCCCCATCATTCTCATCATCAGAGAAGCTATGATCTTCAGTATCACAACTCCATGCTGGTATGCTGGGAGGAAAGAAAGGTCTACTCAAAGCTGATAGCTCTGCAGGAACACTAAGGACATTAGTTGTTTCCCCACTCAAAGCAGTTCTAGGATGAACCACTTGAACAGAATCTGGAGCTGGGTGCTGGTGAGAATCTGTTGATGCTGATGAAACAGAATTCTGCTGACGAGAAACTTTAACATGATCATACCTGCATCGACTACCATAAGAGCACACTCCTCTCTGATAGAAGGTGCATACCTGTGATGATAACCAGTAGGAAGCAATGATCAGGAAGCATAAAAACCGTGCACCAATAAAGTTGAATGAAAGATGCTATCAGAAATAAATTTTTACATTATTTGATTGATCCTTCCAGTCATGAGAGAATTCACAGTGCTCCCCTTTCAAACATGCTCCATGCACAAAAAACTTGCAAAGAATCCTGAAGGCATCAAACACACAAACACACAAACACAGATTGTGAAGAGAAGTGATCAAACACACAAACATAGATTGTAAAGAAACGAACTTTGAGCTGAAAAGATGTAGATCTCTGACCAGATGTACAAGAGAAAAATAATTAGGCCTTATGGGGATCAATGTAGCAAACATTGCAACTTTAGTAAACATTGTCAAAAGAAACTAGTAACTATTTTAGTACTTTACTTCTACAAAGCCTACAGAGGTACAATTCATTGCAAGCCTAGGTTTGGAAAGATTCAATGATAAACCAAAAGCTCTGCAGAGCCCTGTTTACGAATTTCAAGTGAATTATATAATTTCTTATCAAGTAATTCACTGCAAATTGCATCCGCCTCCTTCTCCCAACCCCCTTCACCCCCCACCCCCCAAAAAAAAAAAAAATCGTATGAAGTAGAAGAGAAAATGAACAGGAACAAATATATCCTCAAAAAATTGAAAGCAAGATATATGAATGCTGGTGTACCATTTGGCGAGGAAAGAAAACACAGATAGAGAGCTCCCTTCCTCTCTCCAACTCCAACCCAACAAAGTCTTTTCCCAACTAAATGGGTTGGCAACCCAGATCGCTTTTTTACCATCCTACTTCTCTCCAAGAACAATGTAAAAATTCTTTCAGATACCCATCAATCTATATTTTCCACTAATCCAAGGGGGAAAAAATTAGTCCTACACCTACTCAAATATACAATTAACAATGGCGCCATGTCGACATGAAATGAAAAATAGCTCAGCCTGTAAGTAGAAATCCAAGAAAAAAGGAAGACAATGTCATTTTAGAACGACTATCAGTTTATATTAAAAAAAACCCCATCAAACTCTCCATAGAAGATTTAAGCTACGTTTCAGCTAAAAGGAAATACATGAAACGTCAAAAAATAAAGACCGAGATGTTACCTCTTCGACATGGCGAGTTTCTTCAAATCCAAACTTCCAATCTTTCCCAAGATTAAGGTATATATAGGAATCAAACTGAAATAGAATAGACATATAAGATGAGCTGAGAGAGAACGTGATTCATAGATTGGCTAAACCGAACTAGAATGGAAATATAAGGTGAAATGAAAAGGAACGCGATTCATGGATTAGATTAGCGTACAAACAAGAGAACACAAACCTCCTGCTTCTCCTGAATTTCTAGGGTTTTTGGTGGTTCGTTAATTTCTTTTGGGGATTATCCATTGAAGAATACGAAATTAACCGAAACATTCGAACCCTTAAAATCCATTCATATTGATGGGAGACAAAGGAAGATTAATGGTGGAGGGTAGTTTCGTAATTAAAATGAAAACTGATGTCATAGAGCTTCCGACAATCATGCCTTCCCGTCGGGCGTTAGCGCCTAGCGGTGTACGGGCGTCATACTTTTTTCAAAGAACAATTAGTTAGGCCGTACATAGTTGTCGGAACCAAACCAAAACCATTTATTCAATCTGAATCGAACCGTTTAAACCAAAACTAATAACTCGTTTTAATAAAGGGTTCGATTTTAGTTTTAGAAATTAACTCATATATTTAACAATTCAGTTTGGCTTAAAAATGTTAAGCCACAATTTGCTTGTTTAAAATTGAATCGAACTAAAACCTTCTAATAAACTGTTAAATGTTGCGATGCCAAAAGTCAGTTCTCAATATGACAATAATAAATTGGGAGCACTAGAAAGAGGGAGAGATATTAATCTACTTTCTTTTGTTTTTATTTTTATTTTTATAGGATAAGTATAATGAAGTCATAATCCCAATAAATAGGAAAAGTCTTGTTACCCTTATAGGCAAATGCCTTTAGTTGATAGATAGTCTTTATTTTATGATAAAGTTTTTTGATGTCATGTGTCGCACACCCGCTTATTGTGGAGATGATTTTTAGAGTATCAATTACAAAACAGAAAGCAAATACAATCGTTAATAAATTATTTAAGTTCAATTATTAACAAAATCGAGACCAAACTATTTAAAACCATAAAACCAAAAGGGTTTACAAATTGAGAAACAAAAACTATTTAATAAATGATTTTGATTTCATAAGCTAGGAGTACTTAATATATGGTTTGGTTTTGATTTCTATCTACTACACTTCAAAATCGGATCAAAACATTTTAATTGAAACCACACCATTTAACATCTTAAGGCGTTGTTTGATAATATTTCCACTGTATCTTGTATCTGTGTTTAGAAACATCAAAAAATGATTTTTCACATTTTAGGAAACATAAACGGAATTTTTTGTATTTGATAGACCTGTTTCTCAAATTGAGTAAGGTTGGGTAGATTCCTTGGGTCGGTGTAAATTTTGATTGGGAATTCAAACTTCAATTCCCAGCAACTATTTAGTAATCGATTCATGAGGGTCTAAAGGGAATTGAAAAAAATTCACAAAGGAATCGATGGATGTCGATTTAAGGTTTTCACTAGCAAAGCAAACATTTGGTGTATTCTTTCTTGTTTTCCTAGAAAATCTTCGAACTTTGGAAATCCTCTAAGTAAGGTAAATTATAGGTTGGGAGATGGAAAGGGGTCATCGATTTTTTAGCCCACAAGTTATTCCAAGAAATGAAAAAACAAATTTGACTTGTTTCGTCAAATCCATTTATAGACATAGAAATAAGTGCTTAAAAATATAGGTGTAACGAAATAGGTTTATCAAATAGTTTTTTGAGAATTTTTTCATTTATGAGTTAAAAAAAAAAAAAAAAAAAAAAAACAAAACGAAAAAACACGTTTCTAAGAACGTTATTAAAAGGTTATAGCGTGGAGTGACCGATATGGTACCGTTATAAAGGAGAATAACCAAACAGCACTGAGTTTTCTTATTTATTTATTTTGTTGCTCCATGTCATCCATGAAAACCCATGTGGATAAGGAAAAAATCTTTGCTTTCCCATCCTCATAGAACAAACTATCAGAGAGGATAAAAGGAAACGAGAGAAGCTCAGAGATGGAAAGAACCACATCCACGCATTCATCATAGCCTAATGGCTTCCATTTTCTCTCCCTCACCCATCCTCTTTTCCTCCTCTCCAAAAGCCTCTTCAACTCCAAAACCCCAATTCTTCTTCCAAATCCCCACCAAGCCATTCTCAACTGCCATAACTGTCAAACCAACTGTCACAGCCGCTGTCGCAGCAGCTGCTGCGCTAATCCTATCAACCACCCCTCCCTCTTTTGCAGACACATCCACATCCTACCTTGTCTACTACGGCACGGCCGCTAGCGCCGCCAATTACGGTGGCTACGGCGGCAATTCGAGCAAAAAGGACTCAGCAGAGTACGTCTATGAAGTCCCCGATGGGTGGAAAGAACGCCTCGTATCGAAGGTTGTGAAGGGCACTAATGGCACCGACAGTGAATTCTACAACCCAAAGAAGAAATCTGAGAGAGAGTACCTTACGTTCCTTGCTGGGTTCAGGCAGCTTGCACCCATGGATGTCATCTTGAACAACTTGGCCTTATCGGATGTGGAGTTGCAGGATGCCATCTCCAGCGCTAATAGCATCAGGTCTGAAGAGAGGAAGGATGACAAGGGGCAGGTCTACTATGTTTATGAAATTGATGGGGTGGGTTCGCATAGATTGATCTCTGTGACCTGCGCCATGAATAAGCTTTATGCACATTTTGTCAATGCGCCTACACCAGATTGGAACAGAGACCAAGAGACTTTGAAGCACATCCATGAATCATTTAGAACGGTTGGATCATTTTAGATATTATGTAACCATGTTGACAGTTGATAAGAAGGAGGTTTTTCGTATTATAAAATACATTTTTGTTGATTTGTCTCTCTGGCTATATTTACATTTATACTTAATCAAGAAATGAAATTTTGACTTTGATCCTGATTTTGCTTGTGGCTTAAATGAAATATCTTAGTGCTTTTGATTTCAGAGGTTTCAACCGGAATCATATAGTTTTTTATACGAGTTATGTTGATCAAGTATGACTAATTTCTCTGAAATATTTTGGTTTCATCGTAAATTTTGAATGATTTTGATATTAATGGACAGTTAAGCACTCTGTTATTTTCCAATTGATTAGCAAAGAAAGTATTTAACTGGAGAAGCATCAAATAATCATAAATCAAGGAACATAAATTGATTAATTTTGTTGTGTGGTTACTGCTTGTTCTTGTTAAGTTTGTCTCGAATTCTTGACCTGTTTTGAAGAATGGTCCGCTCCGACATATTTTGGTGGCGACCCGAGAAGTTTTCTGAGATGGATCGACCCGCAATTTGGAGTATATAATGTACCGTAGTCTTGTTGAACAAGTTATTGTATTTTGGGGGTTTTTTCGAGCCAGGGTTTCAAGGTGAGTTTTATTGCCGCTGCTTGGGTGTATTCTCTCTTCTGCATGGTGAAACATCTTCTTCTTCGCCCGAGGATGTAGCATACCACAACAGTGTGTGAACCTCGTTAAATCTGTGTTGTGCGGATCTGGTTTTGTTTATTTTCGTATTTCTTGGTGTTTGCTATAACAGTTCTGTTGATGGTATGAAGGCAAACTCTCTCTCTCTCTCTCTCTCTCTCTCTCTCTCTCTCTCTCTCTCTCCCTCTTCTTTTTAATTTCCCCCTTTCTAAATTTCTTTGATGCAAAGGAGAAACTCTCTTTTCTCTTTGATCTGAATGGAACAGGATGAAGGGCTAACTTGAACGTCTAAAGAGTTCTGTCAGTAATTTATAGATGACATTGAATTGAATGATTTTATTTATGTCCAAAAGAAACCTCCAACTTAGTACTATTAAAATGACTTACACAAGATGTATGAATTGTAAACCTCTTGTTCAATGGACAAATGGGTGGAATATGACTCTTCTTTGAATGATAGGAGACTTAATTATCCCAGTATAAAACAAAGTATATACATCTGCGCTGCAATGTAAATTATCCTCTGTACTGTTATGGAAGCTTACAACAGCGAATGGGTTTTTTTTTTTTCTGATGATGATAGCTGGCGTTTTGTGCTCTAGATTTTATCTATGTTCTTTGAACTCCAACCATCATTCACTTTGCCATGGGAACAGGCCGGGAAATTTAAGTGATTACAGATATATCCATGCTGTACTTGCAGGGGAAAGTAGAGGGGCTTATGGAACTAGAGATCCCCTCATGGAGAATCTTTCACTTTTTGGTCAGTTTAATCTCTGCTTACAGAATGTGACTGCTGAATTCACATCTTCAAAGCTTGATGATTGGGATTCTGGCATGTTCTCAAATGCTTCTGGGGGATAATACCGCTGCAGGAATAAGATGCATTAATATTGAAGCACGCCTCCGATAGAAATTGGAAGCTTGATAAGAAAAGAATGAGACGGTTCAAGAACATTTATGGTTTTACGAATAAACAGCATTGGTTTCTAATTCAGTATGCAACGAGCATGGGCTGCTACTGCTGTTCCTATTAAAGGATGAACCCATATCATAGGACACATTCCATCCCCATCAACAAGGGGTTACAGTCTCATCATAGTCAGAACAACAGCTCCATCTCTTCTTCATATTGTGACTACCAGTGTCTAGTCTGTTCCCCTTCTCATTCCATTTGTAAACAATCACAATGCTGCAGTCATTCCACTCTCCATTGATCCCCTGGTGCAGTGGGGCCAATGCAAACAGTCCTCTCTCTCCCACAAACATATGATGCAAGTTAAATTTTCATGAGGAGGTTAGATACTGGTGCAAATTTCTGGGGGAAATATAGGTTGCCTCGTGGTGCTGCCCTATAAATCAAAGCGCTCAATACCAATTTTTACCCTGAATTTCCATCTCTAGCTGACAGCACAGCAGTTGACAAAGGTTTTCATCTTCTTTAGGACTATCCTGGTTCTCCAAAGTTGGGTAAGTCTTCTAATCGACAGAACAGACTCAGATTTCAAATTTGAAACATGAAAACATAACTTTATCGTATCAGTCAGGACAGAAATTAGACTGAGGAATTCTCATTCTCTTGCTTGCAGCCAATCTTCCCTTTTACTATGGTATGTCTGGGAATCTTGTAGTTATCAGAATAGACACTATTTCAAATTCAAACACAAATACGGAAATTCTATGGGTCCATTTCTTTTAGCAATCAGTTAAGAAATCAGACAAAGATTTCTCCTCCTCACAACCATTCTTTCCTGCTCAATGGTTGTCAATGTTGGGTAAATTTGTTGTTAATCGGTACTGAATGAGATTTCAAGAATCATAAACAATGTCAGCAAATTTCTGGGAACTTTTCAATTTGGCACGCCAATTTGAACATAGCTGGTTCAACGTGGACAGGCTGTTTCCGGGTCTCATAAGCATGGGGAAACGTAGACTCTATTGTGTTTGATTACAAAAAAAAAAAAAAAAAGGCTTGCCCCTGGCTCACCAGAACAGTGTTTTGCAAAAAAAAAATAAAAAATTCAGGACATACCATGCAAGCAGTGAAAAGTAAATCATGCCATTCTATAAATGTTCACTGCTTTTATTTGTCTCATCTAATGTGGTAATTCTTACAAGTTGCAGGAATAAGCTTGACAATTTTCTAGAGGGAATGGCAGTGTTCCATGGATCAATCAAGGTGTTTCCTAAGTTCTTTTTCAAAGCTTCATCTTGAAGTGATGTGCACTGGTTTGACATGGTTCCCCCCTTTATACTTAATAGAATATAGTATTTCTTCATCAGTGGTTTTATTGACAACTGAATGGCATTTGTGTATCCTTCACAGTTGATAAAATTGTGACCTGTTTGACATTCCATCTCTACCATTGGCTCATTGTGTTTCTTGTACAACATTTCTTTTTTCCTTGTGTGCTTGTTTTGATTAGTGAACTATTTCAGAGTTGAGCTTTGGTGGGAGCAGCAGATAAGCGGCCAGGTGTGATTTCCTGTTACCATCACCGAAAGATCTGGTTCTCTAATTTAAGATTTTTGAACCAGAAGCTATCCATATTCCTGTACGATCTACCTGTTTGGTGGTATTACATGAACATATTCCTGGATTAGGTTATGCCATATAAATATTCTTCAAAATTGCATGTGTATATATGTATCCCGTCTCCTTTTGCAAAATACATATTATTCGTTCTTCTGGTATGATACCTGTGTTTTAAGATACTTTTGCCACTTCTTGTGGTCGATGATCCAAACCATGGATTGGAATCATTGGACATGCCAGTGGTGACTTGGAACTTGTAAGATTTGGTGGCAAGGAACCAAATGTGCTTGGGAGAACAGTCAGTTCAAATCTATATCATTTTGCTAGACATCACTTTGACATCTTCTATGCCATGGTGAGTATATATTCTGAATTCAAGCTTTGATAAACTGAGGTTCACATTAGCTAATGGTAATTCAGTTTTTGTGAATGCTTGAGGAACTTTGTTTTGGTTTTAACCTAGCCTTGGTCATTGCTTTGCACAACATCCCAGACGTGCACACATCTAATAGTCTTGATATTGATCTCTAAACAATGAGATACTAGCAACGCATTCCTGGATTGTTCTTGTTTCACATCAAAATCTTCTTATATAATTTTATTTTTAGTTACTGCATTCAGAAATACAGTATGGTATTTAGTTCACAACATTCTTGAAAGAAAAACAGAAAGAAAAGGAACACACACTTTGGGATTATTGTAGCTCCAATTAAGTTCAGCGCTTTCATATTTTAATTACATGCGACTATAATGGGTAGCAAATGTCTTATAACCTTTGCAAGAAAAGGGCGTAGCCAGCGCATGAGGCTCGAGCCACTGCAGAGTCTGGGGATGGTCAAATGTCTTATAACCTTTACAGTAGACATAACTAAAGGATATAAATTTCCTTTTGTATGCATGTAGAAGTTTAGACTGTCAGTCATCACCATAAACTGCGATCACCGGAAGTTTAGAAAGTATGCTAATAGTGATAATGGTCGTTTACTTCTCGCTTTCTCTATCTCATTCATTAACTCAGTTAACCAGAAGTTTCAAGCAAGGTATGCACGGGAGAAATGTGGGAGGAGATCAAGTGTTGGGGGCAAAAAAGCACTTTTCTTTGTTACTGAGAAGGTTGAGGTCATCCTTCTCTAGAATGTATAAATAGTGTCATTGGGACCTCTAGAGGTTGGCAGATGCCATGGTTTTTTCACTCAATGCTCATGAGTATGCAGTTAACAAGTCAATCTTAATGAATCCTCCAGTAGTTTCAAGAGAGCCACATTTCTTGATCAGAGAGATCATGTTGTTACTACTGATGGTATTTTTAGGCTCTTCAAAGTATTTTCCAGTACCCATCCATACAGCCATACTTCACCCTTTAGATAAGTAGGATGATCTTTTGGATCATTAATGTAGGATATTCATATTGGTATAAGACCTTATCAGATGCTCCACCATCATGAAGGCATCCATTTTTTTCTTATTAAGGATAGTCTCATGCAGCCGGCTGCATAGATATCAGAAAAGATACGTCATACTAATACAATATGTTGGTAGGGAGATTAGAAAAAAATGAAGAAACCCTCTTCCTGATGACTTGCACATAGTAACCCTTTATTTGATAAATGATTAGAATTGCAAATGGTGACTCTTAATTTGGTGGACAATCACAGGAGGGGAAAAAAGGGGAAAGAAGAACCTGACACAGAAATATATCTCACTGCTTGTTTATATGTATTGAGAAATACACCTCTTCCTGATCCATTGGCAGAATATACCACTATGATATATGGTATTCATATTGTGTTAAAAATTCCATCTGACTTGGAAGCTTCCAGTACTTCGAAGTGAACCATGCTTGAGAAATGTTATGTGGTTTAAAAATTCCATCTGACTTGGGTTTCATATCAATACAACTAGTCAACTACTATGTACTAATATTGCATAACATATCCTCAATGAATGGTTCAAAATGCAAGGGAAAGTGTAAAAAAAAAAAAAAAAAAATTCTTTTCCTCTTTCTTATTCTAAATTTGAAAAATCTGAAATTTCAATTCACTGAAATTGCATAATAGATCTGAAAATTTAACTTTTTAGTATGAGAGAATACATGATATGTAGACAAGAAAGTGAATTATTTTTTCCTGCTGATTTATTTTAATACCTGGTGATGAACATAGTGGATTTTTATAACTAAAATTTTCATCATGCTGTGGGATATATTTGGTCAATGCATTCATCATGCTGTGGGATATACTGGTCAATGCATTCATCATGCTGTGGAATATATGCACTGATGCTGTGATGTATTATTTTTGAAAAGGCAATATCTCCAGTTTTGAGCTCCATACCTGTATAACAGTCCTGTAACCTGTTATGTCTCATAGTGAGAGGTTTAAGAGACTAACTAGAATCAATAAGTATAAAGAGATGATTGCAACTTTCTATTTCTTTTACATTATCTGGAGGGTCAAAGAGGAATTTAATTAGTTTCAGAAAGCTGCAAACTATCACATTTGGATCATTTGGTTAGATCTATCAGATTATGCTAATTTTTTATTCATGATCTTTAAGGTTAAATCTGTTTGTACATGGCTCCTGAAGCTCTGGCTCAAAAATTAGGAATGTTATTGGTGGCACAGTAAATGAGAATAGAACTAAATGGTCACTTTATTTCTCTTTTGAACAAATTGATAGGCTCCATTATTTCAAGAAAAAAATTTCCTGGAAACTAAATTTTACATGTAGTGGTGCCTTTGTTTGGGATCTTAGCTTTGACCTGATAATGTGTGAGATTCTGGCATTTTCCGGGGAAAGAGAGGTGCAGTGGGTGAGACAGGACATGTTAATGTTGCATATTGAATTTCTATCCCCTTTGATTTCAGTAGTACTCTGTATGCAAAGGATATCAAGAACTACTACTACTCAGTATGCAAAAGAGAGACAAGTAGTCTGTAGAGGGACTAGAGCCTAAGATGTGGAGCTGAGAGAGAGAGAGAGAGAGAGAGAGAGAGAGGGTCTTTGTCTAAAGTCCAATCCTGCCATTTTGTTCTTTAATGCTAGTTTGTTAATTGGTTGTCTGATATGCCCTTTTCTCTAGGAAATTTTCTATTCCTTCCATTTCGATGTTCCCATTCAGTTTGTTAATCACTTAATTGGTTGTCTGATATTTCCATTTCAGTCACAATTTACAGAGCTTGGTTTCAGCCTCCCTCATGCAAATATAATAATTTCATTAGTCTCATCCGGAGGGATTAAACTTCATCAACCCTGCCTTCCCTATCCTACAAACCCATCACCCAAAAGTAAAAGAGGGGAAACAATTTCTATATATGTACATCTTGTACCTCAAATCTCAGTTTCAATTTCCTTATAGTTCTGCTTGTTAAGTTATACTCTTTGTTGCTTTCTCTGGTTCAGATTGTCTTAATTCTCTCTTGATGAAGAAGCATTTATGTTTTAATAAGTAATCTTTGATGTTCAGAAGTTTAAATCAAGGACTTTTCATTTTAAATTTGTCTTTGAGAAACTGTGATTGTGTTACACCCAATGTCCTTGTCGGGCATTGATACTTGTATATGCCATATAAGGCCATTCAATTTGACAGCATGTAATATCTCAAGACAACGGAACCCATGTCTGTTTCCTTTTCACCTACGTTCAAAGTGAGGATCTGTTGCTAGCTAATATTCTCTTCTGCTTATCAGAAGGGTCTTGGTTGTGGAGGATTTCCAGGTCTGAAAAATATTAAGCTTTCCTTGTTCACTATTCCTGATTGTTAGCATGCTGGGGTGTTCTAAGGTCATCTAGCTAGAACATCCACACTAATTAGAGGTTCAGTAATTTTACTTTGGAGATCTGACTAAAGCTTGTTGGGATGTTTTCAAGGATATGGGGCTATTGAAAGGTAGTGACTGATCTCTCAAAATAAGAGTATAAGAACTTCTGCTAAATATCTGACTTTATCCTCCAAAATCATTTAGAAGGTACTTAGATAGTTCATAATCCAAATGTCTCTTAAGAGATCAGCAAATTTATACGTTGGTGAGAATAATATGACACATTGCTATTCTCTAGAACTGTGATTCCCTTTTTGTGTGTGTGTGTGTGTGTGTGCTTTTTAGAAGGCTTTTGAGTTAATATTTTTGGATTTGGGGTTGCAAGTTCTTAGTGTAGTTGTGATGGTTTGGTTCATTCAATAACTAAAAAAGATTACATGTTCTGTAATAATTGATGGAAGATGAGTCCCTTTCATCAGAATAAATGAATAGATAAGCAAGCAAAAAGAGAAAAAGAAATGGCAAAGGGGATGATGGAAAGTTTTCAAATTGTTCTGCACTATCATTCTGCTTGCCAATGTCAGGTGTTTTAGATGCATGATGTGTCAAACTTATGGACACACAGTCCTGTAAAGTAAATGGATGAGTTTTTGTGAATGCATTCTGTACTAAGGAGCCCAGGCCTAAGGCTGACAATTTCTCTTTAATCTTTTGTTTTTTCATTTTTTTTTTTTTTCACCCTCAGCCGTAAGAGCCATGATGTGATGATGAGCTTGGAATTCTCATGGCTTCATTTGGATGAAGGAAAGTGGGGAAAGGAAATTGAAGGGAAATTATATACATTTCCTGTAAGTATATGCAACCAAACAGAGCCCACAAGTTTTTCCTTCAACATTCTTGGCAATTGGGCTCCATTTTTTCCTAAGTACTTTACATGCCATGTGGAATCCAAGATGACATCAACATAACAGAAACTTATGAACAGAGAACAGAAGAATACAAGTATGTTGCAGAAATTCATGCCCCATGGGCATGGGCATAGTCCAGATCAGGGCCTATCATGGAAATTTGGCATTCAATGTTCCATTCTGAGATGTAATTCTGATACTTTGTGATTGAAACTTGAAAGAGGACTTTTCCATTTCCATAATTTCTACAAAGAATTCATTGAGAACATAAGAGACATGGGCTTTGATTGCAACATCCAAACATGCCATTAATGAAGTATAAATCTCTAGAAGGATTCATGGTACTAAAGTTGTCTTGTCCTATCTTTTCTCCATTGGGAAAAAAAAAGTGAACTTTTGAATGGATTCTCACCAAGTTAAATGAAAGGATGGAGATAAAGATAGCTACACTTAAAGCAAAAGAAAAGAAAAGTGTTTTATCAACTAATAGAGAAAAAAGAGAAGGGATTTTTTTTTTTTTCTTGAACTTTATTGGGAAGAGGCACCACTTGTTATAGATACCAACAAACCCATCATTGACTGATTAAATGTACATTTTAAAAGCTACCTAAAGATATCCTTAGGCCCCATGAAAGAGAGGACAGAGATGGTGAGGACTTAGAACAATAATCCTTCATGGCCAAGTATGAAACCTGACATTTTTCCTTATTTCAAAGAAAAATTAACACCACTAATACAGTCATCCATTAAAGTTTGAACAGGAAAAATCCTCAAAAGCAATAATTAAAACAGCAATTAGTGGAACATCTTAAAGGGAAAAAATGTATTAGTGTTTAATCTAAGATCCACAGTTATGACTCAAGAAATCATGATTGTTTTTTCTTTTTACGTTTAGACGACACGGAGACTAATTTGGGGACCCATTTTTCTTTCAGTTTGAAGGAAAATTTTCGCAATGATATCGTTCGTAAAGGAATAAAGAGAGACTTGATAAACTATCCCACTTGCCAAGAACAGTGACCAATGTTTCTTCATTAGGCCTACACCAATTCTTTTAACCATCTAACTTAAAAGGGTCTTCCATTTTTCTTACTAGTTTTTTCTGTATCTGGTATTTTCCTTTTTTTGATTAACTATTTTTTAGATATAAGAATCCATTTGGAAAGTATATATTTATAAAGGTAGGAGAATTTTCCATTTTTCCATTATATATCCCACTCAGCTTTGATCTGAATTAACCCATTCTGCTCTATCAAATTGGGGTTTGGGCTAAAATCAATTTGTATGGGCTGAATGAGTTTTGGGCCTGAATCAACTCATACTATGTGCCATGAGCCAAACCCTAATTTCTCATCTGAAACTTGGTCCCAATATTGAGCTCACTACGCTACAAAACGAGTCCAAGCAGAACTGGAGAATAACGGAGGCTGAATTGGAATCTTATAACCAAAAAAAAAAAAAAAAAAAAAAAAAAAAAAAAAAAAAACCTGGAATCGGAACCTAATCAGAATCGGCAGGGATGTGTCCGAATTGATTTGAAATCGGTATAATCCCAGCATCTAGGGTTTCCTCACAGAATCGAACCGAGCTGGATGGAAAGGACCAAGATTAGATTCGGTGGATCCAAACTGATTTTTAAAACTCTGATCATACAAGAAGGAATCCTATAACCACTTACGCTATGTTTAAAATACAAGAAATAGATTAGAAAAGAAGGGAAAGAAAAAAAGTAATAACATAAAAGGGAGAGGGATAGGCACACGTGTGAGGCAACAATGGGGTTGTGGGATGGCCAGATCGGATATTATACAACATTTTTCAAAGGGGGAGAAGAGAACCATAGACACAATAGGCACTAGGTTGCAGGGTGCGAGCAGTGTGGCCAACCTTTTCCCTAATAAAAATGAGGGAGGAGGAACTTTGTCTGTTTAGTGTTCCCACACCCAAGTCTTTCATGGTCACCTTAAAAACATGGTTTGTTTATGGGCACGGAAACATTAGACAGGCAAAGTTCTTTCTCCCATAGAAAAAAAGAACATTGCCTAGTTGTGCCCTTGATAGAAATATTGATTGGATGAAGGAGCTAACTGTTATTCAGACAGCCGGAAGGAAAAGAATTCATGATTGTAGTTCACGATTACTACCTGCCCCTTAGATTGCCTTTTTTCTTTATAGGTTGCTTCGCCCCTCAAACTCTAATTATAGATCTTTTAGCTACTCTAAGCAAGAAGCAGCAAGCTTGGGTAGGAGAGATCAAAGTGAACCGAGTTTTCAAGTTAGCGAAGCAAGTCCAATAACCAATTAGCTTTATACAAAATGTCTATTCAAGCAAGGTCATAATATGAGATTTTTCTTTTTTTGGGTAAGAGGAAATTTTATTGCAAAAGAGGGCATGAGGAGCTCAAGGCATCCTGATTACAAAGATCTAGAAGCCAAAGAGTAGAAAGTGGCCAATCTGTCTTACATGCCACAGACAAGGCCTTGCGGGCTAGAGAATGAGCAACATCGTTTGCTTCCCTAGAGATAAAGGAGAAATTACATTCTCTACATTTGGAAGCAAGGATTTTGATATCAAAGACAATACCAAAAATGTCAATGGGGGGAGGAGGGGATTGCCTATTAATTGCATCTATAAGAGAGGCGTTATCCGACTCCACAAAAAATGTAAGGGAATCCTCCATTGACGGCACTCTGTAGGCCACATCTAAGAGCACAAGCTTCTCCCATAAGAACATATACAAAGGAAGATGTATCTGAGATTGCGCAAATAGGAGCTCCCAAATAATTTCGAATGATAACCCTAAGACCACCGCAAGAGGCACCAAGGGGAAGGGCAGCATCAGTATTGACCTTAATAAAACCAGGGGAGGTCTAATTTATGATTGGCCAGCATTTAAAGATGGTGGAGGAGAAACCTCACGTTGAAGACCATGAACCTTGGGGCAAGACTAGAACTCATTGAAGGCTTCTTGGGCTTTGGTGAAAACTTCCATTGGAGTCCAATCTTTGCGATAAAAAATCAAGTCATTCCTAGTGATCCAAAGATACCAGCACACAAAGGAGCACAAACTCAACACTTCCTCACTTCGACCTTTGCTCGGAAATTGAATTTGATCCCAATTCTCCAACCATCTTGCAAGTTTTAAAGGACTCTTATTAAGAATAAAGAATGATAAGTTACTGCCAAACCAAGTGGCCTTCGCAAACGGACACTCCAATAAAAAATGGTCATTTGATTCAACTGCCAAACCAAATGGTCATAATATGAGACTGAGGCCTTCAAAGTAAGAGGCAGAGAAAATGCTGTTAAAACACTTTAAAGATTGGATAGCGAGTAAGACATAGGAGCATATGAAATTATTATCCCATCTCCCATTTAAAAAAAAAATAAATAAATAAAAAAGAAATCCATTTCGATTGTTATCTTTCCCTTCCTTACCTATATAAAAATAGAAAAATAAAAAAATTTCATTTAGTCAACAACTCCAATGTGGTCAAGCATGATAATGATACTGACATATCTTTTGATCTACTGCAACAGTTATCGGTTTCCCAATGATGGTTAAAAATAAAAAAAACCAGTGAATAGTAGATTGATGAAGATGTTGACCAGAAGGAGATTCACTCAATCAGAAGATTGATAAATGAAGACGTCAGCCAACGCACAATAATAAGATGTTTCTGCAGCACAGTGTCAGTCTTCTCTTCTGGTTTGACATTTCCCACGTGTACGACTTCGTCTGTTTTTCCATCTAATCAATCAATTCAGGAAAGGGACATCATGGCTTTTGCTTAGATCTTAATAGATTAGAGAAACCGTTAAATTAGAATCTAGTACCTTCGAAATCTCTTATTGGCTATTGTTTCTCTAATGCTGAAAGCTAAAGAAATTCTAATCTGACGGCCATTAGACTTGGTATATAGTATATACACATTAAAGACCCCCAAGAAGGAGAGTGAAACGTTTTTCTTCTCATATTCTCTCATATTCTGAGGCTTCGTTTGGTGGAACAGGAATAATGTTTCGTGTCAAAAACAAAAATTTCAATATTTGTATCAAAATGTTGTTTTTAAAAGAAAAAAAAAGTGTTTCAAAATTTTAGATTTTTATCACGAACGGTAGTTCCTTTTTTTGTAAAATTGAATGAAACTGGAAAGACGTAAGAGTTTCGTCCAATCTCTTTTTTTCAATTTTTCTTTTACTTTTTATTTTAGAAAAACAGAAATGAACCATAAGTGTATCAAACATTTTATTTCGTTTTTTCGTTTCAATAAAAAGAAAAAACTCCAAAATCATTATTTTAAAACAATACCAAGCGGAGCCTGATGAACCTAACTGTTTATTCCTATCGGACGGTTACTATTATAGGTCTACCATGGTGTGTGGACAGTGAAGATGAAATAATTATAGCCTATGCATGTATTAGGGCATGTGGGGAGTGGTCCAGGGTTAGGTGTAAGGATTTTACAGGCTTCACTTGACGACATCAGAAATCTTATATAAGGACAGAAGCTGAAGAGGTCATTAGCAATGGGCATTATTCCTTCTGTCTGAGAGTCCAACAACAAACCCCAAGAGCAAAGTGGATGGTTCAGTCTGGTTCAGTCTCAGGAAGTCTGGATTTTAAGGGGAAGAAGGACAGTGCAGTCACAGTCACACCCATTCCTCTCTCTCACATTGCAGTCCAGTCATGAGTCACCCCCATTATCCCACCACCATCTCTCTCTCTCTCTCTCTCTTTAACAAATTGCAAAGGTAGTATTTAATGATAAATTCAGAGTCCAGACAGTAAAGAAGGATCATTCTGAGAAAGAGTGTTTACTGCCCAAGCCAACCCACAAAAGCCCAAAAGCTAACTTCCATCTCTATTGATTGCTAGCCCCACTGCACTGCTACTTCTTTTATTAACCTTTTTGACTAACCCTAGCTGCACCTCCCAATTCTAACACTTCCCTGTAAGTGTGATTAGACCAGAAGATTTAATGGGGCTTAGTGGCTCACAGCACTGTCAGACTAGGTGGTTCATGGTTGGACCATGCAGTTCCTTTTAAGAGCTAATGATCATAATCAATGGACCATTTGAAGTTCCAATTTGACTGCGAAATTATTAGGATCAACACTGGACCATAGACACCTTTTCATGTTGTGGGATTTTTCTATTTGATTTTGATTTATAACAAAGAAGAAAAAAAAGTAAATAATAATAATTAAGAATAAATTTATAATCTATCAATTTTAGGTAAGGGGTTGTCTAAATGACACCTTTATAGATGTATTTAGAAGTTACAATTTCTTTTAATATTTATCCCATTTAATAAAAAGTAATTATACTAAAAAAGTAAAATGTAAGGTTACAAATTATTTGACACAATAAAGGGTGTCAATAAGCTAGAAGATAATTTAGATTCAATAATAAGATTTAAAGTGTGCTTTTATTGTCTATTATGGATTGACCTTATTGACAAAATGAAGTGAATTATCCAGTAAATTTAGTCATTTTATTTTATTTTATTTGGAACAGTAACCTTGATGGTAAAATTTGTGTTAATGAAAGTGTTTTGTTTTGATTTCCGGATGAAATATTTTGGCATTTCATTATTATGGTTCAATATAATTGGTGAAGAATATTTCATATTATCAAAAGCTAGGATAAAAGTAAAAAAAAATAATAATAATAAAATAAAATAAAATAGTAAACATGAGTTGGTACATAATATAGGATCCTTATTAATGAAGCACATGAAGAGCCCTAAGTAACATTCACCAACCCTTGTGAATGGTATCAGTTCCAGTCAAAGACTTAACATTGGTCATTCCCAATTTGTAAAATGGACTTTTGACTACGCAAAACATAGTTATAATTTTAATGGATCCATAATAAAATAAATCCAATAAAGAAAGAAAAAAAAGGGGGGGGGGGGGAAGAAGGGCAAAGTGGATCCAAACAAGTTGGTTGTAATCGAATTGTTTCATTGAACACAATACTTTGGCTTTGTGATGAAATGAAGGGTTTTTTTTTTTTTTTTTGGACACAATAAGTTATTTTTCAGTAAGATAGATACACTACAATTAACCAAATATTCATATTTATCCTATACCACACAAATATAATTTTTGGTACAATGACTGAGAAGAAAGATCCTCCCATCATTTTACTTTTATTGAAACAAGGGAGATGTCTGGGAGGACCACAAGAATGGTACTAGGGTTAGGGCCCAATCACTCATCATGTTTTTAGGATTATAATTACCTGGTTTGTTGGTTTGCT
Organism: Macadamia integrifolia; assembly: GCF_013358625.1. NCBI lineage: Eukaryota > Viridiplantae > Streptophyta > Magnoliopsida > Proteales > Proteaceae > Macadamia > Macadamia integrifolia. Next base: position 13,991,383 of record NC_056568.1, on the reverse strand, counting down.
TATTCAAATTCATATTCATGGTTCGTAATTTGTCGTATTCGAATGGACCCAGTGGGAAAGGGGAGCTTTTGTGATCGAAATTTTTAGTTCATTTTGGTTCATGATTCACATAAAGAAAAAAAAAAATTTATTGACGAGTAAATTCTATGCTTAAGTTGAGATTTTTTCTTTCTTTGCCTTTTGATAAAAAATATATTTTAAAATTTTTTTTTTAACAATAATTGGCTAGTGCAGTTGGTAAGGTTGTATAATAGTTCTACAGACTCTACATTCGCCATCTAAAGTCTATGCACATGTCACTTTCTTGGGAACAAATAAAACTACTAACTTAAGCTACGTTATATGTAACATGGTGGAAAATTTAAATCATTAAAATATTAAATACCTAATTTTAAAATTTATTAAAAAAATAAAAAATAATAAAAGAAACACAAACTATTCTATGCACAAAATCTTTAAGATAATGTGGGAACTTGAAATATTTCCCTTACTTTATTTTACTTTCAGACCTTTAATGTGGAAACAATTTTTTTTTTCTAGTATACTTATGTTGAAACAATTGGAATTATAGGAAGAAGTCAATTTGAACCAATTTGTAAACCAACCTAAAAAGTACATAATTAGGTAATTATTCTACAGACTAACAAACAAATTATATTCACTTCGTAAAGTATTTCTTTTTTTTTTTTCTAAAAAACATTACTTTGTTGTAATCATGTGTTTGAGCTGATTTTGGTTAGGGGTGCAACAGAGCCTAGTGGGGCTGGGTTTCTTAAAACTCTAGCCCAACCCTGAGTCCCCTTAACTGGGCCCAAACCCACCTTGACCCTAACTCAAAGCCACAAAACTTCAACTGTGGCCCTACCCTTCAGGGTTTAACCCAACCTTTACCCGCCCTAATTGGCCCTGATTTTTCAGGGTCGGGCTAGGATGACCCTGACCCTAAGCCTGATTGACCTTGACCTTGGTTTTCAAGGGTTGGATATACTTTGACCCTGACCCTGCAAAATAAGAAATAACTTAAAAATAAAAAATATTCATAATAAAGAGGAGATAAAAAAAAACAAAGTTACAAATTTCTTGGTAAAAAAAGTAAGAGAGAACGGTGAGAAGATATGTTAGGAGTTTTGAGGTGTCAATGATTCAATGTCCAACAATATATAAAATTAGGTGAAATTCAGGGTTAACATCAAGGTCACAACCAATGTCAACATTAGGGGCAAAAATCAGGGTCGGGTTTAGGGCGGGCTAGGCAGGCCAAAGACATCAACCCTTACCGGCCCTGGCCCTGACTCAGGATCAGAAATTTCAGGGTTGGGTTGGCCCTCAGGGCCAAAATTTTTGGGTCGGTACTTGTTCGGAATCAGGGCGGGCCAAGGGCGAGTTCGAGCCGTCAAGGCCAAACTTGCACCCCTAGTTTTGGTATACTTATCTTTGAGGGTCCATCTAACAGTGAATGTTAATAGGTAATATGGCCAGCAATAAGTGGCTTCAAACCAAGATAATTCCTTTAAACAGATAGAAGCATAGGTTGTAATTATCCTTTCCTTCTTATTGTTTTTTTCCAAATAATGGAATGCATCTTCACTTGAGAGAATGGCATCCCAAGAGGGCGGCTAGGGGTGGGGGTAAGAATCGTAGGATCCAAAGTGGGCAGCAATAACACTAACACTATGAATAGAAGTGGGAAAGAAGAGTCAAACTCGAGACCAAGGCTCAGATCTGGTATGATGAGACATGCCCTCTTAAGCAATTGAGCAACTAAGGCACTATTTGACAACGTTTTTGCTGTTTTTAGACACATAAACAGCAGAAACGACTTTTTACGTTTTCGAAAGTAAAAACAGATTTTTTGGTGTTTGATAAATCTGTTTCTTGAAACGTTTTTTGCAAATATAATTCCACTAAAATACCCAATAGTATCATCGGATGCCCAAAAGGGAAAGAGGGTTCGGTTACCTCTTTTTAGGTTTAAATAATTGAGAGATTTATCGGGCACAACAACCTCATTTATTATTATTATTTTTTTTGAAATCTCAAAAACGTTTTTAGAAACGAAGAAATAAGTCTAACTTGTTTCGTCAAAGTCATTTCTAGAATTGTAAATACGCATAAATTTTGATTCATGTTTCTAGAAACGGGTGAAACAAAACAACTTTATCAAGCGCTTTTTAGGCTGTTTCTCCGTTTCTGGGAACAAGAAAAAGTAAAAATGGAAGAAACGGAATATTGTCAAACGATGCCTAAGTTGTCCACTTTTACAACTTAAAGGTGACCTTATCTAATATACTATAGGGTTTATATGTGTATGAGATATAATGGTAGCTAATGGGTAATCCTTGTATTTCTATGCTCTTAAGTGCTACCTTCTCATTGACAAATTTATTTTTTAATAAATTAAAAATTTTGAACTGAGAATTTATTGACAAAAAATCTATTGGTAGAAAATCCAAAATTTTGTAATATAAATAATGTATTACATCCTAATGTTTTTCCAAATTGTTAGACTTAGGTAGTTAGATTATGACTATACTGTTGGGACCACCAACTACTAGGTTTAAACTGTCAATATCAAATCATGAGTACTAGATGTCCTTCTAAAAGTATTTTGTGATGAAATAAGTTGGATTACTCGAATAAGATGATGAGTCTATTGGGGCCGTGAGGTTGTTAAATGTTAACCATCTATGCCATTTAATCTATTTATTAATTTTTTTATGGACATATCACCATCTATGCCATTTATTTTATTTTATTTATTTATTCTGACATATCTATGAAGAGATTTAATTAGTTGTATTTGGTTTGCATTCATAGTCGATAATACATTCCATGAAATCATACCAAATGCAATCTTAATTTCAAAAAGTTCCTTATATGATTCCAACTATTTCAAAGCATAGCTGTATAATTCATTTTCTTTAACCGCAATTTAGAGTTGAAATCTTTAGGGAATGAGGTCCCTAGAACACAGAAAATGAGAAGATGAAGATTACACATATATGCTAAATAATAGTGGATCCAAATGTTTAAGATCATGGGTGGAAGACTACAGCTGCATTTCGTATGATTTATTGGAACGCATTGCACAGAAGGCATTCCAAGAACGCAAACCAAACACAATAAATTCAAGACCCTAAATACTACCTCCAAATGATTGCTCCTATTAAAACAAAATTCTTTTACACTACTAGACTAATTAGTTCTTAGTCACAATTTTTAACTTGGGCATCATTTGGATTATTATATCAGTTGTCATGCTAGACTGGTCTAACATTTAGTCCTGTTTTTAAAACAATAGCAGTCTTAAAGCAAAGTTGCAGTAGTAGAACTAGTAACAATGGTGAAGACAAGATTGTGGCTCATGTAGCTTATAGCCAACATATGGTCAGTAGAACTTTGCCCAAATGGGAATATTTTTTGGCACCTCCACTAGATGGTTTGGGTTTCAGCACATTGGTTTGTTAGAACATAATATATATATATATATTAGCAATACTAAACCAGTGAGAACAAGTCAATCTAAATCAAGTGTGGCAGTATTGTAAATGTCCTTGCAAGACAAAGTATCTTAGAGATAGGAGCTAATCAGACTCAAGGGTTTGTCATTCGTTTTCAAGAAAAGAACTTTTTTCATCTTTTATTTAAGTATAGGTGGGGGAGAAGGGCCTTCAATGAAGCTGGTGAAGGAGCTCTTTTCTCTCTTTTCTTCCTTAAGTTCTACTTCATTCCTTATGAAAATAAAGCTGTTGTTTATATTCAACCACCCCCTCCTTTTTTTTTTTGTCTCTGAAAAAGATATGGTAGGGTAGAGGCCCAACTCCACGATGGCCCCTCTGACCCATAATGCCCACTTGACCCACATAAATTCTTGGGTGTTTAGATAGGTGGATTAGATTAATGTTCTATAACTCAGAACTTAAGCTTCTCAGTGATTTTGGAGTTGAAGCATTGTAAAAGAGAAAAAACATAAACCTTCAAGAATTAAGTATTTAGTACTTGCTTTATGTTTGTCCTTAATTTAAGAATGTAAGAAATATAAAAATACTAGCTTGATGGCCAATGTAACAAATATGACTTTACTATCTCATGCTTGGTTAGAGAAAAAATAATAATTTGTTTTTTTGTTTTTTTTTTTTTTTTTTTTTTTTTTTTTTTTTTTTTTATTCCTAATTTTTAATAGCTGTTGAATGGGATTTCCCATTTTTCTTTTCCTTCGGTCATACTATTAGCAATATCTACTACTTCTTTAAGGCAAATTTTGACACACCATGTTGCTTGATATTATACATCCATGGCAATCAAACTTTAGATATGGACTAAATTTTGTTTAAGAATGTTGGTCAAATATAAAATTAAATTATCCAATATAGTTCTTGACTCCTATTGACATTAAGCTGAACTGTTTGTCTATAGATTATGTCTGAGAGCATAGTTGTCAAGACATCTAGGTGGCTTTTTCTGTACCTTGGCCATCTAGGCAGTGCCTTGTTGGTGTCGCCTTAGTTATGACCTTTTTACCTCCTTAGTTTGCCTAGACACAGTGAAAACTATGAATGAGAGTATCATAGAAGTAGTAACTTGGATCATTCTTATTTAGAAAAAAAAAAAATAACAATAAATATTAGATATCATTCTTCATATATATTAATTGAACGCTTTACCATGTTTTTTATTTTAATGAGAACCCTTTACTATGTTTTGGTGGCTCATTAATCTTATCATAAATGTATTTTCTTGTATTCATTCTGAGTTGCTCTATTGTTATTTTTATGTTCTTTTTGCCCACACTAGGGAGCCTGCAACTACAAAGAGTTTTGTCCGATGTGTTCATTCGATGTGGAGCCCTTTCTCCTGTGATTGATTCTTCCTCCACACGTCACCCTTAAGCCTCTCACTCCTCTCTTATTAGTGGCAGGCATAAGATCTTTGCTGACACGTGTCAGGATCGGGCTGAGGTGAGATTCCAGTTTCTCTCGTGTCCAAAGACTCCAAACAAAACCTGTATCGTCCTTGTAAAAGGCAGGGATTGTTCTTAATGGAGAACATAAACATATGACCACAAAGTAGATGAAGTGATCCATGGCCCACAAAACCCACAAGAAGGCGAATTTAAATTTTTGTTTTCTTTGATTGATTTCTCTTTTTATTTATTAATTAGGGTTTTTGGTTTTGGGTCTCTTTAACTTTGATTTGGGGTTTTTTTTCTAAGTATGATCTTTTGCAAGAAGACCTTGATTTTATATGTATATCTCAAATGGATCTTTCAGTTTTGGTTTTGGAAGCAAAAGACCCTTTTATCTGATACCCTAGCTAGAATCATGCCAAGAACGTCAAACATGGCTTTTCTCAAGACTCATCACCTAGAGAAAAGCCTAGAAGTTCTCTCTCTCTCTCTCTCTCTCTTATGTTTGAAGTCTCTCTGTAATATTCTTTAACAAAGATACCCAATACCTACAAGTTGGAGAATCTCCAAGACATCCAAAGAATGCCAACTTTAGCATAAGAAATGGATAAAAAACAAAGCATATACACAGCCGTGGATGATGATAATATAAAAAAGTGATCTCTAGGTTTCCTCTGTGTATTTATTCTGTTCCTTTTCCTGGTTCAAAAGGTGATTATGGCCCAAGATTATCTTGCCTTTTCTCCTCCTTTTTTTTTTTTTTTTTGGTACTCCCTCTTATTGGGTTATCTTCAGACGATGCTGTTTGATATATACCCATAACCAATCACAAGGTTCACTTAGCAAAAATCAATCCTTGAGTGCTTCACCTATTCTGTGAGTTGATGGGTTCCAGGTTTCAACTTCAGTTTCAGTTTTTAGTTGGAGATTTAAGTTTCTGTTGCAATGAGAAGACCTCTCTTGAGACATGGAAGAAGAATAAGACTTGTGATTCGAGCCAAAGGAAGACAAAGTTGTCCTCCAGTGTTGGAATCTGAATAAGGTAGATGATAAAATATATTCTTCTATAAGGGATGCTTGGTCTCCTTGACAAAGTCATGGCAGTGCATGTAATTATAATGCTAACAAAGACATTGATAATAAACAAAGATGAAAAGAAATAAAAGGGTCTTGGGATTTTAAGTAGGGTATTCTTAGAAGGGGAGACAATCTGCTTGCAAGTCTCCTATTGCAGATTCTTAATCCCCCCTCAACCGAGTTTGGAACAACTCCCCATGTGTAGAGAGGAGTTCCCCATTTCGAATTCTATCTCCCAAATCCATGAGTCAGAACAATTAATACACCATTGACCCGTGATCAAATATCATATATATAAACGTTTGTTGAAATCCCATGTGGAGAGATACTCCCCCAGCCATGGTATCGGTCTTATTTTGGAGAAAACTTGAGAAAAGGTTTCCCAGTTGATCCACAGGTGAGTTAATTAATCCTCCCATGGGTTATATAACAGTGAGGAGAAGGATTTAAAAAGAAAAAGGAAAAAGAAAAGCAGAAAAATTAGTGAGCAGTGAAAATGATGACACTGCAGTTACATTATTATCATCGTATTCATAAGCCATATGACTGTTCTGTACAAACCTCATACGTACATTACTAATAGCAATTAAAGACTGCCAAGTGCTTACCTCGTTAGAAAGTGAAAACCCAAAGACTACGTTAAAAAAAAGAGAGAAAGTAAAACTCAGCACTTTTGAGTGAGAGAGAGAGAGAGAGAGAGAGAGAGAGAGAGAGAGAGAGCAGTCAAAGGATGCTATTGAAACGTCTTGTCAACCTACAATCCATCCAACAGTGGTAGGGTCCATCAGCTGAAGGTGTGTACTGTAGGGGGACATCAGTATATGTTGCAAATAAGCCCAACCAATGGAACTTTGGCTCCACTCCATGACTGTTTTCAGGGTTCCCTCTCAGTTCTCTCTCTCTCCCTCATCCAGTCATCTTCTTCTTCCTCTCTCTCTCTTTCTCACACCCCGTTCAATGTTGATCAACAAAGCTGCCACCAAGATCCATTTGCCATTCCTTCCAACCTTATAAACCACTTGTATAATTGGTACTATTATTGTTGCACCACCCATCTTTTCTTTAATATTATAAAGTTCTCTCTCTCTCTTTGAAGCTAATCATTTGATTTGAATCCCCAAGGCAGTGAATCTCACACGGTATACGTTCCATCCATCAACAAACACATCTCTCCACTACCCAAAGCTAAGGGTATCATATGCACCCAAAAAGCTGAGGCATTTGCAGGTTGAAAAGCCTATCCCAACCACATTTGGGACTTAATATCCCACACCCATCTTTGTTATCCATTAGAGCCTGCTATATCCCACCTTACCCTTTCCTAGATTTTGTGGGTTACATAAGGCTCCAAGGGCTCCCATCACAGATTTTTTCTTTTCCCTTTTTTCTCTCTTTTTATTTCTTTTTCTTTCTCTTTCCCAATTCCCCTCCCCCACCCCCCAAAAAAAAAGAAAAATACACCCACTGGGATCATCCATACGTGCAACCTAATCCCTAGAGAAAGAGGAAGATGAAGAGGAAGAGATCTTTTTCTCATTTTGAGACTCAGACTCTACTCTCAACTACTCAATGGGATATTTATTAGATCCCTTCTCCAGAGATCCATATCTCATGTTTCCTCTCAGTACCAGTGCCTGAACTGAATGAATGAAATTTATGAGAGTTGAGAAGTACAACCATTAACGCTTATGTTATTAATGAACTTGATGAGTTCTCTCTTCATTATTCGTTTTGGGGAGTGGGTTTGTACTTGCAACTGTGCCTCAGTTTCTTCATTAATCAATGAAAGAAAACAACTTAACTGCTTAAGCTGCTATGGGTAAGGAATATTGACAATTCATCAGAGCCATATTTCTCAAAGATAGAACCTAAAAGCTGAAAAGATAAAAATGGAAACCACCCACATGAAGTCATGAACTGAAAGCAAAATGGATTTACAGAAAACCTGGTCCTAACATTGATGATGTATTTGCCTGTTTGGGGTCATATCAGCTATACTAACAAGAACAGAAAATATGACTCTCCAACTACTTTTTTGATTTTTCTAACTGAGAGAGCAATGGCTGTGTAATGCCACAATATAGTTCACCAAAAAACCCAGTTCATCTGTATCACTGGGAAGACTCTTCATCTTGTTCTATTTCAGAGGCAGGTTCATCTTCTTCTTCAAAACAGTCAATGCCATAAGCTGCATGTCCATGTCCAAAAGCTTTGATGTGGTCCTTGAGAGATCTCTTGTGCTTGAAATCAGATCCACATATGCAATACCACAGCTTCCCACAGTTCTTTTCATGGGTTCTCCAGTCACCTCTCACTGCAAAGGCTTTACCACATTTCCTACACATGAAGGGCTTGATCCCATGCTTTCTCTTGTAATGGGTTTGGAGAGTTCTGAAGTCCTTGAGAGGCTTTGCCCTTGGGTGATCTATGTTGTTCCTGCACCCTGGTGCACAGCAATAGCAAGGCAGCCTAAGCATGGCTGTTGGTTGGGTTCCCCTTAGAGATTCCGGCCCTTTCCTATACTGTGATCCATGCCCCCACATATGCATCTGCAAAAACAAGCATTTCCCACCCACCCACATACACACAAAGAGGCACAAACACAAGTAGAGAATAATCAGCAAAGTAGAATAAAAGAGAAATAAAAACAACAGCTGTGAATTCTAAGACAAATAGTAGATTATCTAATCCACTGAATCCATCCAACACTTCTTGACGCAGCCTCCATAGATCAAACAAAAACACACTCTACCAGGTGTGTAACTAAGTAACACAAATACAGGAGAGAGAAAACTCCAAGGGGAAATGCTACAGTTCTTCAAGACTAGAGAAATTCTTTGTGGTTTCAAAAACTCAACTGAGTCCAACTTCAATATTCAATTCACTAGTTCATTGTCCCAATAAGCTTCATTTAAATAGAATAAGAAACTTGGGAACGTATATATGTTTTGTTCTTTGTTGAAGCACTGATGGAATTTGGATATGCAACAGCATTTCTCTTCTACATTTAGGTTTACAATCTCTCTCTCTCTCTCTCTCTCTCTCTGTGCTCTATATATCTTTTGGAGTGAATTTGAATGAATTCTTGCTAAAGTCTAGGTCTTAAATCATATTTCTAACCAGGGAAGAGTTTGTAAATAGAAAAGCTCAGAATAATTGAAGTTCTTCAGGAAATGATATGAAGCAAATATGTTCTCAATCTTCCCAACCCAATTGATATTTGAAAGAGAGCTTATTTCTTTCCATTATCAGGTCCTCAAAAATCAAGAAGAAAAAGAGGAAAAATGAACTTTGAGATACAGTAAGCTACTCTATTCCTTGTGTGAACTTCTCATGCATGTATGGTGGTTTGTTTTTTTCAGACTGGAGTGTTCAGAAATCTTCAGATGTAGAAGTTCGGTTCATTGATGGAAGAACTGAAACATATTTCAGTTTTACACGCTTGCCAATGTATATTGTGTGAACACAAACTTCAAAGTACCAAAAGCAGAAGGAACATTGCCTGTGTTGTTCAATCACACATAAAGAAAGGCACTGATCTGAGTCTCAGTTGGACCAGATAGATATATTCGAATTCCAAAACCCACAAACCATGCAAATGGGAAAAGAGTATTAATATAAGAACAGAAATTAGAAAGACAACTTAAC
>NC_056568.1:13958995-13981730 GCF_013358625.1 Macadamia integrifolia | reverse complement strand
AAAAAAAAAAAAAAAAGAAAGAGGGAAATATCCATATGACCAACATATTCTCCTATTATCAAACTTGGATGAGAAAGAAGAATTGGGTTTTCTCTTCTTTTCCAAAATTAAAAGGGAATTAAGAAACAAAAGGAAAGGATTAGAGCTCATGAGTCATGGGTTCCATGTCAAACATACCTGCATGTTGTTGTATCTATTGAAGGTCTTGCAGCAAACAGGACATGAGAACTGGGTAGGACCAATTAGAATCTGAGAAGGGGTAGGGATCCAGTACTGGCCTTTGTTGAGTCTATTAGGTTGATACCCAGAAACAAGGGCTACTCCTTCCTTATCTGTCATCTCAGTAGAGGAAGAGACTCTAGAGATCAGATCAGCAGCACTAGGGCTAGGAAGCCCTATATGTAGGGCAACAGTCACAGTTTCATCATCAACTGGACTAGAATAGAAGCTGTTTTCTTTGGCCTTGTTCTTGTCCTCTTCCATGGCACTACAGGAGGGCTCTTCTTCTTCATGCCTGATTGGGCTTAAACTGAGGAGGGGAAGTGCTTCTCTGAGAGGAGGAGAGGGAGGTGGGGAATAACAGTGAGTGGATGAATTGTTGAAATTATTGTAGTAATTGTAGGCATGAGGAGGATGAGATGGGTTGGAGGAGGAAGAGGAAGAAGAAGAGAAATGGTGGAAAAGAGGATTGAAATTGTACCTACCAGTGAAGAAATTGGAGTAAGGGTCTCCCATAGTGAAAGGTGAGAAGGGAGAAAGTTTCGTTCGACGGACAGGTTATTATAGACGAGAGAGAGAGAGAGAGAGAGGGGTGGAGGATGAAGTACAGTATATTGTAGAAAAACCAGAAAGCCCGAGAGAGAGAGAGAGAGAGAGAGAGAGAGAGAGAGAGGAAATTAAAGATAACTCAAAAAGTGCAAAAAAGGTGGAGAGTAAACAAAAATCACTGAATTGAAGGGTTGGGGAGTAAAAGAGAACAACAAAAAAATATTTGAAGTAAAAAACCATTTGAAGATGAAAAGGGAGAGAAAACAAAAGAGAGAGTAACAGAGAGAAAGAGAGAGATGGGGATTGGGGAGAAGCAAAGGGGGATGGGGGTATGGTGGGAGAATGAGATAATCTTGGGACTTGTAAGAACAAAGCTCCATGTTGGGGATTGTGGAAAAGGAAAAAATAATTCACCCACACCCACCCAAGAAGAGAAATGAAGGAAAAAGAGGAGATGATAAATATACAGTAAAAATTAGAAAAAAGAGGCTAAAAAAACCCAAAGACTGGATCAGAGATTAGGGTTGGAGGTTGTCCCCCAACCCAATACCCAATTACCCATACCACAGAGAAAGAGAGAGAGAAACATTAGCTGTGCAAACATGCAAATAAGAGGAGTTCTTAACTTTTACTTCCAACTTTTTGTTCTTGGTTGCTCGGGATGTGCAAGTTGAGAAGTAGGTTTACACCATCCCGGCATTTGCTTCGGTGGCCGTGCTTTGGTCGGCTTGGCTTAGTACGAGCTGATACACTGTCTCAAAACCCCTCTCATCATCATTGTCTTTTATACTCTCTCTCTCTCTCTCTCTCTCACCTGCCCATACATACTTACATGCAAACATCCAGGGTACTGTTCCTGCCGTCATCCACCCACTTCTCCTCTCTTTCTCACAGTCTGGCTTCTCTCCCTTGACCAAGTTCATAAGCTTAGGCTTGGCTTCAACTAAATCCCAATTCCCAAGAACTGAAAAAAAAAATGTAACCTCTTAGTACTTTTTTTTTTTGGGTATGACTCTTAGTCATCTGCTACGGGTAATCCCTACCCCTTTTGCTCTTTTAGTAATTCATTTCTCTCCAAATATTATGGTTCAAGGAATTGGAATAACCTTTTTTTTTTTAATTACCTATTTTATGTTTGATCTATTATTTTCTTGTTTTAGTCAGAAATATATGAAACTAAAAAAAAAACCCAAATTTATTGAATTGAAAAAAAAAGAAAAAAGTTTGAAAGATCTTTGCTTGTTCTTCTCCAGCAAATTTATAGGGTTCATGGTAACTTTAGACTAATGAAACTTATCTATTGTAACAAAAATCCCAAGTTCAAATAAAACATTCCAATAAATCAAAGTTTTTTTTTCTTTCAATACAAATCCTATGGTCAAGACAATTCCAAACAAATTTCTTCGATCTAAATTCATATCGTAATCTAGAACTTGATCCTGTTCTCAGCAGTTACTTGAACCGTGCTAAACATCCATGATCGTAGATTAATAGGTTCTTTGTGGACTCTACTTTTTGTTGGGAGAGGGTAGGGTGGGGCAAGGGCGGGGTGGGGTGATATAGATGCATGATGGGTTTTGGGTCATTAATGTGATAAAGTACTTTTCATTATAAAAAAAAAATAATTATTTTTAGATGTAAATCAAATGCATGTAAATTATCAATTAGAGAGTAATTTGATTTTTGAATCAGGGATATTTTGGTCATTCTATGAATGTTCATAGGTATATGAATAGGCTTGGGTATTATCTTGATGTAAGAAAGCATATGGTTAGCCGTTGATGAATGGCTTGAAAGTCTGTATTTTAAAAAAAAAAAAAGTTATCAATTAATGAAAAGGTATCCCAATTTGATAATTATGCCCTAAGGAGTCATGGGTCTCTCTCCATGGCCTTTAATTAAATTTTTAAGTATAGAGATTCCTCTGTGGTATGGCCAATAGACATATAAGTAGGTTTGAAGTATATATCAACCAAAGAAAGCATTTATTTAAAATATCCTTTTTGAAATTATACAAATGGGATTCTAAGTATATAAAGAAAAGAAAATATTTATTTAAAATATTCTCTTTTTTTAAGAAGAATAATTTAAATAAGAAAGATGATTCTTGAATAAGCGGCATAAAAAAAAATATATCAATGAGATGCGACAAAACAATATCATAGATTGATGGCATTGAGATCACTTCATATGAGAAATAAAGAAATAAGCCTTTCCTTTCCCCTTAAGTAAAAATCAGGTCATGGTACTATGGAAGTGAATGTGGGAACCTAACATTTATGTGGGAAAACGAAAGCCAAGGGATTTTGAAGGCAGCTTAGCCGGGAAGCCAACAGGGGAAAGCGATATATGGCCAAGATCTAACACAGCTGTTTGTTCTTTGGGACCTCTTAGAGATGAGAAGAGAACCAAATACGTGGGTGAGATTTACAAAGACAAGTACATAAGAACATAAATACCATGGGGAACATCTTTAATGCAACACTGTCCAACATGGCTACCCAACTAACCTTTTTTTTTTTGGTATGAGCTACCCAACTAACCAATCACTCCCTTTAGAACCCAAATTGTGCCATCCTTACCATCCAAATACCCCCCCCCAAAGAACCTCCTTTTTAACCCAGAGAGAGAGAGAGAGAGAGAGAGAGAGAGAGAGAAAGATAAGGAATGGGGAAGAAGAAGATTTCATATTCAATCTAGGGTTTATTATATTACATTAATCACATTGACTTACCTCTCACCGATTATAGTCTGTACATTAAATGCTTTTTCTCTTAATCTCTAAGGTCAACATACGGAATGACTGAAGCACTGTGACACCTACAACATTCAACATTTCAACCCGTACACAACTATTCAAGTAGAGAATACTCATAGGCTCAGTCACCCACTGACTTCCTTGCTTGTAGCTAATAATAACATGAAACTCATTTCAACTAGAACCAAACCAAGTAGTTGAAATGTCAAATTTAATGTGATTATTGCAGGATGCAGACCTGGTGAATTCAATTTTAGATGTAGTTTTTGTTGGGTTGAGTTTGCATGCATGAGAAAGAAATTATGCAAACAATCACACATAAATATGAAAAAATTATCATGATTCGATATGTGTTTATATTCATTCAAGAGAATCAAAGAATTTTTTACTAATCAGAAAAATTTTACGTACACTTTTCTCCGCTTCAGTGTGTAATCTTTGATTAGGGTTTTCTCCCATAGAGAAAATAAACAGGTTTTCCCCCATAAAGAAAATAAACAACCACCATAGAAACCCTGAATCTCACATAATTATAATTTTTTAACCAAGTTCTTGTGGAGGTATGGCATGTGAAAAACATTCTAAAGCATAATCACTTTCCTGGAGGTGAACTTTAACTTGACAGCTCCTTTTCCACCTACTTATGAAGTCGAAAAGTTGCCTATAAAGAAATTCATGGCAACGCCCACTAATTTTTTTACCCTTGAACATGTAATAGACTCGAAACTGACCCAATTAAAAATCTATAACCTCAATAAAAGTTATATGGCCCTGGAGAATGCAAAACAAAAAGCTAACAAATCGTAACATTGACTTGGATTCTACAAGCCACCCTAAAAAAGAACAGTGTTGACATCAACCTTGCAAACTCCCCTATTATCTATGCTTAATTGCTACGTCCAAACCGGCATGGGCCCATATCGTTCCTAGGTGCCCCAAATAGGTAACTGCTGCATTGTGTGATGTGAATTTACCTCTCAAACTGCTACAATCGAATTGAAAAGATCATTTCTACTCATAAGATCCAAAGTGAAAGAGACCTGTTTCGTCCCATATCTACATTTGTTTATAGCCTGAATTAACTCTAATCTTTGTCATCCACTTGTACCTCTTGCATGAATTCTAATGGTAGCTTTAGTTGTTTCAACATTCCTGCAAGTCCGTATAGATGTCTAATCACAACTATGGCTCCTCTAGAAACCCTGAGAACTCCACCTTCGGATGAACATTTGTAATCTCTCAAGTCCAAGACTTCAAGATCCTTCTAAAGCATACAAAAGATGAAAAGGAAAGGAAGCGGGTAAAGGGGAGAATGAAACTTCAGATGATTGGAATCAGTTTTCTTGGAAAATGACACTACACATACATTCTCTCTTATTTACCTTGAAGCAGCAATGCACTATGCACCCACTTGGGAGCTCTTGCTTCTTCACTATGTTCTTGCACAATTGCCCTTCCATATCATCGTCTTGCACCCTACATGCAGGGCTCACCAGCAAAAGCATGTGACAACAATAGAGAGCTGAGTCAGACGAAAGCACTTCAACACGCATTCGTACACACTGGCATAGGTTCACCGGCACTTGCTCTCTCTTCTTCTCCTTTCTTGAACAATGACTACACCAATTGCGAAGCATCATGACACTTAAAATTTGCACCGTTTCACCTATTTCCCCTTATACAACTATTACATCAAACACCAACAAATATGAAAATAAACAAAGACAGATCTGCACAATATACAGATATTTAACGAAGCTTACAAACCGATGTGGTGCGCTAGTCCTCGGATGAAGAAGAAGAAGTTTCAACATGTAGAAAATAGATTGCATACAAACAGCGACTAGAAAACTCGCCCTGAAACCCTAACTCAAAAAACTCCAAATTACAACTGCTTGATCAACAAGACAATAATACGTTATATACTTCTCCAAGTCACGGATCGATTTATCAAGTCGTCACTAAAAGATGTCGAAGCAGGTCATTCTTCAAAATGGGTCAAGAATTCGAGACAAACTTAACAAAAACAAAAGTCGTCTTATTTTCTTTCCGTAAAATCCTTGCACATCAAAACTGACCCCTCTAGAAACCTTAAGAACTCTACCTTTGGGTGAGCATTAGTAATATCTCAAATCGACGACTCCAAGATTGTTCCAAAACAAAAGGACGATTCAAAGGAGAAAGGGGATGAAGAGGAGAATGACTTCAGATGATTGGATCATCTTTCTTAGGGAGTAACACAACTAAGCATACATACTCTTTGATCGACCTTGAAGTAGTGGTGCACTAGGCACGGACTTGGAGCTCGTACTCACCATGTTCTCTCACAAGTACCCTTCTATAGCATCATCATGCCCCCACATGCGCAGCTTACATGTAGGTGCACCTGCACTTTCTCTTCTTCTTGTCTCTATGGTAATCCTTTTGAAAAAAGGCCGTGCCACATTTTTTTTTTTCATTAATCAAGGTGTTTGGGCTAGGTCAGTCGCACCTCGACTAATCTTCGGGAGACTAACACAGCAATCGCTGTCACGGAAGGCCGTACCACCTACAAAGTATGGTGTCACCTCAAATCTATACATCTTTTCCTTTGCAAAAAACAAAGGTCGTCTTCCCTGCTTCCCGTAGAATTCTTGTACACTGCTTGTTCTCAGATCTCAACACAGTACCTTCGAAAAATTTGTTGTATCTCATTTTAATGGCATTCTTAGATTTAATGTGCAAATACAAGAAAGAAATCAAGAAAATAATAACATATTAATACAAGGAATTTACTATGGTTTTGCAAGAATGGCCACATCCACTCAAGAGAATCAAAGAATTTTCATATTAACCATAAAAGTTCCACGCCTCTCTCCGCCTCATTATGTAATCTTTTGCTAGATTTTCTCCAAAAAGACAATAAACATACACCATAAGACCCACAACTTCCACGCAATTACAATTTTACTCATGTTCATTTAATAAACCCAAAATCGATTTAGTTAAATATCTACATGTCCTATGATAAATGTGTAGACCCTACACAACACAAGAGATGTACAAACCCAGAAAAGAGGCTTAATCAAAGTTAGGGGGAAGGGGAGACAAGTGGAAGATCTCAAGCCAAAACAAGGTGCCTATTTCTAAAAGACTCTGGGCACCTGGCACACCTATAAAGGATTTTATTCTTCACCTCAAAGGTGATGATGGCATTCCATATTTGATCAATAGAACGTGAAGATGAAGTCCATCTCCTTTTATTACTTTCCCACCAAATATGGTGAATTACTGCACAAAAATCCAATTTACCTACAGTATTGCAAGAAGTTTTTCTATTGAATTCTTTTAAGATCCACCTCCATTCTCTGTCAAAAGAAAAGATAACTCTAGGGAAGAGCCAACATTTCCTGAGGATACCATTCCAAACCAACTTGAAAAAAGGATAAGAGAAATTTTTTTGTGAAACATTCTTGTTTATATTCAGCATATAGAAGAGAGAGAGAGAGAGAGAGAGAGAGAGAGAGATGTTAGGAATTAAAAATGCAACACAACAACAATTTGCAAAAAGACAACGAAAGAAAATCACACACATAGATTTACGTGGTTCACCTAAGGTGAGTTATGTCTACAATCAAACGATAACCAAAGTATCCATTATTTTGATGAAGAAATTACAAAATCCTCATAATACATCTTCTTGTGAGATATCCCCTATATATAGTGCCTTGTATATTACATAAAGAAATCCTAATCTCAAAAAATCTAAATGGACCGTTGTTATTTAGAATCGAGTACTTCCTGAATTAAACGAGAGAGAGAGAGAGAGAGAGAGAGAGAGAGAGAGAGAGAGAGAGAGAGGGTCCTACTTGTACTACTTGTAAATTGATCAATTTCTCTACATGAGGTGGATCTAAAACCTTGGAGAAGTTGGTGAAATGGGAGGGATAACTAAGACTGCTAGGGACATGACAGCCAGTATTTCAGTCCATGCACAAGGACAAAGACCATTTAGAAAATTTCCTCGAGGTTGCTCCATGTTCTGATTAAGTCCCATCACGCTAGTGGACAAAAAGGAACAGGAAGCATAAAGCTTATTCTCTTCAATGTCTTCATGTGATGCGCATCATGTGGTACTCTACTAGTACATCACCACTTCTAAATTGAATAAAAATAAGCTTCTGTTTGGATTATAAAAAATTGAATCAAACTCTGAAGAGGAATTGCCAATTCACATTGCTTTAGAAAACGGTAGCAACCACACATGGTTACAAGATTTATCAGATCAATCCCATTTCTGCCTTTTTGTCTAAGTAACCAAAAGTTCCATCTATCATGTTCTCTTGTCTAAGTATTTATGGAATAGGTACCCTTAACTAGTTTTAGCTTGTGTCCTCTTCCTCAAGGAATTTTGCTAGGATATACACATTGGAGACATCAAATTTAATATTAGCACGCACTTAAATCCATGTTAAGCCTTTAAAATTTGAGAACTAAAATTTTAATTAATTAATTATTTAGCTATCTTGACTTTTAATCACATTGGTTATCTAATAGATCAATTCCTTATAGAAATAACCAACACTTAGATAATTTCAATTAGAGAAAACCCCATTTGTTATTTTTCCTTACTTAACTCTTGTGGAATGAAATTCTTGGGAGAATTTATTTAGGATTTCCCATATTTATATATATGCACAGTTTCATACATGGAGAACATGCTTAAGGGGACAATTAATGCATATATACTTGCAAGGTTATCTTATCAACATGAAACACATCATGGAATGTAAATAAATAAATTAGATTTAAGGAGATACATATCAGCTAGTTATAAAAACTAGGAAACTTTTATGGAGATTTGAAAAGAAGGGATCAAATAAGAATAAAAAACAATTCCAAGTGAAGCAAATCAAAACAGTTTCTATTTATTTTACGTTTCCAAGACAGCACGAGTGTGTGAGAGAGCACTTTTCTCTCAGTCTCTATGTCTCTGTCTTGTTTGAGATTTCCAAACATCTTTGCCTCCTTAATTACGAAATCCAATAAAGACTATAGGCTAAGAGTAAATCAAAATTTTTTAAAATCTTAATTAATGAATTGGTTCTGTTAGTCAATTCGAGCCTTTTAGTCTGCAAGGGTGTTGGAATGCACTGTTTCACATGTTCATGGAAGAAAATGTGACGTGGGTTTACTCTATCCATTGCCTTCCCTTGAAATTGGAATAGTCAATCTTCAAAAAAAAAAAAAAAAAAAAAAAAAAAAAAAAAAAAAAAAAGAATGGTCCATTGTAGTATTCTATATAAAGGGCAAGTGATTGCTATCATTTTGATCATGCGGGTATTGGAGTATTTTTAGTACGGAGGTACCAGAGTCTTTCCACACTCATCGTGTCTCTGTGTGTTATGCCAATGAGTAGTATTCTTTCTTGTATAAATAAATTTAGGGCTATAAATATATAAGTGTAATCATACAATTAGATTGTAACTATGGCTAGATTTTGTCATGTAGAAAAATGATGTGGTATATTTGACTATTGGATATCTAAGGAATTGACTACTTTGTCCACTTCTAGAAAATTTCAGCCTTAAATTCAATTATTTATCTTTCCTGTATTGATATCATATCCACCCATGTATATCCATGTACCCCAATGTAGTCCTTTGCACTCTTTTGTAATCATGAATTTTGTTTTTCCACATGGTCAATTTCGACAAGGCTAAAACTTGATATATAAATGCAACTTTGACGGAGTCCAAGTAAGTCTCAACTGATTCAATGAAGACCAATCCAATATTAGAGTCCGAATTTTAAACCTTGGGATTAACTGTGATCATCAATTATCAGTTCATCATATTTGGTAGTTTTAGAAAAATGGTTCCTACACATCCATGGTAGGAACCTGCCCTACATAACCACTTCAAATGTTGTCACATGGATAGATGATATGACTATTCTAATTGTCAGATAGATGGTTAGCTTTTGAAACGTAATTCAATTAAATATCCTCCCATATACTAGATGCATCCCCATGTATATATATCCATGTATGCCTATGGTCATGGTTTTAAGTATCTCCGATACCGATACGATACCCTCCGATACGTATCTTAAATTTAGTCAGTCGATACGATACACACCGATACGATACATTGAATTTTTTAAATCATTTCGTATCAATATATATCCTACAATACATACCGATATGCATCAATACACCACTAATACACATCGATACGATACGATATGCTTCGATATGACTCTATGAAAAATATAAAATTGAGGTAAAATGTACGTTTCGGTATGTATTGGTACGTATCGGTGAGTATCGGTATGTATCGATCAGTACGTATCGGTATATATCAGCACGTATCGGTGAGTATCGATATATATATATCGGTACGTATCAGTGAATATCGATACGTATCGGCACTACGGTCATATAATGGCCAATATGGGTAATTTTTCAGAAAAAAATATTTTTTGAAGGGTTTTTGTTTCAAAGTTGCTGTCAACTATATTTCTCTCTAACTAAAGTGGAAATCAATGTTGGGAACAAGGATTTTACATTTATGGGACAACTACAGACCTTGAATTCTTAGTACGATACCCTCAATTTAGTGTTTATGCATAATACATGTTATCAATAGTTTTTTTTAACAAATTCTTTATGCAAAAGTGTTTAAAAAAATGTTTCCTATCCATTTATGTGTGTATCTTTAGCGTATCTTTGTGTATCTCCGATACGATACGATACCCTCCGATACGTATCTTAATTTTGGCCGACCGATACGGTGACCGATACCGATACTTTAATCCTTGCCTATGGTACTCCATCCACCATTATGCACTCTCACATAGCTTTAGGTTTTCAATTTTTTTATTTCGTGGAAAATTCTGATTGTGTGCATAGAGCCTAGGGTCTACTTATCCACAAAATTTGGGTAGTTGTTAACACTTAAAGTGGGTGTGTCGTGTTCAGGATAATTTCCAACTACATGCATCTCTTTTAAGGGTGTCAATTGATTCAATTTCGATTCATCGGTTCAATTCATAACCAATATTTGAAGTAATGTGCCCAAATCAAAACTGAACCAATTGTTAATAACGGTTTCAAGTTATCAAACCCTAACTAATTAATTAGTCAATTGGTTCCTAATGGGTTTATGTTCTCTGTTGCGTCCCATTTGATGATCCCCACTGTCAACGATCATCATCCTAAAACCCTTGAAATTCATAGATGGAGTATAGTTGAGGATATCCGAGGGGATCTTTGGTGTTGGGAGTTATATAATAATAATAATAATAATAATAATAATAATAATAATAATCTCATATTAGTTTGGTCCTTGATGCCTTCATATATTTGAGGAATTCTCTCCACTTGATTCTTTAATAAGGTTTTGGATTAGACCCTTTAATATGATATCAGAGCTCATAGTTCCTTGATTCTTTCACTTTGTGTTATTTATCCACATGTATGACTAAGTTATTCTGCTTACATTTACATGTGAAGAGGATGCTGAGAATTATAGAATCACCATTTCACATGGATTTGTTCATGTCCTTGAAACCTTAACATATTTAAGGAGCTCTGATCTCCATCAAATATGTACCTTAAGATTTTGAATTAGACCCTTTGACAAAGACCCTTCAACAAAGGGTTTTATTCTTAAAAACCCTCTGCCATTCTTACTCTGGATGCACTTCCATCAATTCTGATCCTGATCAAGGCAAAGCAATTAATTCTTGCAGGGAAGTGTTGAACTGAAATCTGCCTGTATACAATACATGTACAACACATAAATGCACGGATGCAAATCTGATTGAAACGTGGGAATCAGTATTTGTGACAAGTGTATGGAGATTAAGGATATGATGGTAGGATAAAATGATTGGAACTCACTGTTCACTTAAAGATATGACATCATTCAAGATCTTCCAAAGCTTTCTATAGTTCTTGTCGTTTTTCTCTTCCTTTTTGCCATGAAAGGGAATGGTCCAACACCACCCGTTAAAGGGTTTTCCATCAGTATCAAAGCTGTAATTGGTTCACAAGGTCATCTCATGAGAGAGCCTCACTCCAGACATTTGGTTTGGTAGCTCAATTGTACTTCTTCCTATTTTTAATGCTTTTCTATGGCAGCCATGCCTCTCTCTTTACTAAAACCCTAATGTAAGCCTACAGAAGCCCTTCTCCACCTCACCCACCTTCCTTTTTTACTGTTAAATATCTTTTTTGCTGGTTTTTGTATTACCCATTTTTTCTATTGTAAGATATCCAACACAAGAGAGACAGAGAGAGAGAAATGAAGGGCTCACAGTGTAATAAAAGCTGAGAAATCCAAGTTAGTTTCAAATAGAAAAAAGGGGAGCATCTTATTCTCTTTCACTGTCTCCTTCTTTTTGTTACATAGTTTCCCTTTTAAAGCATTTGGGTTGAATTGTAACTAGAAACTAACTTGACCGAAGAATGTAAAGATATTAACACATCAAAGATCCTTTTCACTTCTTTTTATTCAAATTGTTCTCTGTTAGTGATGTTACCATTTTAATGCTAAATGGTGTTAATTCTCTTTGTCAGTAGTGTCTAGTTATTTGGTTTTCATTTAAGAGAGGCTCTTGACAATTGACATAGATTCAACTATCACCGTCCGTAAGAATTTGTTAAGAACATGACATGAGACCACTGAGCTATCAGCATTAATGTGATGCCCAAGTCACCTCTCACCTCTCACCTCTCACCTCTCAAATTCCTTTTTCTGTAACCCTCTTTGAATAGCTTATTTTCATATTTGATTTTTAATTTTTCCTCATTGATTTTACTTTTAGTTATTAAAAAAAATTTAAAATTAAATAAAAAATAATAATAATAATAATGAAACCTATCTTTGTAATCTATTTCTCCAACCATTCTTTTAGAGTTTTGATAAAAAAAAAAAAAATCTTTGCTTCTTCTTGATTTCAATTTCTAAGGTTTCAAGTGATTCCAAACCAATGCCAATTCTTTCTACGATCCCGGGTCCTGACCTATGCTTGGAAGGTTAAATCACACGTCTCACAATCAGCTCATTAACCTTTCCCTAAATGATCTTTCATTTTTTAAGAGAGAGAGAGAGGCTTGGAATTTAATTTACTAGAGGTGGAGAATCAATAGATAACTTAGCTTTCATTAGACAAACTCTTAGATCAGGAGATTGAGAAATTTACCGCTGCCACTCAAATGGAAAACTGGAAAAGGTAGTTTGGCCCCACAAATCCATCATTTTATATTTTCTTTACAGATCCCTTAGACCAAAATCAATGGTAGGATGACAATGACTAGCTGATCTTCTTGGTCCATAAATTGCCACAAGCCATGAAACCAAAGAAGTAACTAATCTATTCCTCTAACCTTGATAGCTACTTTAACCCAATTTTTCCTTCTTGGGCTTTACTATGTAATAATGGTCCTAACCATGCAATATACAAAACATGGATATAACTCTTGTACAATATGGATTAAAACATGTTATTTTGAATGTTTAAGTACATGATCCAACTGTTCATCTTTGGATTCAGGAGAGGAGATTTTTAAAATTTCCATTTTTAATTGATATTATATAATAGAGGCAAAGCTTTCTGTCAGAGAGCAACCCCTGCATCATAGACATAGGGGGATGTACAATGACAACCATGCCCCTCCTGCCCACGCACATGTGTCTGGACTCAAGGGCCACTCTCGGATAGAAAACACTTGTCCTACACAGTAATGAACATTATGCCCACGCGCCCCTGTGTTTGGGCATAGATGTCACTCTCTGATAGAAAACACTTACCCTCTACAATAATGAACATTATGATCTTCTCCAGACCTGACAGGGCGAGAGCCTCATGCATGAGGTACACCTTTTAATTTAGGGTAATTTACAGCGCCACCCCCTGGAGAATGCCAATATTATAAGGACACCCCCTCTCTTTCACCAAATTATACTCAGACCCCCTACCGTCAGTCACCGTTAAGGAATATACCTTATATGATGATGTCAGCACTTGTATTTTATTTTAAATACTAAAATACCCTTATTAATATGAAGTACCTAAAATACCCTTGTAATAAGTCTCTATTTCATTTCATCCAGATCGATTTGGTTCCTATTCCAAAACCTAATTTACCTATCCACTAGTGATTGTTCATAGCAACGGTGGCGGCGGCATCGGCGACAGACGGTGACTCTCAGGACCTCGCGGCGAACACCTATCCTCCGGCAACCACTCCTCTCCTGCGACCTGCAAGCCATCCACTACCTCCATCAGCACTACCGCCTCCAACTTCTGTTCCAAAAGATGCGTAAAGTCGTTGAAGAACGAGGTTAAGGATGAGCGTCCTGTTCCATCATATGCTTGTCTTCCCTACCTCCTCATGTTGCTTTCTTAGACAATGGAGTTTGGACTTTTTTGAGTATCAGGAATCGGAATTAGGTTGATTGAAGATTGGTTGGCACTTGGCACTGATCCGTTGATTGGATACCCATAATACAGGTACAACACTATTTCTCAAATCTTCTCCACCGCAATGTTGCCTGGTACTGGTTAACTTCCTTGATCTTGAGTTCTGAAACCTCTGGTTTTAAACTTTTAAATGGAGATGGAGTCGTCAGAAAAGGCATAGGAACAATTAGAACATCCTTCCAAGACCAGTTTCCAACCTGGGCCTGAGCTTGAGCTTGAACCTGAGGAGGAGGAGGAGAAGAAAGAACCATGGCTGTAATCGGATTTATTAGTTAATGGAATGATTGGTGATTTTGATTCGTTGAGAAGGGTGTTCTCTTGTGTGGTTGAAGGACAACCATGGCTGTTCATGTGTTTTCATATGTTGGCTTTAACGGCAGGCCATGGAACCACCACCTGATGTCCGATGCAAGCAATTAGCTGGATATCATTGAAGAACGCCGCCACCGTCGACGGCGCTGTGCCGTAAATTGCATCCCTCCCTATCCGCGTTTCTCTCTCTCTCTTTCTCCCCGAGTCTCTCACAATTTGATGTCTCGATGAAGGTAAGAATAAGTAGGGGTGAAGAGGAATTGAGTCAAAATGAGTTTTAGTGAAAAGGGTATAACAGTCATTTTAACTCTTGACTTAACAGTGGCTGACGGTAGGGGGTCTGAGTATAATTTGGTGAAAGAGAGGGGGTGTCCTTATAATATTGGCATTCTCCAGGGGGTGGCGTTGTAAATTACCCTTTAATTTATTGTGTCATGGAGCTTTCAGCATCAAGCTCATCGCCTGATATCATCAATGATCTACTGTTCCCCTCAAGAAAGGTTTCATGGAAACTAGGGGCTGTAACAACAGTAGTTGTCACTATCTGACTGAAGAAAGGAGAGAGGTGCCCCATCAAATTACTAATGGGACTAGTATGAGGAATAATGTTTCTATTGAAAAGAGTTTTCTCCAAAGATTTAAAATAAAGTTACATTGATAGAGACATGTACTGTAAATATTTGAAGAAAAAGGCATCCATAAATGGTGGAAGCTCCACCCATACACAAGCATAAAACCAACACCAAATAAGATCCAAAATAGAAGATCATGATGAAGGAAATATGATCTATCCAAAGATCTGAAAGAGATGGGGGAAGAAACTAACAGCTTAGCCATGCACCAAGTTTCACCTTTGAATTCATATTTGGAGAATAAGACAAGTGGATCCCAAGTCACTTTATTTGATTTCATGAAACTAAACTAACCATAGCCATACCCTCTTTATCCTTCTTGGAAAGAGTTGGAAATTGATTAATGGTGCTTATTTGGTGATGATGATTGTGAATAAGCCTGCCTTGCCTTATATGGTAAGCAACAAACCAAGAAAGCTTGATTTGTCAAAAGAGCTTAGCAGGGTCAGTTTGTGTTCTGGATAAGGCTAGGCAGGAATCTGAACCGGCCCTTGAGCTGGGTTGGTAACTGGAGAACTCAACCAGAAAATTTGGTGAGTGAGCTGGGCCTATTGGACAAGGAAAAAGGAAACTGGTTTCAGGCCCAGAGCAAACCTGTTTCAAGAACCCCAAAAGGGTAGCTCAGTTCGCAAGGACCAACACCTCATAATTAAGAGGTTATGAGTTCAATTTCATGATGAGGCCAAGCTGGGGTTGGGTTTCTGAAAACATAGGCCAACCCCGTGGTCCATGATTTCAACCCAAGCATGACTTGGCCCAAGATTGGGCTGAGATATTTGAGCCCAAGCCCAACCCTACCGGGCTCGGCGGGCTGGGCTCAGCCATATTACAACATCCTTCACATCATCTAAATTTGATGGGTTCTGATCTTAAAACATTCTGAAAGGATTATTCTTGGAGAAGCTTATGCCGCAGGAACCCTTGAACTTTAAGCTTAAAATGAGAGGACTAGAAGCACTATTGTCCCTACCCTTCATTAGGGAATAATAGCTTTAACTGCACAAAAAGAGATGAAGAGCTCCTTTGAGCAAAGAAGCCAAACAAGGAATTTTCTGGTGTGGAAGAAAAAGACAGGACAGTGTCCATACTTCTCTAGAGTATCTTTTTGTTCTTCCCTTCTTTTTCTGGTTTGCCCTTTACTCAAGATTTGCTTCTCCAGCATTTAATAAGTACAACTCTACTTTATTAACTAAAATCACAACCATCTCTACTTTCCTTCTCTTCCTCATTTATTTCTTACTCACAACATTGTACATGAGTCTCACTCAAGAAATAAACTTACTAATAGTATAACTTTTACAAATATTCCCAGAAGAAAACACACAAATAAAGTACACACAAGAATTCCTACAAGTGACCTCAACTCAAGAACACAACTCTCAGAAATACTGCATCTAAGCTTTGTGCACTTGTTTACTGTGTGACAATGTTCTCTCTCATCCCTATATATATAGAGAGAGATAGAAATAGAAGTGAGAGGAAGAGAGGAAGAGAGGGGTGGCCGTAAACAAGTTGTATAAAGGCAGCTCCACACAATTTTTGTACCTTTTCCATCGGCCTCACAACACCTTTTGAAATTGGTCACCGACATGCAAAGAAGGGAAAAGGGAGTCGCGCCAACTTTCATTGAGAAAAGAACAATGTCATTAATTGCATGTTGGCACGACATGCCTTCTTTCTTTTCTTTCACATTCTCACACTGCAGACTAATTTTTATGTCCTCACAACCCCAATCTGCATTATATGAACTTCTCCCTCACAATAGGCTTTGTTGGCATATTAGTTACAATGAGATTACTCAATCTTCCACCACATCGAGCTTAGTACTTTGCTCTTTAAGAACTCACATATAGCATCACAACTAAAAATCCGGAGAATTGAATAGTCAGCAGGTTTCCCAGACCATATCCCCTCCCGTATTGTGTCATTTAGAGCAGTAGAAGGGGAACGATTCTCCATGAAACAAGCTGTGCATACAGCTTCAGCCCAAACAATGTTGCTCTAATACAGCACAACTCAGCATACTTCTACTATTCATGTGCATTGCCACTCCATTTTGTTTTGGAGTTCTAGAAACCATGTAGTAGTGTATTTGAATGCCATGCTCAATGCAAAAAACCTTTGAATTCTTTAAAGGATGCAAACCTAAACTCTACGGAATAATCATCAATAAAAGAAATAAAGTACTTTGAGCAACCCAAATACTCAACATGAGCTTCCCAAGTGTTGAGATATATCAAGTAAAAAAGATTCTCACTTCCAACAGTGGAACGAGGAAATGGAACTTTGTAGAGCTTTCTAGATGGATAATCCACACAAAATCTAAATTAATAGACTTTAAACCAAGAAGAAGACGGCGATCAAGAAGTACCTTCAATCCTTGCTTGCTCATATGTCCCAAGCACTTGTGCCAGATAATAAAAAACTTTGTCACAACATTGCTTGCTCATATGTCCCAAGCACCTGTGCCAGCTAGTAATAGACTTTGTCACAACATTGGCAAAAATAGATTCATCAACCATGGTGTCTTTGATTAACCTATCCAAGCTGCACATCGAACTTTCTCAATGATAGTATTCTTTAGCCACAATGAGTGATACTTTGACAATCTTCAATCGACACTTTTCCAAAGTAGTTTTGAAACTACTTCCATCAAACTTTCCAATGATGGTAGACTTTTTCACAGATCTAGTACATGTCATAAACTGAAAATTGTATGAGTAATGTCATCAAACATTTCCACTCAAACATCTCTGATCCCCTACAATTCTACATGAGTCATCATTACCCAAGTATATATACCACCACCACAGAATTGATACGTATAGAACCAATCTCTATATGGTTTCATATGGAAAGCAACGCCTAAATCCAAAATCCATTGATGGTTCACACTCAACTAGAACGTTGACATCACTCACTATCATCTGGTGAATCTCCCTTATCTCTTTAGGAACTCATTGAAGTTGATGCTCTATGAGAATCATACTTGGAATCTTACTGATTCCAAATTGGATTTGTCCTTACGCATGTGGCCCTTATGTCCACACTCCCAATAAGGAACCTTTTTACGCCATTTCGATTTAAATGTTGACAGTTATCTCCCACCAAAAATTTTGTATGGATCTTCCTCTGATCATCATTGCACTACTAGAAAAGTGCTCAATTTTTTTGTACAAGATTCTTCTATGAGCAATGTAGCCACAACCAATTCCATATCAAGATCCAGTCTAATACTGAGATTCATGATTTAGAACGAAGAATTGTCACCTTCTCATCATCATCATCAATTTTGGGGGTATCAAACCCATTTAAGTGGACCTCCTGGTAATACAATATTCAATGTCTTATCTAAACCTAAAATTGAGAATGATCTCACCTTATAATGAACCACAAGGGAATTCAGAGAAGACAGATGAGGATGATTGGGGGAGGAAACAGCTAAAACATAATTACTTTTTTATCCCTATATTCAAGGTTATCCGAATTGTGGTAAGGGGCAACATATGGGAAACTGAAAGTGGCTTAACTGCCTTTTGACACCACTTGAGGTGTCATGAAGATTTTCCCTTTAACAAAAATCAATTATCTAAACCACCCAAATGTTCAATCAACCTGTATACAGACAACAAAGTGCAATTAGAGCTTAAGTGAATTGTTGATCAATACAGTTATTCTCTAGCTAAGGCCTGAATCAAGTCAGATTTTACTGTATGATGGCTAGCTCCACAGCCTTGCTTGGGTTTCCCCCTTGAGTTTTGAAAAGTTTGCAAGTTTCCTGTTTGACCTGGCTGAGTCATTCTTTTTTCCTTCCACTACACTAAAATGTCATGTACTGACTCCTCAATCCTAAGATCCAAAACTGTCATTTCATCCCGAGAGCTCCTCCATCAAGCCCTTTTGATCATGAGAAAATTGGAAGCACAAAAACAAAGAGATGTTAGAAAGGGTGTTACAAACTAAATATGATGAGAAGCTCTATCACAAGGTAGCCAATTAACTCACCTGTGAGATATACTGCTCAGCATCTGTTCTCTTAAGCAAGTGTATTGAGTGGCGAACAAAATTGTGTGATTGATCATCAAGCACCGCATCATCACCAATGTCATCAAGCACCCTGACCCTAATGTAGGGATCCTTGGGTGGCACCATATCCTGGCAAAACAAGCTATATTTTCGAGTTGAGAAAATCAAAGAATCTGTCCTATGTGCTTGTGGCTGTCCAAAACATTAGCAGGAAGGGTAGCAATATGGACAAGCCGAGCTGTAGAGAAATAGTCAACCACCTTGATGACAGTCTCATCCATTCCTCCTATCCTTTTCTATGGTAACATCTCTGTCCTTATAACTGAGTTTTTTCTTGGTGAATATCTTTAGAATGGAGTTAAAAACCAGCTACTTGGTTCCTTTTCATTGACCAAGTTATTTCATTGCTTCAGCAATGATTACCAATACTGCCACTACAATGAGGATATAAGACAATATTTTAAGACTAACCAATAAAATACCATACTATGTTATTGATCTGCCAACTGGCTATTCAACACCAGCATCCAATATATTTCCACAGTCCATGCATAGGAGCGTCAAATTATTAATTTTTTAAGATGCAACGATCCTAATAACAGAATCTTGTTAGTTTCCATTCACAGCTCCTAGTTTTTCTATCATGGGAAGGCCTGGAGATAATAAGCAAACTTTTTCCTTATTTTTCTTGTTTGTGCATGTTATATACATATATATATATATATAGAGAGAGAGAGAGAGAGAGAGAGAGAGATACCACAGTCAAATCCAGATCTAGTTCTGACATGTAAGCCTCCAAAGCAGCAGAGTGATTCTTGAAATACTTTCTCTCAGACTGGTTGAGCTTTCCTTGAATTTCTTGTGGGAGTACTGGCCCCACCTTCCACCTCAAGCTCTGAATAACTTCAGCTCGGTTATACCTGTGAGGTTACAGAAACAATGGTTGAATTGTCCTGCAAGAAATGCAAATGAAGATCTCAAGCATAATGAGCTACCCAATAACTGTTCTTAAATAAATAAACAGTACTTCAAATCTAAGCAGCTTACACATAAGCCATGAGGCAACGTTTATTGCGCATTAAAGACAGATGGTGGATGACAGCACCAAGTGATCAGCATTTCTAGTCGTTTGCATGTCCAACCCCACTTCCTGGATTTTCCTGTGTAAACCACTAGTGAGTGAAATAAATGACTAGAACTTCAAACATCAGATATAGCAGTAACTAAGTATATAGAAGTTATGAATGGAAAAAACAAACTATAATGAGTAGCAGAATCAGGTTATTATTATAGTTGAGCCTCTGAAGTTCACTGACAGAAACAAAGAATGCTTTTCTTCTCTCTTTTTTTTTTTTGGGCGGGGGTGGGGTGTGGTTGCTGGACCCTTCAAGGTTTCCTATATATTTTAAGGTAATAATATTTGAAACTTCAAATTTACAAGTAATAGTAACAACTAATAGTATTAAAATCAAGTGCATGCAAGAATGTCAGAAATGAGGTTCATGATTGGCATATGCAGTACGACCGACAGTCCACATAACCAAATAATTAAACGTAGGTACCATGCTGTGTTGGATATTTCGATTTGAAGCCATATCATTGGTCCATCTAGATTATACAGCTAACAGTTAAATACCCCACCAAAGAGAGTGCTTAGGCTCTATAAAGACAGATTTTCTATGCACAATTGTGTATCATATTCTGTATATGGGCATAACTACAAAACCAAAAGCCAGATGTGTGATTCATACTGAAAAAGGAAGTCGAGGTACTATTGTAATATTTTTTATACGTAAATTCTTTTAGAACACATAAGGATGCAGTTAGCTGCAGAAGGGCATGAACTTTCAACCACTATGGATTTTACCCTACGGTCTACTATCAGGAATCTTCCCTTTGGGATTGGTATTCCTAATGCAGCAGAGAAATTACAGGTTCAACTTTAAGACCTACACAATTATAACCTGGCAATTGGCTTTCACACATTATGAATGTATGATCCAAAACAAAACAAAATAACCCTTCATCTCTATGAGGTGCTCTTCCAGGTTGAATTAGCATAGAACAGTTTAAGGAAGGCCTTAAGATTCACAAACCCAGTACAAAATCTCAAAGGAGTGAAACCCCCCCCCCCCCCCGGCGGCCACACAAGGGAAAAAAAACTAAGTTTAACATCCCGAGGTTTCCCTTGTATCACTGACAAACATAAACTTACCCCGACACACAATAGCACATTCAAAAAAAAAAAAAAAAAAAAAAATGAGAGAGAACAGAAACGAACAGGGTTACCTCATCAATGACTGAAGCTCAAGGTGGTGCGTATTACATTCTTTTAGCACTTCACCAAACATGTCAGTCTACATTATCATGGAAACAATTGTTAAACAGGGAAATAGTTTGAAGCTCAATATGGTACACATTGCTTTCTTTTATAACTTGATAAATATATATGAGATATCTCCAAATTAGAAGTCCACTTGATTATGGAAACAAGTAGTAGACAAACAAGTTTGATTAACTTAACAATGAAAAGAGTGTCAAAGTTGGAAATGGGCAAGCACAATAAAATTTGAATTGGTAAGGTTTTAGGAGAAGGCAGGAGAGGAGTACATCTTACACCAAATATTAGATCCATGTCTTTCCCTGCACGAATTCATTTACTGGAACAAAAAGAATTATAAGAATGGGACAATTTATATAAAATTGGAAGGATCTGAAAAAAAAAAGAAAGGCCAAAAAGAAAAGCACATATTTCCTGCATTCAGATTAGAGCATTTGCTATCAATGCTGCAAGTATTTAGGGGGGGGGGGGGACTGTGCTTCGAAAAATCATATTCAACTAAATGTTTCAAATGCGAAGTAGTTGTTCAGCTAAATATTTCAACTGCACATTCAAACTAGTTTATTGAGTAAATGGGGAGATATACTAAGGATGCATTGGTGTATACAAGGAAAAGGAGGACAAGAGGACCAAGTAGTATGCTTCTATGATTGGAGGAAGTAATTTCATTGGGATATCTCATTGGAAATCACCTGAACAAATTCTCCACAGATGCATCTAATTTAAGCAGACATGATCGTAGAATTGATATCATTTCACTAAAAGATGAGACAATATAGCATCATGAAACAGTGTCATGGAACATAGAACTTAAAAACAAACTACATCAACAGGGGGAAGAGAAAGGGAAAAGAAAGTTGTTGGATTCAATGAAAAATATCTGACCACATGAAGAGTGGAAATCATGCCAGAAAAGATGAGATCAAGGAATTGTCAACTAGTACCATGTTACTTTCCAAGTAGATACAGGATCAGGAGATGGCTACACAGCGGTTATCCAACAAATACTCCAGTACAACCCATGAGAAAAATGTTGGAACTAGGCCTAGGCACAGAAAATTTTACATTCACTTGGACATAAGATGAGATAGAGACTTTTTTTCTTTGGTGCAACATGAGAAAGAGACTGCAGATTAGGCCATGTTGACATCATCATATAGATGGAATTCAACTATAATGCAATCAACCGCTGTACAAGCTTCCACAACAAGATCAAGGTTAACAGCATTCAGATACCAGAAGGTCTTATCATTCTTATTTTCTGCTATGTTTGGTTGCAAGAACAGAGGTTTCCCCCCAAAACAGCATCACCTATTGTAAAAAATAAAAAAATAAAAATCCTTTCCCTTATCACATGAATAGAGGATATAATAATTTCTTTTGTATTTCTCAATCTAAGCAGAGGACAATATACCTTGATATTATTTA